>NC_081410.1:405923858-406249136 GCF_030272615.1 Cryptomeria japonica | reverse complement strand
GAATTTTTGAGAAAATAATTATAGACTTCAATTTCCCAAAGAGCACGACTTGGTTCTTGTTTTTATTCATTTTTCTAATGTATTTACAATAGAAAGTTTTTTTTATATATTTTAGAAATATTGGGTAACATATTTGGAAGCATTTGATGAGGAATTTCAAGCAAATATAGAGGAATTCCTAAAGACAATGGAGAGAAATGAAGAGAAAATTTGGGTGCCTCTTTGTGATTCCTCACAATGGTTTCAATATCTATAAAAATATAACCTTCAATGGCGTTAACAAGCAACAATCGACAACATCAAGGTTGGAGAAAGAACTTGTAGGTTGTTGTAAGGAACTGGATAGGGAAGAGTGTAGGTAATTAGGTTGCCAAGAGGAGATAGATAAAAGAAGAAAAAGAAGAGTTTTTCAAGTGTGTTGGAGGTGTTAAAGGCAGCCATGAGAGTTGTAGAATGAAGAAAAATATCAGACTTCAAATGAGGAGTGAAGCCAAGGAAGTGTGAAGGCTTGAAGTGCCTAGAATCATTGTAAAATTTCTGAATTTTATCTCTTGTTGAATGAATGCATCTATGAAGGTTGAAATAAAGATAAGTTTTAGATTTATTTTCCATATAGGCTGCAATTTTGTGCAATTTGATAAGACCCCCTGATCTTGGTTGCATCGCTAACATGGAAAGACAAAACATAAAATAAAGTAGACAAAGACTGAAAGAGAGGAAAGAAACTGTAGAAGAATGAAGAATGAAAAGAAGAGAGAGAAAGTGAGCTTGTCGATGTGAGTGTTATTGAACATGCCAATGTGTGTGCTATCAAAAAAGGAAAAGATAATCTAATAGAAAAAGAAGAATGGAAAACTTTAGAACACATGACCTTCCATTTAGATAGAGCAAAAGAAATATTGAGAAATTTGGAAAGAAGTATAAAATATTATGTGTTGTCATGGAAATAATTGGTAGATGGCTATGGAAGTAATGAGGCTCCAACACTACCCCATTTAACAAAAAATACACCAGTAAAATTGGATTTAACAAATGTCATATTCAAATTGGATGAAATATTTCTAGAATTATTAAACACCTTGAAGAAAATATTATTTGTCAAAGAGGAGTACTAAGAACATTTGGTCAATAGAAGTGTGAGAAATTTGAGAGTAGAGGAAACAAAGCCACGTTTAAAGCCATGTTTAATTTAAGAGAATATTTTTCAACAATAACTACTAAAATATCGTTTACAAATAGAAAGGTATCACCAAACATGAAAAGGTGTTATGAAGAGGCACAACCATTAGAGTAGGATGTTGGAATGAATGAACCTTAAGAGGTGGGGGTGAGGTGAATAAGTCATTTGCAATTAGCAAATTTATTAAACTGATTCTTAAACCATCGGGTACATAAGAATGAAAGTAAAGTGCAGAAAAATAAACCAATCAACCACAATACCATAACACCAAAATTTTTACGTGGATACCAGAAAAAGAAAAAACCACGGTGGGAATTGAACCCACAATATTAGTATACTTTGATTAGGAGTATGATAATATTACAAAAAGGGGTATGCACTTGCATTCAGGCACACTGCCTAGAGCTCATTGCTCAATTATAAAGGGGATACAACCTGGAGGAAGGCTCACTAGCTTACAAGGGGTTACAATAATTACAATAATGAATGAAATGAAGAATAAAATCTACTAATGCCCAATAGTAGTTCCGGTTAAGTTCAATTAGCCTTCTACAACTGTTATGTCTTCCTTCTTTGTTTTGCTGCTCTGTCATATACCGAAGCACTAAATCCTTCAATCACATTCACCAAACTTCACACATTCATTCATACAAACTTCTCACACTCACATCATCATTCAAAATGCTCAACCAAATCAGTCTTATATATCTGCACTGCGAAAATAGATCAATTCCCATGTTGGCTTTCAAAAACTGCATAACACGCAACATGAAATGTGTAGCCAACAAGTCAGCTCAATCCATCCACAAATCCATATGCAAACCCAAAAAAATGATAAAAGCTTCACATATGTCAACCCAATCTCCTCGAACTTGAAACCAATCACCAAAATCATCCCAAGGATTTCAGATCACACGTTACATCAAAATAGCTCTATTCTACCCGAATTACCGGATACCGGACCTTCAATCTCACTCATGAATCAATATAGGATATCAGGATTATAGAATAATCTGCCTCAAACCATGACTCATCTACTTTATTACTACAACCAAACTCAAGATATGTTATTCAGAGCATCCAACACACTCACAAACTAGGGGAAGATCTTCCACAATGGAGTTCTTTCTCTGAACTCACCTACTCAAGTACTCTAGAAGGATTCCTCACACAAGAACTAGTTCCTTGACATTATCAAATCTACACAAGACATAGGTTTAACCAAGTTTGGTTTCCAACCCACTCACCAAGCACATTCTTCTCAAAATCCCCAAGAGTCTTCTCAATCCTATTGGGAACTCACAATACTTCAAAGACACAACAAACACTCTGTGGTTACAAACCTCTACTCACCACTGAGACACCCTTAAAATAGGTTGAAATCAACATAACAAGTCAATAATAACCCCCTAATTGTCTTGAATCCTTACAAACCCTCCAACACCAAACTAACTCTTGTGATTAGGTTCTCAAAAAGAATGACAAAATATGAAATCATGGCCCCTACCCTCCTTGGTTCACAAATAAAAAAGAAGACCCCTACAAAGTCTCCACAATGCTCTCAATGCTCTCAAACACTAGAAAAGGTTTTCACATACCTTCCTTCTCCTTCCTCAGACCCTTCACACATGCCAACTCCCTACTTACCCCTTTCAACTTGAATTCCTCTAAGCCACTACTACACTGTCATAGTCTTTGGCACTGACATTAGGATAGTCATTACCTTTCTTTATTGGCTTGGTTATTTGACATTTCCAACCCTTGGGACATGTTTGGGATACTTTCACCACATTCCTCACTGCCTCCTTCTAGTCTCCCAAGATCCTTCTTGCATTTGGATCACCTTCTTCACCACCAACATGTTGCTAATCACAGTCTGAGACACAAATTTAGATTTTCTGTCATCCTTAGCACGTATCAACCTCACCATGGAACCCTGCAAAGAATAGGAAAAAAAAATGCATTCTTGTAAGGGTCATCCCATGCCTTAACATGGCTATATCAATGTGTAAGTGACCCCTAATACATTTTAGATTGCCTCGGGTTACCCTAGCTTAGGGTTTTGACAATTTTCACTAAACTTGTTATAACTTTTACAAAATAGAATGAAATGCAATGAAATCAAAAGGAAAATATAGAGGATTCACTCCTATAACATATTCAATCTATTTATAGCTTCAATACAAATTTTAAAGCAAGGAAAAACTCAATATAATAGATTGTACGTCTGAAAAACATAGTGAAATTACAGGGTTAACTCCAAAATATATATTGATAATGCTTTTTTACATTGTACTGTTGATATGTGGCGATTGATCAGCAAAGTACTGTACACTCAACACGTATTCTTGCCAGAAATGGAACATTGGAACGTTGTGAAATGGATTCTTTGATATTTGAAAGGAACTACTACAAAGGCATTATGTTTCAAAGGATCTAATGTTGCTCTGAGCGGATTTGTTGACTCTGATCTGGCAGGTGATATTGATTCACAGAGGAGTACTATAGGGTATGTTTTTACTATAGGAGGAACTACAGTCAGTTGGATTTCTAGGCTGCAAAAGGTTGTTGCACTTTCAACCACTGAAGCTGAGTATGTTGCTGCTACAGAAGCCAGCAAGGAGATGATTTGGTTACAATATTTTCTAGAGGAATTGGGTCAGACACAGGAGGATCGCCCATTGTATACCGATAGCCAGAGTGCCATTCATCTTGCAAAGAAATCTTCTTTTCACTCAAGGAGAAAGCACATTCAGCTCAGGTACCACTTCATCCAGACTGTTTTGGAGGAGGGTCAATTACGACTTGAGAAGATTCACACAAGTGAGAATCCTGTTGATATGTTCACGAAGGCAGTTCCACAGGAGAAGCTGATTTCTTCATCAGTTTCTGTTGGTCTTCTTGATTGATAATTGTGGAATTTATACCAGTCGAGTCCTAGTGTTTTATCTAGCGGATGTTGCAAGTATAGTGGTGTCATCTAGTATATGTCTCCAAGTGGGAGATTGTTGATATGTGGCGACTAATCAACAAAGTACTGTAAGGTTGATGTACTGTTGGGATGCTTAAGGCATTGTAAGGTTGATGTACTATTTTTGCTGGATAATAAGAAAGATTGGACGACTGTGTATGGTGGACATAACCCATTCTGGGTGAACCGCGTTAAATCTCTGTGTTATTTGTGTCCTGTTTTATTCCTTTATCTTTTGTATTTAAATCTACATATAATTATTAGTTCATATTTGCTTCGGATCTGCTTGAAACCCTAACATGTACAATAGACTTGTGGGTCGATGAATAAGAGATATTTATAAGTTCCACTATCCCCCAATGTTTATAACTTACTTTTGAAAGTTATCTACTATTAAACTACCCTCAATACACTTTTTGCAACAATAATGCATTGACAACTTTTGTCAATGATGACAACTTTGATCAAAACAAGTTATGAACCAAAAATAAGATCACCATGACTCTACATCATTATAAATAATATTAAGGAGGTCCAATAGACTCTCCTACATGATGAAACCCTTCACTAGACACCTTGGTACCTACTTACCCAATATTGACAATTTTGACAATTTCTTGACAACATTGAGACAACATAACTACAAAATGAACTTAAACATGACATAGTGGTCTCAAGGACCTTATTAAATAATGGTCTTTCAAGACCTTATTCCATCTAAATATGTCATGGAACTTGAAATATCTAATGGTTTCCAAATAGAAATAGCTAATCAACTAGGTGCTCCTGCACCAATATGCACGCTATACTCTTGCTCTACCGGTTATTGTATTCCACCTTCCAGAATTATGCCTAATGAACAATGCAACTTACGGTAAACCAAATCTTCATGCATCGGATATTTTTTTTGAACTGAGTTGCCATCAATGACAACTCCTAAGCATTTATCATGCATCAATCTTCACCGGAACAATGTCTCTTGCCAACAATCTCCCCCTGTGGCATTGATGGCAACACTGTGAAAAATGAATAGTACACTCAAAGCTGCAAAAGTCCAAAACTTCAAAAATGTCCAAGACTCAACAAGCTGAATAGGACTCAACAAGCTCCCTTGACGATTTGCACCATTTTTCACTTTGCTCTCTCCCCCTTTGACAACAATGCCAAAGATAGGAATCCGCCAAAATTTATATACATGGATATATACAGTGACTTACAAAAATTTGAAAATATCTGCAAATATTGTTTTTAGGCTTAGCAAGTGGTTATCCCAACCCTTCTTCAGACTCTCCAAAATACTGATCATACCACTGAAAAGATAGGCGTGCATCTCTGCTCCTCTGCGATCTACCGGAACACTCTTATTCATAGCATCCTTTGCATCTTCCATACTGTTGATTAGTGAATCTATCCAAGGAGTGATAAGGATTCTTACTTGTCCCACTCTACCCAAAATTCTATCATTTTCTTGATTTAAACTCTTAATCTTATCCATTATACTCATAACTTGTGCTTCAAAATTGCTAGTCGGGACTGATTGAGGTGCATATGATTGACATATGCTAGCTAGTTGCCCTTCACACTCTTTTATTTTCTTGTCAATGCCTATATTAAACTTAGGCAAAATTAGACATGACTTGTATATTTGACCGCCTTCATGTAATGCATTTTGTATATTCTTGATAGCAGCTATCAAACTCTCTCTCTCTCCCTCAATCATTTAAAAAAATGTCCTCAATCTCATAGCATTAAATTGAGTCAGAACTCTAGCATCAACTACTTCTCCAAAGACACAAAATGAGATTCTACTACATTTAGCATGCTCCTAGGCTTATTGGAGGGAGTATTAGTTGTATTTGGTTTAAAGGATGGCAAAATTTTCTCTAATACATCTGTCGCCTATGTTATCAACTCTTTATCTGCGGTGTGAGACTTGAGTAAGTCCTCACTAGCTTTTGCTTGTGCAAGAGTTGCTATCTTCAATGCTTGAATAGGAGATAGTGAACTCAAATATATCTAGTCCCTTGAGTGAAATCATCTGAGTTGGTGACAACCTATTTACCCTTGTCACCTACAGTGTATCTTGCCACTGTCACCGGATCCTGGTCATCCTTCTCTTCTCCTTTCTCCTTCTCTGCCACCTCTGCACTTGCATCTTTTTCACCCTTCTCTGATTCAATATCTCCCTTTTCCTTATCCACTTTCCTACTCTCCTCAGTTTATTTTTTAGAGTCAACTTCTATTACCAGAGGATCTTGTTCAGCTTCACCAGAGTTATCAACCTTAGCAGTATCATATGCAATTGTGGTTTGATCATTTGTCTTTACTAATATAGTGGCTTTCTCAATTGTTTGGTCATTCTGCACATCAGCAAAGACTGCATGCACTTCCAGAATAGATGTATTGTGTGACCACTCTTTCGGTTGAGTGTCATCTTATGTCGGATTAACATCATATCTGTGCTCTTTTAGAAATTCTCAAAATTGCTTCGCTCTCTTTAGTCACTTCATCTATTTTGGTGAGTATGAGTTTATTGACTCTCTTCTTGCTTATGAATCTATCCTTTGCAATATTTAACAATCTATCAACTTCAGCTTTATAAATTACATAACTTAAATTAACTAATACATATTAAATTATTCTTTCATCTTCCAAACTGGTTGTATGTCTCCTTGCATCCAAAATATCATATAGGCTCTTGGGTATCATAGATGATAATTCTGTTAATGCTTTACTATAAACATTCATATACTGTACAACTACTTCTTCAATATCTCTCTAATCATTATCATCACAATTTTCATAATATACAGACACATTCTTCAAACGATCTTCTTTTAACACTTCATCAATTATTTCATTTACAGTCGATGGGAGCACAACGACATAAGTTCCTTCTACCTTGCTGGACTTCAGAGCTTCATCCAATTCAAAAAAAAATTTCTTGCTTGCTCTGGCTCTATTGGATGGTTCTGCTTCTGTCCTTGGCTTCTTGGTTGGCTCGGCTCCACCGAATTGAGGCTTCTTCACCACCTTAGCATAGGTAAGTGTCTTCTTCACCTGTCTCACTGCTTCATTAGATTTTGTCTCTATATCCTCAGTAGTGGCTGCAACATATTCTCTTTGTGGTTTCTCCTTCTTCCTTCTCTCTACTCCACTGATTGACTTGGCTTGTGGCTTGGGTGCAGGGATAGGCTTCTAAGCACCAGAGGTAGGTGGTGACTGGGCTTGCCTTGGCTTGGCCTTCTTGGGAGGATTAGAGGTTGGTTTTTTCTTCTTAGGATTTACCATATCCTCCTCCTTCACTATATTCTTCTCCCTATCCCTTTGAACAACTTCTTTTGTAATTCCCATTTGTTCAGCAAGCTCTTCAACCTCTTTTCTAACCTTTCTCTTCCTTGCAAGATCAGTGAATTTCTTATGTAGGTCTAGATCCTTCTCCTTGTAAGTACCAAACCTCTCTTCATTTTCATATACCAGTTTACTCAGTAGGTGTTGAGCATATGCATCAAGAGTGTTTCCATCCACCTCATACCCCACGTGCATGATCCAAATGGTTCTAGGTTCTGCTGCCTCCATGTGGCATTGATATTTGTCTACCATAAAGAATATGGTGTCTTCATATTTTTCAACAATGTCTTTTGGGATCCTATCTTTGCTTTGCATTATTGTCTAAAATGATTTGAAGTAAACCCACTGTAGCATCGTAAGTTGTACAACCTTAATTGGGTAATAAAATTCCACGCTTAGGTTAGCACCCACCTTAGTGTGTTTGCATTTTGCATTTCAAATTCCCTTTAAGCATTTAATTAATTAATTTCATTAACTCTAAAGTCTTCTCTTATCCCTCTATACATCATAAAATTGGGCCCTTAATCCTAAGTGTGCCCCTTTTTATTTTATTCTCCCAATTAATCATTTCATGAAATACCCTAATTATGTCTTGTTTAGACCTTCAAGGCCCAATTTTGCATATCTAGATATCTCAAATTTCCACATACTCTTGGAATTTTCTTTAAAATCACAATATTTTTCTTCCCCAAAAATATGGCGAAAAGTTGGTTGGACCGTGTGTTTGGACCATTTTGGTACTGGTCCCGACATTTTCTCCCCAAATTTTGGGAACATGTTTTGGCGGTATTTTAATATTCAAAATCCAAGGGATTGGCGAGATATCATTTCTAATTCGGCCTATGAATCAAAACAAAGTTAGGGTCTCCTACATAAAGCCTTCCTTTCCTCATTTGAAGGATCTAAGATCTAGAGATTGAAGGAGCTTCTTGTGAAGTGAAAGTACAGGGTATGTGAAGTCTACAACAAAAAATCAAGAATTTATCAATCATTTTCAACATCCATTAGGAGCTTTGAAGACATTGAAGAATAATAGGAGATCATCGACTGCTGATTGGCTTGTACCTCTCCCTTAGGATTTGGTATGTTTTCATGTTATTTTCATGTATTTGTATGAGCTTCACAACATTCATTTTCAGATTTACATTCATGATTTAGATCCATTATTGCACTTGTGATTTGAAGCATTTACATTTGCATTTACACTCATTTAGGGTTTATTCTCCGAAGTGTAGGGTAGAACTCTCTTTATTCATTTAGGATCTTGCATACACACAAGATTCTTGCACACACATTTTCAATACATTATCGACTATTTGTGGAGGCTGAAATCACCAAAACAAGGGGTTTGACTAAGGAAAAACCCTATATAGACACCTAGACACCCTTTTTAAGGTTGTAGGTGCAGGTACAGGAATTCGATAGATGCACATATTTTGAGACCAAAAGAAGACACAAAGACTATCTCAGGGCCAAAATTTGATCTCAGATCTCAGAGATAGGGGTGTGGTGCCCTGGTCCCCAGGGTTTTTCAGGTGCTAGATTTGCATACCAAACCCTCAAGATCTCAGAATCAGAAGTTCAACTTTCTGCTAGTACAGGGACAAGGGCACCCAATGCCCTAGGATCTACCAATTATGCATTAGTTTTGGTAGCAAGTGCACCTCTGAATCCATTTTCCACTCCTACTTTTTATCTTCCAGTTTCAATTTACATAGAATCTGCATTTTCAGTTTAAGTGTGCTTTGTTTCTCATCTCCTAGTTTAGTCAATTGGTGCATCGCATTTTGCATATCTAATCTTCATTTACAACAAAGGAATAGAAACCCTAAGAGATATTATGTGGCTTTCTCTTCCTGACAAGAAATGGCCAAAGTGAACTATCTCCCTAGCCTCTTTCGTATTCCACTATGTGTACATGAGAGTGGAATTAGGTCTCAGTCACTTTTCTCCATTTTTGTGCTCGACATTTTGGTGAACTTGATGTGAATCCAACCTCCTTAGATCTGCATTTTCTGATTAGATCTTGTTATTGCATGTTTCACTTCTATCAAAAACATAAAAAAAAAAAACCCAAAATATTGTTTCATGCATTGTATTTATTTCTTAAACATATTGTTCATGCACTTTTATGCTTGCATTTATGGTATCACATAATTGCTTCAATCTTAGACATCTAGTTTACTTTCTTTGCTTGCATTTCTTCTTTCATTCCATTTTGTTAAAAAAAAAAGGACATTTTCAAAATATTTTCATGCCAATTTTTTTTTTCGGAACCCCATTTTACCTACGTCCACCTTCAGCCGACTTGTCTTTGCATCATAATAGTTTAATAGACCTTTCTCTAACACTCCATTGCCTTCCTAAGGAACCTATTAAGGATATTTTGAGGCAAGAGGATAATTTCAATAAAAACTTTGTTAATGATCTCCCTCCTAAAGATGAAGCATTAATAAATTATTATTCCCTCTCCCAAAATTGACCCTATCGATGAGGACACCATAGTGCAAGACAATTTCTGTAACACTTCTCTTAATGATCTCCCTATTTGGGATGAACCATTAGATGATGGTATTGATTATTCTCTTAATTTGTCCTTCTCCTATGAGAGTACCTTGGTCAAAGAAGATGATATTATAGTAAAAGAAGGTGACATGGCTGACAATTCCCTTAATATGTCACCTCCTATTCATTTCAATATCCTTCCCTATAAACATGAATCATTTCCCTCTCCCCAACTTGGCTCTACTCATAAGGATACCCTAGTCCAAGAAGATATTGTTCATGTTTCCTTCAAATATCTCCCTCCCAAGGATTAAGTTTTGGAAAGAAATTCTAATCCTTCTCATAGAAAGTATCTTGCCCATGTGGATCCTTTGGTGATACAAGATGATATGATGCCTACCTTCCTTACTAAAACTACATCTTATTTCAATACTCTTCCTGCTAGGGATGAATCATAAATGACTAATGGTAATCCCTCTCCTAAAATTGACCCTATTTTTGTGCAAGAAGAGACTATCAACACTTCTTTCAATAATTCTTACCATATGAATGATGTTGATCCTTCTCCTAAAATGCATACTCATTATAAGGATATCTTGGAGAAAGAGAATGATCTTAGATCACAAAGGTTTGATGTCATTAACAATCCCCTCTATGAGGATATCCCTTTCATTCAATCTAAAGAAAATCCTACTCATGAAGAAATGTTTAAGGTTGACAATCCTCTTTACGAGCAACTTGATGATTCCAACTTTTCTAGATCCTCTTCACATGTTTCTAAACCATCTTCAATCAATATGATAAATGTGAATGAGAAACCTAATAAACTCCTCTTCACAATTCAAGGTGCTAGTTATTCCTCAAATTATCAACCTCTAAAGAAGCCTCTCTTGGTGGTTCAAGGTGATTATAGTGATGAATCCTTTCACACTCCTAATAAACCAGTTATTACTATGTAAGGAGGTTATCCTACTAAGAGCCCTTATCAATATGCTAAATAAATCACTCGAGAGAGTTACAATGCAGTTACTCACACATATAATAAGCAAAACAATAGGCAAACTAATCTTCCTCCAATTATCCATTCTTCACTTCCCACTTCTCAACCCATTCTTCCACAAGCACCTCATATTTCACAAACTCTTGGTAGGGAGTATGATCTTATTGAACAACTCAAAGCTACTCCTACCAAGATTTCTCTTTGTAATTTAATTCAAACTTCATCTACACATCATAGAATGTTACAAAATTCTTTAAAGAACTTAGATGTCCCACCCACAGTGACACCTAATAATATGGCTTCTTTGATTGATCCTATAAACACACCTAAAGCTCAAATTGTGTTCACCCAAGATTAGTTGCCCTCCCGTGATATTCAAAATCAATATGATCCCATTATAATTGTTATCATTATCAATGGTAATGCTATAAGATGAACCCTTGTTGACAATGACTCTGGCCTTAATGTTGGTAGCATTGATCTATTACATAAGATTAAGGTGGACACATCTCTTATTAAACCAGACTCCCTTACTATTCATGGCTTGGATTTTGTTTCTAGGTCTTCGTTAGGTATTATAACCTTACCTGTCAAGGTAGAACCTATTATTTTACCCATACCTATTCATGTCATGCCCGATAAGCTCACCTACAATCTTCTATTAGGACGACCTTGTCTTCACTGTATGCAAGTTGTCCCTTCTACTTTGCATAGGCAACTTAGGTTCATCTACAACAATAAGATGTATACCTTTCTTGTTGATACCAATCTAAAAGCTCCATTGCAAACATCATCTTCTTGTTCAACTACTTCCAATCCTTCTGAAAAATACTCCTACATCTTCAAATATATCTATTTCCTTGGATACCCTTGTTCCCTCTAGTGATTCGAAGACTCCTGAAAAGGATTCGACTCAATCTGAATCTTCTCCCAGAGATATCTTTTCTCCTGAAGGGGTACTCTCAGATGATGATTGGGGATCTCTAGATTTTAACCCTACTTTTGTGGGAGAATATAGGGTCTCTTGGAAAGGATCTAAAGTTGAGATAGAGAAAGCTAAGGAGGAACCTAAAAAGAAACCCACTTTGTCTAAACAATTAAGTAGCAATTTTGTGGCAGCTTCTAATTCAAGTAATAATTCATAATGTTCTTCTTATTCATCTAATTATGGCATGGAGACCTATGAGGCCCCACCATCTCTTTCCAATTTGGCATCCCTTTGTGGTCCTGTTTTCCACATTTTATCTAAGAGTGGATATAATGGCAATGGTTGTGGCACAAATGAACAAGGGATTAAAGTTCCTTTAGAAAATAACGTGCATGAAGCTTCATTTGATTTTGGATAGTGATGCTCTACAAAATGGGGCAAAGGTTAGACTAAAGTCTGTGGTCGTATAACACACAAAAACACAAGAAATTGTTAGTGTTAATCAGCTAAAAACTATTCTAAGCAAGTGATAGGTAGGATAGTGCTAGGTGGTTGTTAAGTGGCTAGTATGTTTGTTAAGTGAAAGATCCTTACTGTTTTTGAGGTGTAGTCCCCAAGGGAAAAGTGCAAATAGATCAAAGGCAGTATAACAACTCACCTTGCTCCATCTCCCTATGTCAAACTCTTCTTGGCTACTCAAAGGCTCCAACTCCCTAGTTGTTGGCATCCTTTCAAGTGCTCAAAAACCAACTTAAGAAGCCAAACTCACCAAATAGGTTGAATTCCTGTTAGGTTAACCTGTTTCAACTTGTTTTGTTGGATTTCATGCTTTGCAACCTTCACTTGCATACTCGATTTGACAAAAACTTGGTTTTAGGCCTAAAACGGGCTACTAGGCATTAGCCCTCCATTTGGGGTTTTGTGCTCACCCTGCTCAAGCGTTGAAATTCCAGACTAAAAGCTTCACATTTATAGATACCCTTCTGGGAAAACCTGAATATTTTAAAAGTCTCAGGGTCTCTCAGGCCTTCTCCATGACTGTCCCAAAAATGGGTTAAAAAGGAGGGTTTGGTAGGGTTTTTATGGTGAAAACCAAGATTCAAACTAAAAACCTCCAATATGGGACAAGAAACCTTAGTGCCATCATACTACTAACTAATTAGGCCACAATAAAGAACATTTACACTTCAAAGTTTGAAGAACAAGATTTTACAAAAGTTGCTTATGAGGAAAATGCAACAATTTGCAACTTTTCCAATATTGCCTCTTTCAAACACATCATTTGCAAAAAAAACCAATTACATTCAACATGTAAGCATGTCTACCATTTAGAAACAAGGAGAATCATGTTATCCCTACATACAAGCATTAGGCAATTACAAAAATGGATTATTTCACTGTCAAAGCTAATTGTTGCTGCACTTTTGTCTTTCACTATTTTTTTTTGTTCACTGTGACCTGCACTTTCATTGTTAAAACTCTTAACAAAAAGTTTGTTTAGTGCTCCTTAACAAGGCTCTGTCTTTGATGGCTTATTGTCCTTCATACCTGTCATTTTGAGGGAGAAGATTACACATATTACTTCAAAAGGAGATGTAAAACTCAGTCCTAGTTGACTGTGACAGCAAATTGGCATTACAATCTTGCCTCAAAGATCATTGATTGATCTTGGCAACTTCAAACCCTTAGATAACATAAAAATCACTCCTTGTTCTTGTTTACAAGAAATTATAAGGAGGTACAACAACCTTACAAGCTCCAATGCATGATGGAGAGTAGGCTAATGAAAGAAAATTGACTCTAAAACAATGACTCATTGTCTTTTACATTATTTTCACAAACTAAACTTGAAAACATTCTCCTCATGGCTTAGAAAGCCTCTTTGCCTTGGCATACAACTTAATCATCAAGGCAAGTCTGTTCAACTATTAAATGCACTTGCTATAGAAGAGCAAAGCATTAAATTTCTTCAAGACCCTAGCCAAATGGCACACTTGCCTAGGGCTCAATGGCCACAAAACACCTTACACCTGCTTTCTTGAAAACAAAACATGTATTTACATAATCTACAAGTTGACCAACTGGTTCTTGGGAAGCCATGAACATTTTAGGACTCCAAGAAGCCAAGTTGGTCAAGCATCCTTGCCAATTCCTAGACAAGGCAGTGAAACTGTCAAATCAAAATAGTTTTGCTACAAACTCAAAACTTGATAAAATCATATGCCACCAAAGGGAAAAGTTTAAGAAAACATATTAGAATCTGAAAATGCAAGAACAGTATGGCCAAGTACAACTGGTGTACGGACTGGTGTTCACATGGAGCCAAAAACTAGAGAAAAACCAAGTAAAACTAGTGCAAGTTTGCAAAATGCTTCTTAACTTCGAATGATCAACCCTTACAATAGTTAAAAAAGGAGATTAAATACCTCTCCAAGTTGGTTAACCTCTTGTACGGATAGGTACATGTCCAAGGGCACTTAATTTTGACATTTTGATGCCTAAATGACAACTTTTGGTGCCTAGAAAATGCAAGATTGACCTCCAAAACTCACCATCACCTAAAAATACTTCTCAAACCTAAAACCCAAACAAGAAACATGTCTAAAACCTTTTCAAAACAAAAACCACAAAAAAAAAACTCATTTTCCACCATTTTGCCAGGCAACACCAAACTGGCAACTTTGAGCAAAAAGATGAAAACAAGAAACCAAAACCACACAATGAGTTCAAAACTCATCCAAAAAACCTAGAACAACTTCAAAAACATCCTAAACAACTTTCCAACTTAAAACTAATAAAAATCAAACCTGAGATGAAAATGAAGCTGAGAATGAAGCTAGGTGCTCCTGCACCAGCAAGCATATCAAAACAGACACTAAAAACATGATAAAGGATTTAACTATGGAATTAAATACCACAAGACGTCTCCAAATGCCTTTTAACATTATCTTAGCTCCTTCTCCTTTGTTCCTTTTCTCTCCAAGTTCCAAATTAGTGTAGCTCTCAACAGCTTTTTGCACTATGGATGCTTATGGAGATTCAAGATTGAAATGTTTTAACTATGCTATGCAAGTGTAAAACAAACTAATTAGACATATTATGAAATGAACTAAGATTTATTTTAGTCCAAAATGACAATATATATGATTTATGCTAAATGCTCTCTCTAAAATTCACTATAGATTAAATGCATACAAGTTTTCAGGATCTGGATTATGAAGAAATGGGCTCTATTTATAGGAAAAATGGAGCAATGGATGGTTAAGATTGAGTAATCTCAACAAGGGTCGGGATTGAATGATATTCAATCCATGTGAGGACTTTCAACCCAATCCCAGGATGACAAGTGTCAATATGAGATAGGTTGAGAGGAGAGGGAATAAGCATTAAATGCTTGATATGACCTGAAGGTTAACTTGGGAGTCAAGGTCAAGGTTCGGTTGAGTGAATAAATTATTTATTCAAAGAATAAAGCCTTTATCCAATGGATAAACTCTTGTGCAAGGGTTAAAGGGATAACCATGGTCAAAGCAATAAATGCTTGAGGAGACACATGAGTCACATGAGGGTTGAGTTAGGGGCTAACCATAAATGGTCATGTAAGAGCCATAAGTGGTTTAGAAGACTAGAGAGGTTAAATTGTTGAACACACAAAGCATTAAATGGTTTTCAAAGACTTTGAAGTGTTTGAGAAGTGACTCCAAGTTGCTTAGGAATGTGACAATAATTAGGGGATGGATTAGGCTAATTGATTAGTATTAGATAGGTTCTAGAAGAATTTAGGAAAGAGATTTAGGAAGCAAGTGGGAGATGTAGGAAAATGCAAGTGGGGGGGGGTTTATGATTTAAATAAATGTTTTATTTAATTTATTTAAAAGAGGAAAGAGGATTAAATTGAATAAATAGAATTTATTCATTTAATTGATTGTGAATTTTGGTTTAATGAATTAATTTAAAATAAATTGAATAATTTAATTAATTAATAGGAGAATGTTTGAAGATGAATTAATTAAATATTAATTTAATTAACTGTTGGCTAGTGGATTTTTAATCAAATAAATATGAAATATTCATTTAATTAAAATGGACAGATTTATGTGACTATAGATATAATCCTTCAAAGCCCACTAAATCATCTAAAAGACCATCTCTCAATGTGAATTCTATATTTAGTAGTGATGATGACTTCCTCTTAACTAAATCATCCTCTATATCTCCCAACACTCATCCCCCTCATATGGAAATTATGGCAATTGACAAGTCTATTTATGATTCCCCTCAAGAGATGTCCGATCCTACTTATGACGCGTTATCCTCTATTTTTTCTAAAATCCTCTCTTTTAGACATAAGGCTCTAATGAGTTATACTTGTCCCTTTCCTAAGGCTTCTTATGTGCAAAAGGATCATGACTTAGTGGCCTATTCTTCTCCTACAAACTATTCTCTTAATCAAGACTTTTCACTACTCAACATCTTATACATGTTTTTCCTCTCATCAATGGTAGAGAATTTAACATGTCATAGTTAAATTCTTCATCCAATCTATGATACATTTAAATAACATTAGTGGTTATTATGTTTCTCATCATTATGTGACGTTGGTAGCTCACTTATTGGGGGCTCATTATCATTCATGATGGTACAATTTCACATGCAATCATACTTTGGAAGCAACATAATAGCCCATTTTGTCCCATCTCTTGTCTCTATGTATGCGAGGTAGAGTTATTTCAAACATCTCTCCTTCCCGAGTTAACATTTTTCCCCTTTATGAAGTAGTGTCTTCTATAAGGATTTCTTATTGATTGTACAGGTGTATATTCTTATTGGAAACTCCCTCTCTCATATTGGAACAAGTATACTTAATGAGGATCTTAAGTGCATATCCTTAATTGGGACCTCTTCCTTGGTGTTGGAAGTTGAATTCTTTTCTTCATTGAGTGGTATCTTTTATAAGGAACCCTTCTATGTTGTGAACGTGGATATCCTTGATGAGGATCTCTTTCCTTCTTTTAGAAGAATGTTTCTTTTATAAATGATCTCTATTTGATATCCTTGTCTCTATACTTGGGGGGAAAGGGTGATATTTCAATCTTCTCTATTTTTCTAAAGATTAACCTTTACTTTATTGAGTGGCATTTTTCATTTTATGTCATTTCCTACATAGAATATGTGTCTCCTTATCTAGGACCTATTCTATGTTTGAAACAATACATATTTCATGAACAATCTCTCCTTAGTGAAAGTGTGCAATCCTTTGCTAAGAATCCCCTTTTCCTCAATATTGGAGAAGGTGTGTATTCTTAGTTTCCTTCTTCTCTCTTTCAAGATGTTATCTTTAACAAATATCCCCTCTATTCTCAAAGGCAGGTGTCTTTGAATAATGATCTCTTCCTCCTTTTTCAAAAATTAAAAGGCAATTCTTTTCTAAACCCTAATTTTGCATTTCTTTTCCCCTTAATCTTTCATCTTATGTTAGAGAGCTCCAATCCTTATACTCTTCATTGTATTGGAATCAGGTTCAATTCTCTTTCTTACCAAATGTTCCATGATGTGCTTCAATCTCGTATCAAGCTTCGTTGTGAGCATATGTCATCACTTCTTTTCACAATTCGATGTGGTAAACATGATACCCTATTTCACCTCACTAATTAACAAGCCAAAATAGGGGGAGGAGCATATAGATACCTGTGAATTTATCTAACATGTGGTTTTGTAGGGTGTTGTTCCTAAGAGTGTATTGAAAATACCGTTGGAGATTTTGTCTGACAGCTTACGGATATATCTTTTTTCATGAATGTTTACTTTTTTGTACTCTAGCTTGCATATGCATGTAGTGTCGTATGACCGCTAAAGTGGCGGCTAAATGTAGCATCATAAATTGTACACCCTTAATTGGGTGGTACAATTCCACGCTTAGGTTAGCACCCACCTTAGTGTGTTTGCATTTTTCATTTCAAATTATCTTTAAGAATTTAATTAATTAATTTCATTAAATCTAAAGTCTTCTCTTATCCCTCTATACATCATAAAATTGGGCCCTTAACCCTAAGTGCACCCATTTTATTTTATTCTCCCAATTAATCATTTCATCAAATACCCTAATTATGTCTTATTTCAACCTTCAAGGCTGATTTCGCATATCTAGACATCTCAAATTTCCACATACTCTTGAAATTTTCTTTAAAATCACAATATCTTGCTTCCCCAAAAATTTGGCAAAAAGTTGGTTGAACCTTGTGTTCGAACCATGTTGGTACCAACCTGGTCCTGACTTTTTCTCCCCGATTTTCGGGAACATGTTTTGGCAGTATTTTAATATTCAAATCTAAGAGATTGGCAAAAAATATCATTTCTAAGTTGGCCTATGACTCGAAACAAAGTTAGGGTCTCCTACATAAAGCCTTCCTTTCCTCATTTGAAGGATCTAAGATCTAGCGATTGAAGGAGCCTCTTGTGAAGTGAAAGTACAGGTAATGTGAAGTCTACAACAACAAATCAAGCATTCATCAAGCATTTGTTGAGCCTTCATCAATCATTTTTAACATCCATTAGGAGCTTTGAAGACATTGAAGAATAATAGCAGATCACCGACTTTTGATTGGCTTGTACCTCTCCCTTAGGGTTTGGTATGGTTTCATGTTATTTTCATGTCTTTGTATGAGCTTCATAACATTCATTTTCATATATTTTTTTGATCGATAACCAGGATAGATTTATATTACTTAAAAGGAAAGTATACATGCTTAAAGTTGTTCAAAAACATTCCACAAAATGGGGTCTCACCCCTACAAAACCAAAAGAACCCGAGACTGACACCACACCTACAAAGCCTACCATATCATACGCAATCCTTACAATAGAGCCTCCCCACCCAAACCCAACATCCCCCATGACCATCCTCCAAGAACCAACCAAGGGCATCCTCCCTAGAGAAGTTGGGGATGCTCTGACTAGGACCTGCCTTGGGTATCTCCATCCCACCACTTGTCGAGGTTCCTGGCCTGCCACCTCAAAGAAAACTGTGATCCACCACCTTCGCACTCTTCCGCGGGATTTGGTGACGCACCAGCGGCCCCCATCTTCATCTAATGGAGCTTACGACTTCATTGAGGTCAGCTTGCCACACATTTTCTCTCTTTCCATCGGTCCCAATTCTTGCACAAACTTCACAACATCCCTCCACCCATTTCCTGCATCCTCCATCTGGGCATCCACTAAACAAGAAGCCGACCTCACCACCAACGGTTGCACTGCTCCCATTTCCTTACCTAGACGCCGCCACGACCCTTGCACCATTTTCAAACCCTTTCCAATCTTCGCATGAGCTACCACCTCCGCCAGACCACCCGACCATTTAGGTCTCACATTAATTTTCATATTTAAATTCATGCTTTAGATCCATTATTGTACTTGTGATTTGAAGCATTTACATTTGCATTTACACTCATTTAGGGTTTGTTCTCCAAAGCGTAGGGTAGAACTCTATTCATTTAGGATCTTGCATACACACAAGATTCTTGCACACACATTTTAAATACATTATGGACTATTTGTGGAGGTTGAAATCACCAAAACAAGGTGTTTGACTAAGGTAAAACCCTATATAGCCACCTAGACACCCTTTTTCAAGTTGCAGGTGTTGGTACATGAATCTGAAGAACACACAAATTTTGGGACCGACAGAAGACACAGAGATAGTATTAGGGCCAAAATATGATCTTAGATCTCAAATACATGGGCATGGTGCCCTGGGACAGGACCAGGGTGTGGCGCCCTGGTCCCTAGGGTTTTTTCAAGTGCCAGATCTGCATACTAGACCCTCAGGATTTCAGAATCAGAAGTTCATCTTCCTGTTAGTATAGGGACAAGATTTCCCAATGCCCTAGATTCTACCAATTCTACATCAATTTCAACAACAGATGTACCTCTAAATCCATTTTCCAACCCTGCTTTCTGTCTTTCAATTTCAGTTTGCACAAAATCTGCATTTTTCAGTTTAAATGTGCTTTGTTTCTCATCTCCTAGTTTAGTCAATTGTTGCATCACATTTTGCATATCTACTCTTCATTTACAACAAAGGAATATAAACCCTAAGAGATATTTTGTGGCTCTCTCTTCCTCACAAGAAGTAACCAAAGTAAACTATCTCCCTAGGCTCTTTTGTATTCCACTATGTGTACATGACAGTGGAATTAGGTCTTAGTCGCTTGGTTCCTTTTTTGTGCTCCACACCCACAAAGAAGATTTATGTGCTAGTATATCACCCAATCCTTGCAATATTTATTTAATTTCGACTGCCACTGGTTTATCATAATCCCATTGTACTTTTCCAATACTGGGGATTTCATTCAAAAGTAAAGTGCCAAACAAACAATCAGAGAACCAAACTTTAAAACATGCTTCTTATCTTGTTTGATCTTCTTTAAATTGCTCATTTGCTCACTAAGAAGCACTCCACACAAATCATAATTGTTGTCCTCCTTGAGCATCTGATAGGCTGCAAATATTGTTGTACCAGATACTGAATTATGTTTGTTGGACTGGTACACCTTATATCCTATCACCATTGAGGCAAATCTCACAACATGCTCAATGATATCACTTATTGTCATTGACCAATTGTCATCCTGGGATCTTGTAACCTTTGTCATTGTTGTGTTCTTGACATTTCTCAGACCGGGGATCTTACCAGTTGCATTCAAATAGGTTACCGCTTGAATGGATTTCTTTGTGATCTTGTGAGGTCTATCTAGCCATATAAACTCATCATGGGTTATGCCTTAATATCCTCATTGTGCAACATGCCATATGACACAAAATAAAATGCTCCTTCTAGATCGTCTTCAATTGATTTGAATGGATGTTTCTTAAACACTAGCCTTTCCCTTTTGGTGATTTTGACTACTAACAGAGTTTCTACACTAGATGTAGATGCCATTTTGAAAGTAGAGTATGAAAAACAGCTCGAACACGAATAAATACCTTTTAAATTTCAACCAGATGTTAGGAATCATTGCCGGATCACTTGAAGCTCTATTTTCATTTCTTGATCTTGTTCGCCTTATTCTCCTGCTCTTTCTCTTTGTTAACACTATGAAGAATGAATGATAGAATGCCCTTTTTATCCTCTAAAGACCTAACTTTAAGTTGTAGTAAATGCACAAACCTAAAGGCTTTCTGGATACCGTATTTCTTCAAACATTCACCACCGGATACTCATATAGGCATGTGATATTTGGATATCAACTGCACAGCTAATCTGTAGCCATACTCAATTGGTTACAGATCTCTTAAAGGGGATTTTAAGGATCTGCATGAAAATCTTCCCCCTAAAGCTTTGGGCCTTAGTTACTGGATGAAGTTCCAACACCAGAAGCAAGTGTGGAGCCATTCTGAACATTTGAATCTTCCTTCTTAACCCATATCTTCTTATGTTTCTCTCTGACCTCTTCAACCTTCACTTTTCTCTTCTCATATGATTTGTTCTTACCTACCGTAGAATTCTTATTCACATTCTTACTTCTGCAATATTTTCCAATGTGACCGGATTTGTTGCATGCATAAAAAACAACATTTCCTTGCATAGGCCTGAAGTTCATCTGATTAGGTCTCATCCTGCATTAGTTAGAAAGGTATCCAAACATTCCACAAGCACGTGTTTGACTTATTGACTGGTAAAGGTAGGACCATTGTTCATCATCCTATTTCTGCATTGTTTTGCCATATGACCAAATTTATTGCAAACAAAATAGTTACCATTGAAATTATAAGCAGTAAGTTGTCTTATCAGAGGTCTCTTGTTATTCTGATGATTGCTTTGTCCAAAACTGAAGGATTCTCCTTTCTCATATCCAAGTGCTTGCATGTCTTTTCCACTTCTCTGACTTTCCAACATCTCATCTAACCGAGCTGAGCTATCTTTGAATTTTTCTTTGTACTCATTAGAAGTGGAAAGTTCATCTCTTAGGATTATGATCTGCCTTTCAAGTTTATTCCCATCATTTTTGGATTGCACGAATCATTCAAGTTTCAACTGATCATTCTCATAGTTCAACTTGCAACATTCATGAGATCTATTCTTCAATGACTGAGTCAGATTTTTCTCATTCGTCTTCATGTCTTCAATCTCATTTGTTAGCTTCATCACAAAGGATTGCATTTCATTCTTCAGGACTGCATTTTCTCTAGCAAGCTTCTTACATTCATCTGTCTTGTCTTGTAGGACTTGATTGTCAATGCTTTGTTCTTATTTCTCCTTAAGTTTATCCATCAGTTCCTTTCTATTCTCTCTGGCTGTGTTCACTTGTTCTTTCAAAGATTCAATGAAATTTTCAGCTTCTTCCAAGCTTCTCTTCAGGCTACTATTCTCTTTAATAGCTGCATCAAGATCTTCAAGTGCCACAGTAAGTTGCTTCTGCAAACCGGAGTCCATTGGTTCAATCTTCTAGATCTTCCTCAGGTTGTTAAGCTTCTTCCAAGGAACTAAGCTTTGATACCAATTTTTGGAATCAATGAACACAGAGAGGGGGGGGGGGTGAATCAGTGTTCTGCAATTAGCAAATTTATTAAACTAATTCTTAAACCACTGGGTGCATAAGAATGAAAGTAAAGTGCATAAATATAAACCAATCAACCATAATACCATAACACCAAAATTTTTACATGGAAACCCAGAAAGGGAAAAACCACAGTGGAATTTGAACCCACAATATTATTATATTTTGATCACGAGTATGATAATATTACACAAAGGGGAATGCACTTGCATTCAGGCACACTGCCTAGAGCTCATTGCTCAATTACAAAGGGGATACAACCTGGTGGAAGGCTCACTGCCTTATAGGAGGTTACAATGATTGCAATAATGAATGAAATTAAGAATATCATTTACTAATTCCAAATAACAGTTCTGGTTAAGCTCAATCAGCCTTCTCTAACTATTCATCTTCCTGCTCTGTTATGTTGCTCTGTCATATACTGAAGCACTAAATCCTTCAATCATACTCACCAAAATTTGCACATTCGCTCATACAAACTTCTCACAGTCATATCATCATTCAAAATTCTCAACCAAATCGGTCTTATATATCCACACCACCAAAATAGATCATGAATTCCCATGTCAACTTCCAAAAACAACATAACACATAACATGAAATGTGTAGCCAATAAGTCGACTCAATCCATCCACAAATCCATATGCAGACCCAAACAAAATGATAACAAGCTTCACATATGTTTTCCCAATCTCCTCGAACTTGAAACCAATCACCAAAATCATTCCAAGGATTCCAGATCACATGTTACATTAAAATAGCTCTGTTCTACTTGAATTACCAGATACCGGACCTTCAATCTTTCTTATGAATCAACACCGAATATCAGGATTACGAAATAATCTACCTTGAACCATGAATCATCTGCCTTTATTACCACAACCAAAATTACACAAACAAAATCAATATATGCACACTGTAGTCATGCTCTACCGGTTACTGTATTCCACCTTCTAGGCTTATGCCTAATAAACAATGCAACTTCTGGTAAACCAAATCTTCATGCACCAGATATGATTTCTAAACTGATTTTCCATCAATGACAACTCCTAAGCATTTCTCATGCATCAATTTTCATCGTAACAATGTCTCTTGCCAACATAGGACCCATCCCATGTGCCAAATAAAATAAGAAAAAAATCCATTAAAGAAGTAGCACAACAAGAGAGAAAGAGTCTACAAGTTAATTTTGTGCAAAACTGTGAAGAAATTATGGATAAACATTACTTTGAGATCAAGTTAGAGAGGGCTAAGATTGAGACAATAAGCCTCTAGTAGATAGAAGTATTAAGAGAGAAAATAAAGTGATAGAACCCCTCTACAAAATAAGAAAAGTCAAACATACCATGTGACCTTCAATCACACTTCTAGTGTTTGGCAAGGATACTACCAAATCTATGAAGCATACTTTCATACTAGAAAATCTTTGGTAGATAAAAGGGGTTGGTGAGGAAAAATAATTCTGAATTTGTTGAACTCTTGGGAAATGATGTGTTGAACTGGTATAAAAATATATATCACAAGCATGAAAAGACTAGTTGAATGTGTGAAAAAAGAAATTATGGGAAATTTTGATACTCTAGAAATACCATGTAAGAGTGCAAGAAAAATGTGAGACTTAGTACATAAGAAGGGATAAATAGTAAAGGATTATGATAAATGACTCAAAGAATTCTCCCACAAGCTAGAGGAACCTTTGACCAAATATTAGAAGATTAAATGGGTCATATCTAGACTTGAGAAATAAGTTAGGGCAGCATTGGATGATAGAATGTGATACATAATTTGATGTGGTAACCATGTCTTGTTGTAGGCACAATGTTGGAGAAGGGTAGATAAGGAAAAATAAAATTATGCTCTAAAATAATGTAGTTGGCAATTGAGAAACCAACTTTGTACTAATAAATAATGACAAAAAAGAATCAAATAAAGGTAAACAAAATATATGATGTTCTTATTGGTCAAGGGAAGGCCATACAAGCAATGATTATCTAAAAGAACAAGACAAGAAGATGGTTGCCACATTGAGTGTAGATCTACAAACAATATTGTAGATGTTTTAATTATTATTTTGAGGACTTTGCAATGAGTGGGATGAACATGAGATAGATGATTTTTCATTAAATAGGTTCCAAATGAGAAATTAGGAAACAAACCATGACCTCATTTCCCTATAAACCATGGATATGATAGAGATATAGATCAAACCATGACATATTTTAAGCAAATTGTAGAACATCCCCCCTATTCACAAGGCAATGGGTATATATTGCCACCTTGGAAAGATAAAATGAATGCAAATACATTGCATAATACTCCTTAACAAACTTATAATGAGGATAATATGTTTTTCAATAATAGAGGAGTAATAGGATGTGAAAGAGGAAACCATAGGGGAGATGAGGAAAATTACTTTAAATGCAATAAAATAGGACATTAAGCCATGGAATGATGGTCAAATAGGAAGAAGAATTGTGCATCTTGTAGTAATTTGGTTCATGATCTCTGCACTTGTGAAAGGGTACACCAATACTTTTAGAATGTTTTGCCAAAATCAAAGAGTGATGAACTTAAAGGACCAAGAGAGGGGCCATAGTCATGAGGAAATACTAATAAATCCTTTGCATAGAGCAAAAATATGTTATAAATAGGATAATTGATCATCTAACATATCCGCTAGTGAGGATACCTCTAGAGAATATTACCAAGAGGAGGTAAAAATTAAGATAATTAAAAATGAAATTAAAAAATGTAAAAAAAAAATCTACAATAATCACCTGCCAAGGGATGGATATCGCCAAAAATAAAACCAAAATAGAGAATATGGAAGATGAAGAATATGCTGAAGAAGTAGAGGTAGAGCGATTCCAACCGAATAAACAAAAACATGATATTGTTATTATTTACTAAGTTGTCATTAGTTTTATGTCCAAAGTCATCCTATATACTCTAGTCGATTAATACTACCGAAATATTCAGTCGGTAAGCACTAAAGCAGTCAGTTACAGAAGAAAGGAGTCACAGAGTTAAGTATACACCGAGTTGTCTACCGAGTAACGTTCTATGTCTACCGAGCAGCAAAGAAGGTATACCGAGTAATTTGAACTGAGTAGAAACGTGTTACCAGATTCAATGAACATGGACACATGTGTGGAAACGTGTTACAAGAATCGAGGAACAAGGAACCGTTATCATAGGAAATTGCACTTCAATATTTTGTATGATTTTGAGGAAGTTTATCCAATGAAATAATTTCTATGATTATTCATTCGATGAATCTTGTTTGTAAGATTGAAGCATGAACAAGATCACCGTCCCAGAGATCTATTTATACAGAGTGAATTGAGAATCAAAAAGTGAGAGACATGTGTGATAGAAGAAGTTAAAAAGGAAAATCATAAGAGGACACATTGAGTTGTGACTGCTACGACTGACAGAGATATTCAGAGGTCGCCAAGAAAGTCTTCAAAGAATAGTTCAAGGGACAAAGTAAACAGAAGGGTTTATTGAGTTGATTTATCTATTACCGAGGTATGCTATGAGCAAGGTAATTTCATATTGAGCACATAGAATCTGCTATAACATTTTAGATGTAAAGTTGCAGATATTTGTAAAGATTTTATTGAATCATTTGAGTTGTAATAGAAACCTTTAACAGGGTAAAAGACTCTAACAAAGTCTATAAATTGTAAAGCCTTTAACCAGGTGCAACATTTTGTATAAGTGTTGTAAAATTCTTTAGCAAGGTAGATCTAAAAGATCTTGATACTCCTAACAAGGTAAGCTATCAGAAATAGCTAAACATGTAGCTCTAACCAAGCAACCTTTATTATTACAGTAGTGAAGTTGTGGGTGCCATCCCCACCGTAGTTTTTCTCTCTAACAAAGAGTTTCTGCGTAACCAAAATATTTGTGTTATGGAGTGAAATGTGTATGAATATTATTTCTATAATTATGTGTTAGTTTTATATTATGAGATCAACAGTTTACAATTTATGTTTATCAGTAAGATTACTTTTGGAGAATAGTTTTGAAGTACTGATTCACTCTTCCCCTCTCAGTACATTAGCTTTCCTAGTTGGACCTAACAAGGGTTGTTGAGAATAAAAAAAGGTTAATCACTCAACAATGAAATGAAGAAAGATGTTATTTTGTAGAAGAGGAAGTTACACCACTTTAGTAGATAGTCATCACGGTACAACAAAAGAACCTATTGGATAAATTGGAGGTCAATTTTAAAAATACTAGAATTAGCAAGTAAACACTCGATCACAAATCTAAAGAATGAAAACAAATTAGAATGGTAGAATAGGCCACTAATTATAATAGAAAATATAAATCACTAGAAGGTGTAAAATATCATGGTAGAATTAAGGGAAAATATCAATATAATATCACACAACACTTGGGATAAATTAGGATGACCTAAGTTAATCGATACCCCCCACAATATTAGCTTAAAGGATGGATCAACTATGTAGACCATGGGTGGGTAGAGGAATGTAGAAGTGAATGTATAGGGAATCTATTGGGAAATAGGTGTTGTACACCTTGCATAATAATGTTATAATTGTAAAATTTATATTTAATATGTGATGTTGCGCATGGATGTGTAACATGTAGACATTCCTTTGGAATATTATTGGGGCCATTGTGATGTTGTATTATAACATTGTAATTATTTAATATTAGGGAAAGATATTTAAAAAGAGAAAAATTAGTACCCAATATTAAATGTGGGGACAAGGTTTAGTTGTGAGTACATGGTTTTACTTTACCACTAGTTGTTTTTGTGGATTCATGCTTGGACACATGAGAATGCATTGGAGGGCTTGATGGTTCGAAGGTATCCATTGTAACTATATGTTGCTTTATGGATGTTTAATATAATGGAGTATGGATGTTTTTGGAGGCTGAGTTTTCCCCTCATGAGGTTTTTCCTAGGGTATATCTTGTGTTATCTTGTGGCTTGTCTATTTGATCTTTGCATTATGGTGATTCCATAAGCTTGTATGCATGATTTTCTCTCAATGGTTATGTAGGAAATGGATTATTAGAATGTGGGTTTAAATCATTATTTCCTAACAAGTGGTATCAGAGATTTCATGGTTGGTTTGGAGTGATAACCCTAGCTTGAGTGGAAGAGGTGCAAAGTGGAAGCCATGGCTATCCACCAAAGGATTGAGACATTACAAGGTATGGAACACACTTGTAGGTTGTTTTATTATAGAGTTGAGAGCTTTAGGTTTGTTTTTGTAATGAGTTGTTTGCGGATTTGGGGTTTGGAAAATACTGGGTCAAAAAGGTTTCCTTTAGATATGCTTTTAAATAAGGCAAAAATGAACCTCACCATTGGATCCAGATTGGCCAAGAAATGAAAACTGATATAAAATTTGCCCTAGTTAGCGGAAAAAATCATGCATTATTCAAAAAATAAAAGAAATTATATGGTATCGGGGGCTTTTTGTTTTAAAAGCAAATGAAAGATAAAATTAATATCATGTGGGGGGGAGGAGGGGAAGTACCCTGCACCCCCACAGCCCCTTGCGATAGTACTGTCAGTTGGCAGCACTGCCACATAGTGCTTGCTGGTGGGTGCTCCCATCAGTAGGCATTAGGCCGATCAGGCTATGCCTATAGGTGCCAGATCCCTTGTGGTGCCCCAGCTAATCAAAACCCTACCCCGCCCCTTGGGCGTTAAACAAATTTTTAACCGCCAAATAAAAAATGTTTAATGCGGTTCAATAAATTTTTAATAAATTCCACCATTAATTGAATTAAATTAAAATCACCTGGAGTTTATATGTTGGCTTCACCTTTTTGTATGGGGTTTTAGAAATTGAATTATTTTGTAATATGATTTTTTCGTTTGCAGGGGATTAAAATTTTAAAAGGAAAATTGGCTCTTTTATTCAATAGAGCATAACTTTCACCTATGTTGTTGGTTTTCAAACTTCTTATACTTGTTAGAAAGCTGTTTGGTTCCATAATTTTGCTAGTTGACATGTTTTTGGAGCCTAAAATTCTAATGTTGTACTTTTTAAAATTCTAATAATAACTTTTGCATATGAAATTGGTTTTTTTATTTTGAATAGGTGTTGGAGAGGATGTTCTGTCTACTATAATGCGGTGTTGTTTTTTTATCAGCTTGGTGAGTATAGAGAGGTGTGTACTTGTTTGATCACTTGTAGGTGCTTGAGATTCAGGGTGTGAGTGAAAGCGCATCCAGATGAGTCAAGAGGGGAAACCTTGAGAGAGTACATGTTATTATGAGATCTTTGTGATTCTACAGCTAATTATCAGATTTGGTGCTCCTTGGTATAGGTTTGCAGGTGTTTTTCAAAGCTGGACTTTGATGGTGATGGTGATAGGTACATAGGATCTTCTCAATATGAGGACATGATTTGAGACTTGAAGTTTCATGTGGGTGAGAGTTGAGTGAAGGTACATCGTTGGTGATGATTGTCATGGGTATGCAGGCACATGTTTTACATTGACATGACATAGTGATGTTTGTGGTGATTTGGTTTGATGTTAGGAGGTCGTTGCTTATCTCTTGGATGCTTATTTGGTTCCTTGACTATGGTACTTGAGTGTGGAGAAGTTTGGAAAATGAGTTTAGATGTTGATTCGGTGCTTGATTCATGTTGTCTACAAGATTATTATGTTTGATATCTCAGTTTTTAGTTTACTAATGTGATAATGAGTTTGCATGTTCAATGTTTGACATATGAGTTGTGCAGTTGTGTGGGTTGATCACTTATTTAGTTGTCATGGGATGACTCGAATGTGGACTATCTATATCCACCAGGTTTGATTCATTGCGGTGTATACTTGTTATTTGGCCTTGTCTGTGGTTATTAGTGCATTGGTTTGTTTGTTTTTAGATGAGAAATTGGATGATGTTTTTGGTACATGGATAGTTGGGTTTGGGACTTGTAGCATGAGTTTTATCACGATGCCATGATATCTTGGTTATTAATTGGTTATACTTTTAGTGGGAGCTTTTGACAGTGATGTATTGGCGATGTAGGATTGATTTCTAATTGGTGGTGTGTTGGCGGTTGTATGTATCTTCTTGGATTGGAGTTCATGGTTACACTAGATGTTAATGACTTTTCAATTGTATGTGTGTAGACCTGTATGTTCTTCATTTAGGAGATGGTTGTCACAATGCCATGTGTAACTTGGTATCACAGTTCAGTGGGATTTGTTGGAAGTGATGTGTATTCACCATTGGATGGTGGATGATCTTCTTAGTGTGCAGATGTTGGATGAGCCCTTGATCATGTTGCTGCAGAGGGTCTTTCACATTTGTAGGTACACTAGTAGGAAACAGTGATCTTTATGATATTTAAGGATGTGGACATCTTGGAGGACTCATGGAGTGTGTGGTACAGGTGTGGTTTATGTTTTCATTTGATATGTTATCATGGTTGTTGTTGTGTCATGGTACACTCTTGATTGTGCATTAGAGTTATGGCATGTTACAGTTATTTGATATGGTCATATGGAGCATGTTATCTCCTTGGAAGAGATGGTTAGATCATGTTATCATGTTTATGTTCCTGATTCCATGGTTGGAGCTTTGACATTGATCTTCGTCATTCTCTTTGTATTGAGTGTATGATCATTTTCTTGATGACTTCATGATTGTGCTATGTTGCATTTGGAGTTTGGCACGGATTGATCAGTTATAGGTGCTCATGGATACATGGAGATGTTGGTGATGCTAGTATTCTCTTGTTATTGGAGATATGTGTTGAGATAGTTATTAGTTTCAATAGGAAGCCCGAGGAGAATTCACCTAGTATGGACTTGAAAGGAGATTGTTCTTAGTTTGAGTCATGATGACTTACATAGCTTGATGAGCATTTTGATTCCCCATTCTTGGTCTATTTGACAATTTACTACTTGAGAGGTATTTCCCATTGTCCCTTTCAGATGCATTATGGTTAAGCTTATCTTTCATATATATGGATCTTTAGCTATGGAGATTTTTAGTTCTAGAGGGTTCATTTTGAGAGATGTATAGCATGGTTATCTCCTTGTGCATTTGATTTGATATTATGATATCATTTTGAAGATATTAGGAGATGGTTTAGTGGGCTGATTTCCTTCATTGGAAATGGTTATTATAAGTTCAAATGATCTTCTTGGTTATGAGAGGCTTACATCCATGTTGGCATTACATGATACTTATGTTGGTTTGATCTAAGAGTGTTGTTATGGCTTTTCATTTGCGATGTTTTGGAGGACATCATACTTGAAACAACATTGCTTATTTGAGGTGTTGGTAGAAGGACATGTTATGGTTTATAGGTTGTCTCTCTTCATTCTATGTATTCTCTCTTGTTTGGGAGGATGGTGACATATTGTGGGAGGATGGTAAATGAGGGACCTTCTCAAGTCTCAACCTCCTACATTTGATGTATCCAATAGTGAGATAAAGGTAGAGATGTGGCTTTTGGACTTGGGCAGGTGTTTTTCTATGTATCTGTATAGCATTAACACCAAGGATAGGTGTGTCATCATGTATCTTCATGAGTTTGCTTCCAGTTGGTGGCTCCTAGAGGAGTAGAAACTTCATTTGGATATTGCATCAATTTCATGGGAGATATTTTTAGAGAGGTTTTGTGAATGGTTCCTATCAGATCACTAGAGGCAGAGGAAAGCTGATGAGTTCCATGACTTGAGACAATTAGCTATGTTAGTTGAACAATACGATCATAAGTAAATTGAACTTAAGCAGTACATGGGGATAGCAGATGGTGAGGCCATTCTTGTGCAACACTTTCTTAGGGGCCTTAATGCCTATATGAATGGTGGAGTTTGGGTTTTGCACCCAAGACTATGGAGGTAGTTGTGGAGAAGGCCCAATTAGTTGAGGAGAATATATCTATGGCTCTTGGGGGACAATAAGGTGTGCAGATTGGTAGTGCATTGGTTTCAAGTTCTGGTGCGAGGGGTACTTAGCCTTCGGCAACAGGTTCCTCTAGGAGTAACTCTTCGTTGTTCAAGGGTGGATAGAATCAGCTGAGGAAGAACTTTCAAGGACCTAAATATGCTCATGATGGTGGATCTAAGATAGGGAAGGATCATAACTAGCAGCACCATAAGCATTTTCATTCTAGCCAGCCAACGCAAAGTTCTCAGTAGAACTCTAGTAGAGGCAGTTTCCAACAATCTAGTGCACCTTAGGCAGGAATAGGTTTCAATAGAGGAGGTTGCTTCACTTGTGGGAAGGAGGGCCACATTATAGTACATTGTCTTCACATATCAACACAGATGACATGCTAGAGACAGGCAACTTCAGAGCCTACAGTGGGAGACACAAGGAGATCCCATCAAGTTTTTTCAACGATTGATAACCATTAGGCCAAGCACTAGGGTATAGTTGTGGAGACTTCCAATGTGATAGGTGATATCTCTTTCTCTATGTTGTTTGATTCAGGAGCTTCAAATTATTTTATTTATCCTTCTTTAGTGGGTTGATGTTGGATTTTAGTGGCAAAGCAAGCTGATAAGTGGTAGGTCAAGTTAGCTATTAGTTCCAAGGTAGCTGTGGATTCTCTTAATTGTGGATGTGTGTTGGAATTAGTTTTCTTCACCACCAATATTGATCTTTGTGTTCTTCTATTGGGGTCTTATGGTGTTGTGTTGGGTATTTATTGGCTTGATGCACACTAGGCTAGCATATATTATCATCGAAATTTGGTGCAGTGTTTGGGAGAATATGGTGAGAGAGTGGAGATTGTGGGAGTGTAGTAGCCCATTTCTCTTTGTATGATTTCTACTAAGAAATTGAAGTGATGTATGCCACCCAAATGTGACATTGACTTCTAAATCAATCTAGCTCTTGGAGAAAAGTCAATCTCTAAAGCACCTTATCAGATGACCACTCATGAGTTGAGTGAGCTTCAGTTGTAGCTGGAGGATTTGTTAGCTAAGCAGTTCATTTGTCCTAGTGTTTCATTGTGGGGAACACCAATCCTATTTGTTAAGAAGGATGGATCCCTTCACCTGTGTATAGGCTATCGACAACTAAATAAAGTGATGGTGACAAATTGTTATCCCTTGCCGAGTATTGACCATCTCTTCGATTGGATAAAAAGTGCTAAGGTATTTTCTAAGATAGACCTTAAGTCAGGGTATCGTTAGCTTCGAATCCATGAGGTGGACATTCAATGGAAAACTTTTCACACTTGCTATGAGCACTATGAGTTTATAGTGGTTCTATTTGGGCTTACTAATGCTCCCTCAGTTTTTATGAGCTTGATGAATGGGGTGTTTAGGACCTACCTTGATAGATTTGTCTTTGTGTTCCTAGATGACATATTGATTTATTCGAGGACCATGGAGGAGCATGAGGAGAATTTGAGATAGGTGTTGTAGTGTCTTTGAGAAAATTAGTTGTATGCTAATCTAGCTAAGTGTGAGTTCTTTTAGGTTGAGGTGAAGTATTTTGGTCATGTCATTTTTGAAGAGGGTATTGTTGTGGATCCCTTTGAGGTTCAAGTGGTCATGGATTAGCTAACAACCACTAATGTGGTCAAGGTTTGCAGTTTCATGGGCCTTGTTGGGAGTTCTCGAGGATAGGTCATCCCATTACTTCTCTTCAAAGGAAAGGGAAGAAGTTCATATGGACAGAGCAATGTGAGGCATCTTTTTGGACTCTTAAGGAGCATCTAACCAACGCACCTATTCTAGCAGTACCAGATCCAGTAGGAAGTTTTTTTGTGTGTATCGATGCTTCTCTGGAGGGATTGGGAGCAGTTCTCATGAAGGACGAACACATGATTGCCTATAAGTCTTGCAAACTCAAGGATTGAAAGCTTAATTATCCTACTCACAACTTAGAGTTAGCAGTGGTCATTCATTCTTTTGGTGAGGTGGAGGCATTTTCTTCTTGGGCACTGATTTGAGTTGCATACTGACCATCAGAGTTTGCAGTACATCTTCATGCAACCAAACCTGAATGTCAGACAATGACAATTGATGGAGTTCCTCTGTGAGTATGACTTTGAAGTTAAGTATATACATGGTAATGAAAATATCATGGTGGATGCATTGAGTTGTAGGAGACATGAGTTTTCAAAGATGACAATGTGGATTTGAAGAGGCAGATTCTCAGAGCATTTCCTTCAGATGCTTGGTACCAAGAAGTGAGAGTGAAGATTTACTCTGGGAGAGTTCTAGAGGGGAGATATGCAAGATATTCTTTATATTTAGGTGGCCTTCTTCGCCATTTAGGCCATATCTATGTTCCACAATCAGAGGGACTACGTACTTTGATCTTGACAGAAGCACATCATGCACTCTACTCGGCACATCCAGTTGTCAACAAGATAGATGCGAACTTTTGATTGTTGTACCATTCATCTGGTATAAGATCTGATGTAGCAGATTTCATTTCCAGATTGTTGAAGTGGTAGAGAGTGAAGTTGAACATTAGCATCTCGAATGGTTATTGCAATCAAACCTAGTTTTGAAATAGACTCATTGTCTTTTCACGGACATGATGTTATCATGGTCACCATTGATAGGTTGACCAAGGTGGAACACTTTTCTCGAATTCAATCATCCTATACAACATAGTGGCTAGAGTTTTAATGGAGGACATTGTGAGGTTACACTGGATTCCTTACTAGATTATATCAGATCGAGATCTTGTATTCACTTCAGCCTTGTGGACATCCCTTTAGCATGCCTTGGGGACTTAGATGAACTGTATCTCATCATATCATCTTGGGATGGATGGGCAAATGAAGAGCTTAACCAAGTACTTGAGGATATGCTTTGGATGTATGTCATGGACCAGCAATCTCGGTGGGAGGATTATATGTATTTGGTGGAGTTTTCTTACAAGAATGGATATCTTAGTTCTATCGATATGTCTCCTTTTTCAGGCTTTGTATGGTCGGCCTTGCAATACTCCTTTGAGTTGGGATCGATTAGAGGATCAAGTTCTTTTATGACCACAAAAGCTTCAGCAAATGGAGCATCAAGTGAGAAGTATTCGTGAGCATTTGGTGGTGGTGCAGAACAGACATAAGAAGTATGCAGATGCTCATCATGTGGACCATTAGTTCTCTGTGGGCGATAATATGTTTTTTAGAGTTTGTCTACAAAAGAATCCTATCCATAATGAAAAAGGCTCTAAGCTAGTGCCTTGCTTTGTTTGTTCATTCAAAATTTTGGAGAGGATTGGTCCTCTCACTTATCATCTTGCCTTGTCGCCCAACTTGTCTCGCATCAATGATGTGTTCCATCTTTCAGTTTTGAGGCCTTATTTTCCTAATGTGACCCATGTGTTGGATTGGAATGCCTTGCAAGTAGAGGACGGGCAACTTTCTTTGAATCTCATGCGCATACTTTAGCACTGAGGGCTGACCCTCAAGGGTTGCAACATAAAGCAGGTAAGGGTCCAACGTGACCCAAATGATGAGTCCTCGACAACATGGGAGGATGCATCGTAGATGAGAGAGATTTTTCCCTATTGTGAGATTTTGCCAAGATCAAGAGGCAATGGAAAGCACAAATAAGAGAGAACAAAATAGATGATAGAAATAAACTGTATTCTATCAAGATGAAAAATATGATCAACTGGATCATTAAGCATTACATACAATGAATATGAGCCTGCTTATATAGGCAAGGCTATATGGATATGTGAGCACACAAACATGACATATGGCTTAATAAGAAATAAGGGTAGGTAGGAAATAGGTGTGGGTAGGTAGGAGAAACAATATAATAGTCCACATGAGGTGGATCACCCACTGAATGTGGAGTGTAACAACAAGATCAACACCATAAAGGGTGGAATTTCTCCTACACACACTATCCCAATGTGGCACAAACACCCAAGTGTCTCATACCCAAACTATTATGAAATGCATTTCCTAAGTAAACTTAAGTAAGGTGTAATAATATCCATGATGAATAATTATTTACACCAACACCCCCCCTTAAGTGCAACTTAGGGGAATGCACTTAAGTCTACAATGCAACTAAGCAATGCAAGATGGGTCCCGACTACTAGGCCATGTTAGGTACCCATGTACAAATGCAAATGCATGAAAACCAATGAAATGAAATCTCTCACAAAGTGGGGAAAGAGAGAAAAACCCAATGGGAAAAAACCCTCCCCAAAAAGAGAGACATGAAAAACATACAAGAGAACTCTCATAGAAGAATGTGAAGGACAAAACCCCATGTGAGGAAAAAGTCCCCCCCATATGAGAGAAGAAGAGAAGCTAGGAAGCCCCCCCTCAATGTGGAATCTGCACCAATGATAGAAGCTTGATGTATGAAGAAACTGCTCCATGAACATCGAACAACATTCCTCCCCTTAGGAAGAAACAAAACCAAAGGTGTATCCATGAAGTCTCCCCAATCATGAAGGGAAGATGTGTGAAGAAAACACATGATGAAAGGAATCTCTGAAAACTGCTCAAGTGTCCCCATGTCGATGCTGAAAGATACCCCCTCCAAAGGTGGTAAATTGTGCCACACTGCTGAAAAAGGCACTCCAAGATCTAGTGGAGATGGATGTAGAACATGTCCCAAAGACTCACATGTCTCCTCAAAAAATAAAGAGACCTCCTCCAACTGTTGTACATAAGTATCCACAATCATGTCAACCTCGAAAGAATGATCATGTAGAGAATGAACAAGAGGGTTAGAGTGTTCCCTCACAACAATCGAAGAAGGATCATCTTCATCAAAGAGAAGATGAATGTCATCAATGATGTCTCCCAAATCTGCAATGTAGGATTCCACAAACAAACTTGCAATGTCTGGCAAGTAATCATCCCATGAATCTGAAGCTGGAAGACAATGAATATCCTGTTGCACTGAATCACATGAAGGCAAAACTGTCGCACTATCTGCATCATCAGGTGCAATAGGTGATGTGATATCAATATGAGGAGATGGAATACAAGGCTCAAGAACGGGGTCACATGTGAGAATCCCCATGTTCAAGTGTCCAAAGTTCTCCTCAAAATCTGAACCATCACAAGAAGTGTGATCATCATGTGTAGAATCATCAAATGTGAAATCATCATCATCAACAAAATCTGAAAAGGAGTATAATCGAGATGCATGATCAACCATCCCAGTCACAATGATAGCTCTAGTCTCCAAGTCTCTAATGAAAACTGACTCAGGTGTGAACTCCAGAACTCTCTTAGTTGCACCATGTGTGATTTGATAGATAGAAAGGAGATTGTTTGTCAAGTGAGGTATGCACAACACATCATTGAAGGAGTTATCCCCAATATCAATAGATCCTTTCCCAATCACATCCATGTATGTATGATTGCCCATCAATATCTGCGGCATGGTACAAGGCTCAAATGTAGAGAACATAGACTGCGAAGATGCCATATGATGAGAAGCCCCTAAATCTACAAGCCATCTCTCTGAATCATGACTGATAGTAACACATAGAGCTTTTCCTTTTCTTGTCCCAAAAGAGTGAGTCTTCCCACTTGTAGAAGTCATGAATGCTTGCCCTTTTCCTTTTGAATGTGAGGAAGTGGAAGTTGATGAATCATCCTTCTTGTAGACATTAGGCAAATCAATGTTATGCTTTTTGATGATATGTGTGAGCTCATCAATCTTCTTAGAATGGCAATGACGCTCCTCATGACCAAACTCTTTACAATAGGCACAAGTATTTCTCTCCCTCTTTGGTGAATTATCCCTCTTGGAAGAGGATGTATCTCCTTGTTATGGAGAGGATGATGCTTTGTCCTTAGGCTTTGATTGCCATTTCTTCTTGTTTGAGTTGTCCTTTCCTTGATTTCCTTTGTTCCCTTGATTTGCCACTAATGCTTGAGACTTAGAAGCCCTAAGAATGCCCATGCTTATCAACTTAGTTTGTTCCATCATCAACATTTCATTGAAAGCATCAAATGTAGGCATTGTGTAGCTTGAACCCATTGTCATCCTATGGGTTTGGAAACTAGAAACAAATGTTGCATATTCTTGTGGAAGCTTGCCTATCAAGTTGAATATTAATTGAGTATCCTTCTTATCAATGCCACAATCTTTGAGTTGTGCCCTCAACTCATTTGCCTTAGTGACATAATCTTGTATAGTATCAAAGTTCTTGGGATCTAACATGGTGAGATCACTATCAATTTGATATCCCCTAATCTCATCAACTTGACCATATAAGTCTTGAAACTTTTGCCAAGCATCCTTAATTAGAGTACATTTCTCAATATGAAAAATGAGACCCTTTGATACATACTTTCTTAAGGTACCAATTGCCATGATATTTTTAGTGAGCCAATCCAGGTGACCAACTGGATCAACCTTAGGATCAGCAGGAGCAACAATAGTTCCATCAATGTAATGAGTTAGTCCTTTTTCCATAAGTTTACTCCATGCATCAATTTTCCAAGTAGCATAATTATGAAGAGTTAGGAGAGGAAACTTAGAAGAACCCATAGCAGCAGAAAGGAAGGAACACAAGAGCACAAAAGCACAAGAGACACCCCCCCAAATTCACTCAATCAAAGTACCCCCCCAAAAAATGATGATTTTGGCACTTTATATGTAGTGCATGTACAATATGCCACTTGCAAACAATGGAAAAGTGGACTTCTGATTTCAATTTACAAATTCTCAAAATGAGATCTAAGAGACTTCAACAAATACTGCTAGTGATCTAAACTGAGATCCAAGCAAAATCCAAGTACCAAATATGCCAAAAATGGCCAAATACTGAAAGTACTATTTCTACTTAAAATCATTGCAAACAGATGGCAGATTATGAAAGTAGATGAAAAAATATGCACTTTAAAAAAAAATGGCACCTGAAAAGGAGTCCATATGAGCCCAAATGAAGCCTCCAAAGTTGTAAATATCGGGATTTCGCGATTTCCGAAAAACCTGTATCCAAAAATCAGAAAAATTTTGCACCATTGTACAGATCATGAAATTATACCCCAAAAAAAAACAATTGCTCGAAAAAAGGAGTTCGGATGAGTGAGATATTGCTATTTGAACATCGCCTGCAAAATTATAATTTCTGGAAAATTTCCGTCGCAGCTTCAAACTTCAAATGCCTCTAGATTTGGCCTCTGAAGTCCGATTTGGATGAAACAAAAGGCAAAACTGACTTTCTTGGACCTCCTCAATCCAATGGTAACCTTGGATTTGATCCATCAAGCTTCAATAATAACCTGCAATAGAAAATTCCAAAATGCAAACACCAAATAGCATCAAATTTCTCTGAATTGGCAAACCAATGACACTCTAATGGCTCTGATACCATGAAAGATTTTGCCAAGATCTAGAGGAAATGGAAAACACAAATAAGAGAGAACAAAATAGATGATAGAAATAAACTGTATTCTATCAAGATGAAAAATATGATCAACTGGATCATTAAGCATTACATACAATGAATATGAGCCTACTTATATAGGCAAGGCTATATGGATATGTGAGCACACAAACATGACATGTGGCTCAATAAGAAACAAGGGTAGGTAGGAAATAGGTGTGGGTAGGTAGGAGAAACAATATAATAGTCCAGATGAGATGGATCACCCACTGAATGTGGAGTGTAACAAAAAAAATCAACATCATAAAGGGTGGAATTTCTCCTACACACACTATCCCAATGTGGCACAAACACCCAAGTGTCTCATACCCAAACTATTATGAAATGCATTTCCTAAGTAAACTTAAGTAAGGTGTAATAATATCCATGATAAATAATTATTTACACCAACACCTATTTGTTCTCAGGATTCCACGAGTAAGCCTAATTCTAGGGAGGAGGATGTAGTGCCCTTCCATGATGCACTCTTTTATGATTCTTATGTTAGATAGTTATGGACTTGTTTTAGAGTCTTTATGTAGAGATACTTTATGATGACTTTTAATACATTATGTTCTATGATGGATGATGTTGTTGGCATTACAATAGAAAGGAGATTGTTGGTATTTCAATAAGGATATTGAGAAGGTTGTTGGAGATTATTGATATAACTGAAGAAGGATGATTACTATCTTTATAATATTATTTTGTCATTGATGTCAAGAAATTGATTTTCTGATTCAGTGTGATGTTGCCATATCTTGAGAAGTATGTGTTGAAGAGAATTAAGATGTCGGTAAAAGACAAAGAAAGAATGTGATGAATAAGGGGAGAAATAAGTTATTCAATGGGCAACTATTACCGAGTTAGACAATGATGAGATCATGATGTTTAGATTGTTTTGATATCCTACATATGTTGTTTGATTGTAAGGTTAATACTATACTATGTCACCAAGCAAAGAACCTAATCGGTAACACCTAAGGAACCTAGTCAGTAAACCCTAAGGTTATCGATATTGGTTAATGAAGGTGGAATGTCTACCGAGTAAAGTTTAGTATTTATTAAGTAACAACCGAGTTATAACAGATCGCATTGGATGGATAAAAGCATTATTTAATGAAGGATGCTGATGAGCTGGAGATGAATAAATAATCGGTATGCCGCGCAGAAGTTTGTTAAGGATCTACGGCAATGGAAAATCAAGAGGAAGATCTACAACACATATTGAACTGCAATAACCTAGCACAAGTTCCTAGGAAGGAATGCAAGTTCCAAGGTGAGGTAAAACATTTTCAGATCGAAGGATACATTGAACCTAGTCAAGATTGAAGATCTGATGGCTATGATTGATCATGGGAAATGTGATCAAGGAGATTTAGCGGTTAGCAAATTGTTTATAAATAAGAAATTATTGATGAACAATGCATGCGAGCAAGTGTGAGCACAGTGATGCTACATAGTGATTACCGAGCACAAAAGCTTGAAGACCTGTTTGAATAACAGAGTAGGGAGCCCAACAGAGGGACAAGATAAGTCCTATGATGAGATTGTTTTGAGCAAATAAGAATCTGCTTTAGCATTTTAGATGTGAAGTTGCAGAAATATTTTCATTACTGTTATTTTGTAAGTGACAGAAAATCTCTTAACTGAGTGGACTTAACAGTCTTATTTGTAAATCCTCTAGTAAGGTAACATTCTAAATAAGTGTTTGAAATCCTTTGACAAGGTCACTTCTAACAAAGTGAAGATCCTAACAGATCTGAGGGAAATCCCTTAACCGGGTCACATCTAGCAATGTGTTTGTAATCTTTAACAGGATTTGCTTTTCACTGAGCATACTCTAGAAGAGTATATTTCTTAGTGGGTCTGAAATCCCACATTGGTTTTTCCCTATTTGGGTTTCCATGTTAAATATGGTGTTATATGTGTTATGATGATTATGTGTTTATGAGTTAGCATTTTTAGTAGTTTTTGGTTATATTGCTGAAGTATATGTTACCGAGGTTGAATCTGTTGATTTTATGGAAGATTAAGTTTGTATGATTCACCCCCCCCCCCTCTCATCTTGTTAGCTATTGGCATCATAACTTTACAATTGGCATCAGAGCTGTGGACTCTGGAAGAAAAGTTTAAAGGTACTTGAGGCAAAGATCCGAAGATGTATAAAAGGGATGCACCAAAGCTGAAAAAGTCAAGTTTCTCCACAAGGCAGAAAAGGATGAAGCTGCATTTATCAGGAATTGGAGAATATGCAACATATTATCTGGAGAATGATTACATACCACCAAGCACCAACCCGATGACCTTGGAAGAGATAAAGGTTAAGCAAGAACATATTCAAGCTATGATTGAAATAACATCAACATTGACCAACTCAGAGTTTAATGATCTAGAAGGTTGTAATGATGCAAAAGCAATGTGGACCAAGCGCATATATGTGTATGGCGGTGATGAACATGTTCAAAGAGAAAAAGTAGATAGTCTAAGAGAAAAACTTGAATCCATGAGAATGAATGAAGGTGAGAACATAACTCAATACAGTACAAGGCTAAAGGAGACTGTCAATCAAATCAAAGGAGCAGGAGGAACTATTGAAGAAAAGGATGTAACAAGTAAGTTTCTTAGAACACTTCTACCTGCTTATGCCATTCGAGTCTCTGCAATCAATGAACTAAGGTCTATACCAAATATACCAGTTTCTTTGGATGCTACTATTGGTAAGCTACATGCATTTGAGTTAAGCAATTTTGATAACATTGGGTCTTCAGTAAATAAAGTAGAATCTGCATTCAGTTCTTTTCATATTGGTGAATCTGATGATTGCAATGATAGATTGAGTAAGCACTCTAAAGGGAATCACAGTGGAGCAAGTGAAAGATTTCGTAAGAACATGGAAGAAGTGCACAAACTGTATGAGGAAATAAAAAAGCAAGAAGAGTTTGAAACATTATTATCGAGAAGGTTACTGAAAGGAAAAGGTAAGTATAAAGGAAAGCTACCTTTAAAATGTTTTAACTGTGATAAAATAGGACATATGGCTTCTAACTGCCCTGACAAAGAATCTAGTGAAAAGAGAGAATACCAAGATAACAGGCAGAAAGACAACCAATACAAAGGACACGGAGACTTCAGAACGAGAGACATAAAGACATGCCTAGTAGCTGATGAGGAATCCAATGATGATAAATCTAATGAAACTGTTACAGAGGAAGTTGTTTATGTGGCTATTAAAGATGGATCAGATGAAGAAAGGTATGAAGAAAAAGCCCTAATATCTCACATAAATAATAATGATTCTTGGATCATAGATAGTGGATGCTCACATCACATGATAGGTGATAAACACAAGTTTGTTAAATTAGAAGACTATGATGGAGGATATGTAAGATTTGGTAATGATGCACCATGTCCAGTGAAAAGGTAAAGGATCTATAACACTTCTTGACAATGCTAAATGTGATGATGTATACTAGGTTGAAGGTTTCAAATACAATTTGTTGAGTGTAGCACAACTAAACAATACAGGATACCGATTAGAATTCCAGAAGGGATGTGTCTAAGTTGATGACAAACATGGAAAGCTAGCTGCTACCAGGACACAAACAAAAGGTAATACATTTCATCTTGACTCAACACGGAACAAATGTCTATATGCAAAAATAGAAGATACCTAGTTATGGCATAAAAGGTTTTGTCATGTAAATTTTGATAATTTGATCAAAATAAGTAAGAAGCACCGAGTAAGAGGTCTACCGAGCCTGGAAAAACCTGAGAATGCTATGTGTCGAGGATGCCAGATGGGTAAGATGACAAGATCAAGCTTTACAAGTAAGTCCTACACTTCTACAGGAATTTTAGATCTAGTACACACTGATCTTTGTGGTCCCATGAAAGTTCAAAGTTATTATGGTGATAAATATTTCATATTACTTGTGGATGATTACTCAAGGATGATATCAGTTATGTTTTTAAAAGAAAAATCAAAAGCTTTTCAAATGTTTAAATGGTACAAGGCAAGAGTTGAAAATGAAACAGGAAGACAGCTGAAATGTCTTAGATCTGATAGAGGAGGAGTGTTCACTTCTAATGAATTTAACTTATTCTGTAATGATCATGGTATAAAAAGGCAAGTGTCTGCACTAAGAACACCTCAGCAAAATGGGATAGCTGAGAGAAGAAACAGATCAACTGTGGATTGTGCCAAAACCTCGATGATTGAAAAGAGAGTGCCACAAACATTTTGGAGAGAAGCAATCAGCACCGCAGTTTACACCCTGAACTGAGTACAACTGAAGAAAGGAACTATGAAGACACCATATGAAATCTGGTATGACAAGAAACCTAATGTAAGCTATTTTAAAATCTTTGGAAATAGATGTTATGTTCACAAAGATGACAAAAATGGAAAGTTTGATCAGAAAAGCGAGGAAGGAACATTTCTTGGTTATTCTTCTAGAAGTAAAACATTTAAATGTCTGATCAAATCATCTAAAAAAATAGTAGAAAGTGCAAATGTGAAAATTGATGAATTTGCAGAAAGAAATGATGAAGGAAATTCCAAAGAACCGGAAAATTATGAAGAATTTGTTTATGTTCAACCAAGAAACCCTACTGAGAAAGCTGTTGAAGAAAATGCAGATAATGTCCAGTTACCGAGTGATGAAGAAGATCATACAGAGCCTACCGAGCTTATATTAGCCAAATATGTCAGAAGACATCATGCATCAAGTCAGATTATAGGAGATAAGGATGATCTAGTGATGACAAGGAACAACTGAGACAGAATGCATGTCTGATATCTGAATTTGAATCGAGAATAGTAAAAGAGGCATTCAACAACGAAGATTGGGTAAATGCTATGACAGAAGAGATTGATCAAATCAAGAAGAATGACACATGGACATTGGTCCCAAGACCGAAGGACAAAAATGTAATTGGTACAAAGTGGATTTTTAGAAACAAGCTAAATGAAAAAGGTGAGGTCATTCGGAACAAAGCAAGACTAGTTTGCAAAGGTTATGCTCAAGAAGAAGGAATAGATTATGGTGAGACTTTTGCATCTGTGGCTAGACTTGAGGGAGTAAGAACATTGTTGGCATATGCTGCTTTCAAAAATTTCAAGGTATATCAAATGGATGTTAAATCTACATTTTTGAATGGTATACTAGAAGAAGAAGTTTATATTAAACAACCTGAAGGATTTGTTGAATATAAGAGTAAAGATCAGGTATGTAAACTAAACAAAGCTTTATATGGTCTGAAACAAGCACCTAGAGCATGGTATGAAAGACTGTACTCTTATTTGATTAAGATTGGTTTTATAAGGACAAGTGAAAACAACAATATGTACATGAAGAATGATGAGGACAATGGAATACCGATCTCAACCATATTTGTTGATGATATTATTTTTTGTGGTAATGACTCCTTATGCAAGAACTTTGGAAATGAAATGTATAAAAAATTTGAGATGTCATTAATCGGTGCGATAAAGTATTTTATAGGTTTACAGATACTGCAAATGAAAGATGAGATTTTCATTATTCAATCCAAGTACATAAAGGAAATCTTGAAGAAATTTGGAATGGAGGATTCTAAACCTGTAAGTACTCCTATGATTACTAACTATAAACTATCAAAGAATGATGAATCTACATCAGTTGATGAGACACTTTACCAATCTATGATTGGAAAGTTGCAATATGTTGTGCACAGTAGACCGGATATAGAACATGCAGTAGATATTGTTGCAATATTCTCTGCAGATCCCAAAGAAACCCATATGACAGCAATCAAGAGAATTTTCAGATACCTGAGAGGCACTGAAGATTATGGCTTAGTATATGAAAAGAGGAATGATTTTGATTTAAAAGTTTATACTGATGCTGATTGGGCAGGAAACATTGATGATAGGAAAAGCACAAGTGGTGGAGCTTTCTTTCTGGGTGATAGACTAGTAAGTTGGCTTAGCAAGAAACAAGGATGCATTTCACAGTCAACAGCTGAAGCTGAATATGTCACTGCAACATTGAATTGTACCAATATAGCATGGATCAAGCAACTGTTGGAAGGTATAAATGAGAAAGTTACCGAGCTAGTAACTATATTCTATGATAATACTAGTGCCATTAACATTTCAAATAATCTGGTAATGCACTCTAAGACAAAGCATATCTCTATAAAGTATCATTATCTCAGAGAAGAAGTTCAAGAGAAGAAAGTTGTGCTGGAATATATCAGTTCAAAGGAGCAAATAGAAGACATCTTCACAAAGCCACTACCAAGGGACACTTTTGAGTATCTTAGAAGCAAGTTAGGGGTCCTACCCCTATCTTCTACTCACTGGCAGAGTTCGGTGAAAGCATCAATTCGATGACTCTATCGAATATTATTTGTGGATTGATGTTGATTTACGCACTTTAGGAGGTTTTCTAAAGGTGTGTAGGAAATAGTGAATAGAGCCAAGTTGCTCTGACCGAGACTCAGTTGATACATGTGTAACATAGCAAGGCAAATCACTTCACAGGGGAAGAAATCATGAATTAGTTTTTTTTTCCTTCACAGAGGAAAATTTACTGTTTTCAACTCAATGTTAAAACTAAGAACAAATAAAATCGCATCGTGGGATGTTGGATTGGGAAGCATGGTGTTACCTGAAGTATTCCCTTGCCTTGATTTTGTCATGCTCTACACCCAAAATTATGATGAAGATAAAAAAAACAATTGTCAATAAAAATACAAACGAGGAAATTCTGTCCATAATCATGAGATAATTTGCTCGTTTGTTGAACCTAGGGTTTGAAGCACAAAACGCAAATGTCCAAATTGACCTAGGAAAGTTGGCAGAGAATTATGAGAGTCTCGATTCAAGTCGTAGAGATTCATTTATCAAAGCTCTAATAAAGTGTGGTACTCAGTTGGATCAGAATCATAAGCCTCCTTATGATTCTAACATTTTTGTTCCATGGGTTCGGGATACTAATTCCTTGCTGTCATTTTGCCTAGGATTGGAAAATGATAGGGAAGTGGGTGCAAGCCTTCTTGAAATGATTTTTAGGATCCATTGTGTAGGTCAGCTAGTAAGATATAATTTTATTGAGCACATTGTTCAATCCATGCAAAAATAATTACTAATGATCAAAAAAGGTTCCTCTAAGACATTTAGGTTCTCATCCTACTTGTGTTATCTCCTTCTATCCAAGTATCATGCAATATTCGAGACCAACAATCTTTAAATTGTGAACTGTAAGATTGATGAGAAGACTCAAAATAGATCAGAGTGTCCAATATATGAATGGACACCAAAGATAAGGATGCATGATAATAGAAAGAACTACAACCATTTTGTAGACTTCTTTTTGGTACCAATGTACAATGAAATTACAAGCACTCCAATGCCTAGATTGCCTGTGTCTTGTAGAGATTACATTCAACTTGGAAGTCAAATACAATTGGCTAACTGGTTCTTCATGGAAGAATTCACTGTGTTAAGGTTTTATAGATCAACAGTAAAACCATTCAGACTTCCAATACATTTGACGGAGAGGGTATTTGCATTGGAATATGTACGACAGTTGGAGAGCACAAATAGGCACTTCCATGGTCAGCAAAAGAAGAGCATATTTCCTTCCTTGCCTTTCTCATGTGGAGGGTTCACATTTGAGAGAAAAGCATTCAATGTGGCACATGATTTTTTGACAGTTTTTAGCTTTGGTGATGAGGGTCTCTGGCAGTATGATCCAATCGATGCAGTTCAAGCAAGGCTTAAGAAAAATGGGAACTCTTCAGCGTTATGTCAACATGAAAGTAAATCATTGCTAGAAAAGCTTAGAAACATGGACTCCTGGATGAGGTAAAAAAAGAGATGGAGAAAATTGCCATTGACAATAACATTTCAACAGTAGAAATGTCATCACAAATTATGGAATTGCACACACAAAGGACAACAAAGGATGGCCAAGGCATCCAAAATAGGAGGTCCTACAATTTCTACTAAAAATCTGCTAATCCATCTAACAAATCTATTCCCAAATCAATTCTGCAAGAATGTAAAGAGAGTTATTGGACTCAAACCAAAATAAATGATTTTTGGACTATGAGGAAGAATCTTGGTGAACCAAAGACCAGTGCAGAATTTGAGAACATCAACGAGGATGAAGAGTTTAGAAAATTGTGGAATATGGAGCATCCCACAACAACATATGACGAGAGTGAAGATGATGATGAGTATGGGGTTGATCCCACTCCAACAACTAGTACAGTCCCTAAAATATTAGGTGGATTCAATGAGTCCATGAGAGAAAAATATAGCAAAGGGGCAAATATTGTGGAAAAAATGGGTTTTGAAAGTGGTGGTCTAGGTCCCAGAGGAGAAGGCATTTGGTATCCATTTGAGATACAACTCCCATCAGGTTCAAAATCAAAAGCTCCTATTAAACCAGTCATTGGACTTGATTCTTCATATTCATCACGGAAAGGTACTACTCATTACCCTCAAGGTCCACCTACATTTGTTTCAGGTTCAAATCCACAACCACCACCACATCATGGTATTCTCATTAGAGGTGAATCAAGTGCCACTACCACTGGTGGGGAATCTGGGGATAGTATTCCTATTATTGTTTAGTCAAGTGTCGTTGTGATTGGTGGGGTTGGCATGGGTACTACTACTGATACTAGTTGTCTTGGTGTTGGACAAGGGCAACAACAAAATATCTCTCGCAAGAGGCCACTAGTGGTAGATACTCAATCTCATACTATTGAGAATCCTATATCAAGTGCCACTGACACTACAAATCAATCATTTGCAGCTTCAGATCACACACCTCAAAAGATTATGAAAACTACACATGAAAGTGTCAGTGGGACATGACCGGGAAAGGTTGTTGGTAATCCTAGTAATGCATTAGTTCAAACCACAGGAATAAGTGGAACTGGAGCCTCTGCTATGCCTATGTCACCTTTCAAACATTCAATTGCTTCAACAAGCCCAGATTTTCAATTTCGTGATTACAATGAAAAATTTGAATACACAACAAATGAAAATAAAGAAAAAAGAGAGCATTTCACAAGGTTGCCCTACCTGAAGTTTTAGACGAACAACCTTCAAGGAACATGGTATTTCCAACAAATGACCCACACAAAGATATGATGGAGTTCATGGTTGTTATGCCCCCAAATAAAGATAAAAATCCACCACACAGTCAGATAGATCCCTCTGAATTTCAAGTTAGCACCCTCCAAATGGATTTTTCCAAACTACATAATGTGGACAAAATTAGTGTGTCAAAAAGGACTAATGAAGTGGTCTACACTTCATTGCTAAAGGTGGAGAGAGAGAAAAATAAACTGGAGAAACAAATAGAAAAGTTACAGGCAGACCTGGCAAACGAAAAATCAAAGAGGAAAGCAACAGAACAAGTGCAATGATTTACAGAAAAGGACAAAAAATTTGGGCTCTGCAGTAGAAATTGCAGAGGAGGAGAAGATAGATGTAGAATTGAAGGACCTGAGAGAAAAACTGGCTAAAAGCAGTAAAAAAATTAATGAGGAAAGAGCCAGTTTTCAAAAACTATACAAAATTTATAAGTCTATTGCTGCCGAAATAAGAAAAACACGGGACCTATTGGATCGTGAGAAGGAAAAAGAAAAACATTTGCAAGAGGAAGTAGAGGAAGAAATAAAAAAATGTGCACAAATGAAAGAAGACCTGCACAATGCAAATGATAAAATCAAAACTTTGGAGGATAGATTGAAATATAATATGAAAAATACAACAAAGTATATACAAGAAAACATTTGGCGGCAAATAATGCAGAGGAGTGACAAGTTGTGTGAATGGTTTGAATTGAATGAAAGTCTGATAGTAATTTATATGAAAATCAAAGGGCACTTTGAGAAGAGCATACATGTTTATTCAAAAGAGGATATGGCAAAATAGATTCTGCAAGTAGTCTACAATACCAATGATAGCTACTTGGCATCCAAGGGAATTAAGAGTCGCATTGATGCCGCAGTTAAGACATCATCTATCATTCAAAAATGCCATAAACTAAGGGAAACATCAGAAGTTATGGGAAAATGTGGCAAAAAGATATTGAAGCTGCAAGAAAAGAAAAATAATTTGATTAAACTTGGTTTGCCTAAGACCGTTGACCCATCAAATAAATTCATTGGAAAAGAAGCTTACAAAAAAATCATGTAGATAAAAATGAAGTCTAATTTAGACTTGCTTCCTAAGGACACAACTCCCCAAATCTTTCTGGAATTGATCCAACCATTTACAACTCTGAATTCGGTATTGGGTGAAACAGTGATGTCAAGTCACTCTTCTAAATATGGAATGTTGATGAAGTTGCAGTTGACTTTCCATAGTTTATAGAATATTGACCTTCCATCAGACGAAGAGTGGAGCACCCTACAAAAACTGGCACAAAAATCTCAAGAATCATAGTATGTATTGCACGGTTTTCTTCTTTTACTCTTAATTTCAAGGTTTTATGTTTTTTCTATTTGGAATTTGGCATCACTTGAAATAACTTTGTTTTATGAATAGGAAAAAATCAACACTCGCTATTGCTAAATTGCTAATCCAACCTATAAATATATGATGCACAGTGCAAAACTTCAGCCTATAAATTTGTATTTTCAAATTCTCCCAAGCTTTAGCATTTCTGCATTTCTCTATTTCTGATTACTAGATTTTGGGAACTGTTATTATCTATATTTAATTTGGCATGGCGCGAACTAATATTTAAGTTTGAACTTTTTTTTTTTGAACAATAGACATCAGACATGTAGCAGTTGTTAAATTTCTAATCTGGCAAGTGATGGCCATGTAAATCTGTGTTGAGTTTGTGATTTTGATGTTGAGTCTTCACATGTTGCAATTCGACCTGAAGTTGTTGTTGCTCCCTTGTTTCTATAAAAGGGAATTTGGGATCATTTGCAAAGGGTTCTGAAACTTTGTATTGACTTTTGCATGGAGAATCACATAGATTGGTGTATTACTATTGAATAAATTGTATCATATGGCTATATTTTGAAAGAATTAATGAAAATCTAAGTTCTCGTCATGTTACATTACCAGACATGGTTCTGAAATGTATTACTATTGAATGAATTGCATCAAGGGAGGTTGGTTTTGCATGGAGAATCACACAGATTGGTGTATTACTATTGAAACAATTGTATCATATGGCTATATTTTGAAAGAATTAATGAAAATCTAAGTTCTCGACATGTGTATTACTATTGAATGAATTGTATCATATGGTTTTGAAATGTATCACACATATTTGAGACTCAAACATGTCTAAATAAACAATAAACATCTCTGTATCAATAAACACATTATGGTCTTTTATTATGCTATTTTAAATATGGAAATAGAAAGTTGAAAAATAAAATTACAAATCAATATTAAATTCTAATTACAAAAGGTAATATGCTTTTGTAATATGAATGATGAGATACAATAATAAGATTAATAAATACCAATATCTTACAGTTGCCATTCATCCTCATCAAATTCAGGGCTTTCTTGATTCTTGTCTGTGGTTTCTTCACTTTGAGTCTGCATACCTTTGTTGAACTGCATCTCAATGCTACCAGTAGGTCCAGTACATGAGTGAATAGTCCCACTGGTACTTTGGTTCGAAGTGTTTCCCAAACCTCTTCTTTCACATTTGGACCTCCAGATTTGTAGTGCCCTATTGTAAGGAAAAGTGTGGACATCATACCTAGATGTATAGAGCCTCAAGAATTTTTCCAAATTTTTGTCTAGTTTTTTTCTTAGCTTTGATTTTAGGAACCCCAAAGCACTGAAAACTCTCTCATCTTCCCCCAAACCCAATATCATGGTAAGACATAAATCAGTAAGCTTCAAATATTCTGGCATTGAATCACGCAACGTTGCATTCTCAGCTATAACTTTTCAAAGCCTTGTTATTGATCCCTCTTCATGGGGGTTCTCCATTTTGCCATATTGTTCTCTCATAGTGTATGCAAAATGAGATGATTTCTCTCGAAGATAAGTTTCGTCTAATATTCTATTTATAGTTACTCCATTCAATTCTCTGGATATGCAAAATTGTTTTATCAAAATCAGTAGCTTACTTCAAAAATTAGCTACAATGTTGAGACTCCAATAATGAGGAAACACAATAGACATGGCTTCGAGTAGGTTATCAGGAGGGAATCTGCTTCTAATTTGTGAGGAAAGATCATACGCAATTTTCCTGACAGAATTAGTTACAGTCTCAACAATCTTGTCGAAATCTTCCCTTGTAACTCTTGCTAGTTGCTTCCTGGGGCACTTTCGTAGTTCCTCGAGGTCGATCATGGCATAGAAGTGCATTGGTATCTCAACTCCCCATACATTGGCACATACCTCCCCATCTGCACCGATTTGTAAAAATTTATCAGGATTGTTCAAATCTGTGAGTGTCTGCCACTTAACAAATTTTTCATCAGATACTGTTGGTTGATTTCGATAGAGATTGTCAAGGGTCATGCATGTCATCTTACGCAGCATAGCATATTCTGCAATATACAGAGCTCTGTTTTGGGCAACCTTCATAATATTCCTCATTTCCTCTAGCATGGGCAAAAGAGCTGCTAAAGTTAAGAGTGTCTCTAAATTACTTAACCTCTGAAGAAGGTCAGGAAATTTTGCTTGATCTGATTCGTCGCGAGTTTAGTGAAATAGTACAATCAAGGATGGATATTCTAAAAAAAATCGATGCGCTGGACCATCCAAAGAGATCCATCTGGTATCATTATCCTTGAGAAGCTTGTTCGCATCAGTTATTCCATCAGCAAAGTGTTGAAATTCCATAAATCACTTGGGACTTCGGCAGAAGTGTGAGTAGAGCTCTCTGATTAAAATTTCAATTTTTTTAACTGAAGCAAACTTGCTCACAATTCCAAAAGCTAGATTCATTCTGTGAGCCATGCAGTGAATTGCAGTAATGTATGGTGCAAATGAAGTTTCAATCTTTGTACAAAGACCATTCTTGTGACCTTGCATTACTGAAGCTCCATCTGCTCCTACACAAACCAATTTTTTGGCTACCATCATGTCATCCATACCTCCATATTCAATTAAACTTCTCTTTACTAGTTGAAATAAATTTTCCGTTGTCGCACTCTCCTTCATTTTAGCAATGGATAGTAAATGAGGTTGGCGAGTATGATTCTCTATAGTATAAACATGCATGCATACCCATGAAGTATTATCTATTGTCGTAACTTCATCTAAAGAAAATGCAATAAAGTTTGACTCTCTTATTTTTTCCTTTACGTCTTCTTTTTCAACCTCAGCAATACAACTTGCCCATTCGCATCCACTGTTTACTGACCAATGTCTATTAGGATAGTTAGGAACTTTCAAAAAGTGTAATAAACCACTAATTGATGGGAAATCTATCATAGAATGCCCTCTGCTCAAAATATAAAAAACAACGCTTAATTGAACAACTTTTCTCGGTTGTTCTATTTGCATTGCTTTTCCAAAACTAGCTTCAATAGAACCTTTAACCTCAACAGGCTTCGTCTGTATTTTCTCATGAAAATAATACTCTTCAGCATTCCTCACATGCTTACATTCCTCCTTTGTTTTCCATCTTGTCACTGATTTTTCAACCCCGTCTATCATTTGTTTTTCATAAACTTTACCCATATGCTATTCTATGGTGTCAGATTTTAGCTGCAACCTAATTTCCTTGTTATGTTTCCAAGTGCAAATCTTACACTTGCATTCTATTGGAGGCTCTCCTTCAATTGGATTCCCTACTGGTTCAATGAATGGATACTTTGATGCCCAATTAATTTGAAAATTCCTCACTGACATATCCCACTCCTGATCCTTTTTTTTTTATTGTTGTTCATCCTTTTTTGATATGGTTTTTCTTTTCCCCTTCCGTGCATTATCATCAATGGCATTATCACCCAAGTTGATTATATCATTCCGGCTAACTTGGGAATCTACTAGACAATCTTCTTTGAGATCATCCTGATCTGAGATATCATGTTCGTCATCCTCTTCAACATGCGGTGTAGGTTGCGAATTTTGTACTTGTACTTGTGTTGATGTACCTTCCTGATTTTTACCACACTCTTTTCCAAAGACAAAGTACGAAGACAATGTTCTGCTTTTTATTGGCCTCTCATGGCCTTCCCCACATTTAGGTTTCCTATCCTTCTTCCTGTTTGACATCTCCATCAAAATAAAGGTTGCCAAAAGAATATCAATTTGTTGAAGAAGCAATAATAGACTATAAAGTATAATCTATGTTTCATTGGCCCTACGACCTACAATGTAGATGTTTGAGGTCTGAATGTCTTGGCTGACCACTTGGCACTAACAGGTTGCCACTGAATAAAAATGAACTCAATAGTGCAAACAAATATAGATAAATTGAGAATAACATTATAACACTTCAAAAATATGATCGTTCACCTTTAGGTCACTAGCAGTCGCCAATGCAGTCAACAACAATGAATTTCCTTAGTCTGAAACTTCGCTATTGATCAGAATTTAGAGCCTAGAACCCACCAGATTGTGTAGAGATAGATCTGATCTTTGCATGTATTTATACCAATCCTTATATGGCGAATTCCATGGGAATTTTATATGGTATACAAATATTTGGCGAATCCCACATAACTATAACACGACTTATGTAATTTTCGAGGTGATTATGGGTCATCCAGATAATTGGAAAATACAATATAGTTGGTGAAAGTTGGGGTGAATGGAGACACGCATCAGAAAAATGGGGTGAATTGGGTCCTCCTAGCGAACAAATCTTCACATGCCTATAGGCGAATTATGGTCGTCTATTAAGGCAACCTCGGAGAGTGTAGACGAAAAAATTAAATTTACCATGTGTCCAACGTATATTGTATTGGAGAAATCCTCACATAGAAACATTTAATTATATAAAACATATGGCGATTGGGCCATGAATTTGACAGAAATTGATAATGTTTTGGCGATATGGCCACCCCCAGTCGGTACAAAATAAGTGCTATTTCCTAGGTCGCCGACGTGAAATTTTTTGAAGAATATTCGCCACTAAAGTAAACTCTATTTTCAAATGCATCTGAGAAAATATCAATTGAAGTTCAGTATGGCAGCATAGATATCAACTCCTATGTTGGTTCAAGCTATCAAGGAACCCCAACCCAAGTTCAAGTTGCACTCGATGAAAGCTGGTGAAATCGACAAGACCCGTGCTTTATCATCAGTGCCATCTGGTGTATTGTTGGTAGAAGATATTCGCTCCTATATTAATTACAAGCTCGAAGAACTTGGAGATAAGTTCATTCGAAGTGATTTTAAAGGGTTCTGTGAAAATGATCAGTTGAAATCAGGGTTCCTACATCTAAAGACCAAGGGTTTGGCATATGTTGTAGACTTTCCTGATCAATTTCATGGGGACTGGGTTAGATATGTATTGAGCAGGGTTCATGATCATTTTTTGTGGCTGGAAGATCATGTACCGATCAAGATCAGAAAGGATATGATTCGAAGAGTGACAGGGTTTAGTGCAACTGGTGAAGCATTAACCCTAAGAATGATTTCATCAACTGAAGTCACCCATTTAACCAAATCCCAGTGTGATAATAGAGAAATGACTATCACTCATATTGAGGATGTTGAAGTAAGATTTGCCTCTGCACTGTTGGGTTATAGGGTATACCAATCAAGCCAGATGAACAGTGTGTCGAGAGGTGCCATCCATGTTGGAGATCAGATTATCAAAGAAGATGCAACATATAATATATGCGAGATGATTCAAATTCAGTTCATGGTGAACATGGAAAGAATAAAGAAGGATAAGAAGCAATCCTTCAAATATGGCTCTCTACTGGTATGTATATTCTTCTATGTGCTAAAATATTTTCCCGGTAAGGGTAATGTAGTATGGTCACAGGAGAAACCTATCATGATTCAGATAGGTGAAATGATTAGGGATCTAGGAGATAAATTTGGGGAAGCAATGTGGGGATATTTCAAAGAATTCCAAACTAGAATGCACAAGAGGGAAATAATTCCAACCGGAATAGTGCATAAATACAAGAACAACATTTGTTTTCTTGTAGATACAAATTGTTGTATTATCCAAGCAGTTGAACCCATAACTTTTTGGGTTCCACCTATGGGGTATGAGGTTGCAGCAGATTTGGTTAAAATTCATATCAATATGCTTCTATCTAAACCGGTAGACTTGAAGGCAAAGAGGTTTGGAACATATGAGGAGGCTAGCTCTAAAATAAAACAAGAACTTCAGGTGCCTATCATTAAAAGAAAAGTAAAGAAAATGATTGATACCCTTGACAAGAAATATGGAGGTGAAGCATCCGGTACCACTACCTCCATCGGTGCAAGCGAGAAAATAGGGGTCACACCTGCCAAAGATGAAGAACTGGCCGGTGGAAAGAAGAAAGAGACAAAAACAAAACAAAAGGGGACTGCAACAACTAAACCGACAACATACACAAAGGAAAAGAATCTAGGTACTCTGGTATCTTCACCAAGCAAAGATAGATCGGTAGGAGTAACTTACACCAAAAAGAGAAAGAGTGATCCAAAACTTAAAGAGGATAAGAAAGAAGGTGACACTGGGTCAAATGTGGAAGTAAAAGAGGTTAGAAGAAGTGAAAAGAATAAACCTCCAACAATTGATGAGATGGTGCATGGCATCAAAGAATTTGGAGGTTTGTCCGGTGTTGGAAGGAGATATTCTCTTAATAATGATGAAGACGAGGAAACTTGAGGAAGCTCTGATTTGGAACTTGCACACCTTTTGTAGAACTCCTAGTGAATTGTATGGCATTATTCAATAAGATTTACTGGATAAAATTGAAGGAAGATGGAAGACTGCTCTAGCTACTAAAAAAGAGCTCATAATAAAAGCACTCATGGAAGTGCAACATGAATTAGATTTTGATCAAGCTTCACTGGTGGCTGAAGCATGCATTCAACATTTGAAGATAAGGAACAAAATTGGAAGAGTGGTAGTAGGTGAAATTAGAGAAGTGCACGCTGAAGGTGTTGCCCTGTGGAAGGAAATTATGGACCAGCAAAAGAAGGTTGAAGAAGAAATTGAACAAGAAACTAAATGGGACAAAGGGGCAGTTGTCCTTGATAAAGGAAAAGATAAAGACTCCACTGAAGGTTTTGATACGTTCAATGTCGAGGACATCATAGGAGATGTTGTGTCAGACATCCCCAATCTGACAATGGGTATTGAACAACCGGTTCATACTTCACCATTAGAGGAAGCCGATAAAACTAAATTGTCAGGTCAAGATGAAGTGTTAGTTGAAGACATTCCTTATGAGGATACACCTCACAGAAACTTATCAACACCAAATCCTAATCTCTCTCAAGAAGGAAAAGAGGAAGAAATGAAGACAGAGGAAGAGAAGAGAATAGAGGAAGGAAATGAGGGAGAGAAGAGAATAGAGGAAGAAAAGAAAATAGATGAAGGCAAACAGAAAGGAAAGAAATAAGAGGAAGAGAAGAAAGAAGAGGAAGGAAAAGAGGAAGAGAAGATAAAAGATAACACAATAGTGTTGGATACCCCTCCGGTAAAAACAAAATTAGACTTAGACAGGGAAAATGTAAAGCAAAAGGTAAGAATCATCACAACAACTAGCTCAGAAGATGAGCCCTTAAAAATTGAAGAAGGAACAGAGGAAGAAGAAGAAGGTGATTCAGTTATAGATTTAAAGAAAATGACCCCTAAATAGTTGATTAAAGTCTCATAAAAATTGAGAATCCAAGCTGAAAAGGTAAAACTGAGAGAAAAGAAAAAGAGGGCAAGAATCGTCACCTCTGCCAAAACAATTCTCTCTGATCTCATCCCGGACGTTGCAGTTGACAATACTGCACCCATTATTTATTAGTTGAATACTCTAGTCAAAGCAATCAGTTTAGAGGCAACCGATCTAGAGAAGGTTGCAATAAGACAATATGAAACAAAGCGAGGAGATAACCTAATGGAACAGATATCAATTGGAAAAGTTGCTCTATCAACCAGAACAAAATAAGTTAAGACCACACTACAACAAGTTGGTCAACTCCTGATGAAATCTTCAAACTTTCCTGTCTTAATCAAAGATTTGGATGATAATAGAAATCAGATTCAAAAGGAGATTCAGGATCTAGTAAGCTCATTTGATCCTCTTAGTAGTTCAACATCAACTTTCACTGGAAAAATCAAAGTGCTCAATCATCAACTCATAAAGTTGAAAGATGAAGAAGACAAAATAAGCCTTAGCATGTTAAAGTTCCAGTGCTAGTTAGCACCAATTATAGACTTCATGCAACTGAACATTAATGAGGCAGACCACTTAATTCATGCACCTGACTGCAAGACAATTGAGGATATGGAGGTCTTCATTGCAGTATTACATGGCCACTTTACTACCATGAAACAAATTCAATCTTCATGGGAATCTTCTTTAAAAGTGGTTCAAGAAACCTTTAAAGATATTTTTGCTTTATTTTGACAAATCATCTTGGATAGTCTTTTCCATTGATGGAAAAAGGGGGAATTTTGGCTTCTATGGAGTCTTGTCAAGAACAGGAGCCATGGGACCGGCACAATAGTTTGTATAATTTGCCACCAATGCCAAAGGGGGAGTTTATTGGCATTCTAATGCAATTTTGTATGACCATGAAATGATATGGTTGTCATTGTTGGCAACATCATCTCCTTAGTCTTCCCAATCCTTAGGGAGTAAGCAAACCGGGCAGTGAGTAAACTGGCAGACAGTAAGTATACCGGTAAGCAATAAGGCGATCGGGTAGCGATGAGTAGATCAGTAAGGAAGACGTCCACCGGCTAAGCAAAGACTAAACCGGTACACAGGAAGAAATCGGCTAGACAAGGTTTTGATCGGTTCATCGCTGAGTCTGTAACCAACAAACTGGTAATGTTCAGTTACAACCAGCTAAATCAGAAGTCTTCTCTCAGTCAACCAACGAACATATCGACATGTTCAATAGTATTGACAGAGATTCCTGCATGATTTCAGAAGCACAATTTAATGCTTGACAACAGACTTTTGAAAGGTATGTTTTGGAGGGAAAAGTTGGTGAAAGACTTAAGGGTCTATAAATACACATATCTCATTGTTGAGATGGTTGTTGTCAAGGTGAATGAAGTTAATGTGAAAAAGGGCACAGGGGGAGTTTTGGAGCGTGTAGAGCCAAGTGACAAAAGACTAGTAGAGTGGGGGTTTCATAGAGCAGTGACTCAAGTGACTGATGACCGACAGTGCAGGATTCAAGTACCAACAAACTGACAAAAGGTAGAGTTGTGAAGGATAGGCACAACCGATGCAGACCAAGACTAATATCTAATTGTGATCTGATCAGGCTAATGTGTAGCTTTTTGTATTTGATCATTCATCTGTTGTTTTGAAATAACTGCAACTTAAATCCCTTAACTAGGTTTACTTTAATAGGTCCCATTGTATAAATCCCTTAACCGGGTAACATCTTAACTGATGTTTTAAGTCCTTTAACCAGGCTACCTTTAACAGGGTAAAGGCACTAATCAACCTTGATCAAAATCCCTTAACCCGGTGGCACCTAACCAGTGTCTTTGTAATCTCCTAATAGGGATGGATCTTCACCAAGAATACTCTAGAAGAGTACAAATTTTGTGAGTTTCTACTCACACCGTGGTTTTCTCCCTATTGGGTTTCCACAAGATAAATCTATGTGTCTTTGTGTATCTTTTCATGTATGCTTAATCTTTTGCAGTAAATGTGTACATTGGTGAATGGTTAATTAGTTCATACTTAAAGTAAAAGTATTAATTAGTAAAAATCGATAATGTACCGATTCACCCCTCCCCTCTCAGTACCGGTTGGGATTAACAGAAACCATTGAGAAAATTGTGAAAATACCTATAGCTCATATTTATGTAGAAATCTCAAAAGAAAATGCATCAGATTACCATGTTCAAAGGGAGAAGGAGTGAAAGCATCATATTAACAAATGGATTCATGAACCCTAGACTTGTCTTACCCGGTGGGCCAAGTTGTTCCACTGTGACTTTAAAGGAGAGATTGGTGACACAATTACTCTCTTAAGCAGGATCATGGGTTTAGAGCATTCTAATATCTTTGAACCATAGATGTATCAGTTCATTGTACTTATCAGGTAGTCTCAACACATATTTTCGGGTGAGATTATTAGTGATGCTTTGTGTGAACAACTTGCCAAATCTCCTACTACTTTGTCCTTTTACATGAATTCATATTTGGTATATATAACAACACCCCTCAGACATTTTCCTAGTCTTTCTACCAAGGGTGATTGCTCGCTTGTGCCTGTGTGGGAATATTATGATCAGTTGCCTTTGAGACCTAGAAGGCTCCATTATAGAAGAGTCCAAGATTCTTTCTATGGTCACTACATGTGTTTATTTGATAAAACATTGAAGAAGAGAAGGGTGTCAGATGTTGCATGGGAGAGAGTAAATGAATACGGTTGCTTATTCCTTCAATTCCCAACTTTTACCTATATGAGAGTTGGATGCTACAACGGGTAGCCCTATATGATTATGAGATGCCCAACTGATAAGATCATCGTTATGGAGTTGGGAAGAAAAATTGGTTTCTCCCATTTTTTGTACCTCTTTTTTATGATTTTGTGCCTAATTTGTGGTGGGACTCATTATTTTGTCTTTCTATTTGAATTGTTGTGGGTGGGGTGGGTACTTGTTATGTCATTGAGCACTTCATATTTAATGTTCTATGGTTTCAGTGTCCTTCAAATCTACTGCCTTATGTATCTAGTGATACGGGTAATGACAATAGTGGAGATGTGGTGACGAGCCTAATTAAGTTGGGTGTTAATACAGACTCATAATCGTATATTGATATTGTGTCTCCTATGATTCTTGAGTCCTTGGCTCCTGCTAGTAGTAAGAAGACTTATATAGAGGTCCCACGAGTTGAGGTAGAAGGTGAAGAGATACCAATGCAACAATTTTTTTTAGGTGATGTAGAATGAATCCTTATAGGGGGGTTGATCAGACAGAGTGGAAAATAGAAGCATCGTTGAGGGTGGAAACACTAGAGATGGAGAAGATAGTAAGGCTTCTTGCTTTGTCAAGATGTTTTTAATTTCTCCTAATCTAGAAATGTTGAATGCGATTAAGGTTGAGGAAAATGTGCTTAAGAACATTATTGTATTTTTTGTGTGTTTAGATGTAAATTTTCTTCCTCCAAGGAAATTTTTTATCATTGTGTGACCAATGCTTGGGGACAAATTTAGGTATATATATTTCTTTATGTAGGATGTTGCAGAAAGGTTTTTTTGTGGTTTTTCTTAAGAGTTAAGGTATGTAAGAAAGGATTCTCAAGTAAAAATTCTAGAATTTAGGCCAATCCATGTTTAGGGCTATTACCTAGTCTCCAAAATACAAAAGTGAAGAAATTTTATCACAATCCACCCCTAGGTAGATGGAGATTAGAAATGTCCCTCCCTAATTATGAAAATTTATACCATTTTTTTTAAACCTCTGGATAATGTTTTGCAGGTTGAGGACTCAAGAGTAACTCTTCCACATTTCAATGCTAGAGTTTTGATTTGTTAAATACCCTCTAATGAGATTCCAAAATTTATCTGTGTAGGTTGAGTCTAAAACTATTTCATGTGAAATTGAGTTAGTGGGTTTACTCAATTGTCGTTTTATTTGCAAAAAAAGGTCATATGAGAATATATTTCTAAAAAAAAATTGTAAATAAAGATTCTTTATTTAGTAAGGAGAACAACAATCTGCAATCACATAATAAGCCCAAGAATACTACACTTGATATAGTTGAAAATCCTATTATGATAAATAGTAATAATGGGGGGTTACTAAGACAAATAACTTTATGAGTTTTGTTCCTAAATATGACAATTACAATAATGAGGAACACTCTAATTATTTAAATGAAAATAATGATTTGGTAGTCCCCTCTTCAAATTTGAGACTTGGTAAGGGTGGAAGTACAATCTCCTTATCTAACCCCCTCTTTAAAGATGAGTTGGTAGTGGTCAGAGCTTCTGACAAACCAAATTAGGAACTAGAACAACTAGAATTGGATTCCTGCATCAAGTCCTAGGTTGAAGTGGTTAAAAAAAGATGCAATAAAAATTTAATAAGAATTTTCTAGTAATCAAAGACAATCCCAAGGTTTTATCTCTTAATCCTAATGGTACTGCTAATGTGCCCATTCTCAATTGCTTCAATCCTCTATATTCTACCTTTGAATCTAATTTGACAGTGGTTGTCGATACTAGGAATAAATACGAAGATAATAAGAAAAAAGAAAATAGTTAGAAAGGTCTAAAATCATTGATTCTAAAAAGAGGGGGGTAAGAAAGGAAAGGAAGGCAATACCCACAATCCCAAAAAGTCTTCTAACATAGAAAGCTCAATGATTTGAAAGATTGTAAAAAATTAGAAAGGTCTTCCTCCCTCCTCTTTATCTTAATAAGATTAAATATTTGTATCTCGAATATGTGATTATTAGAATCTCCAAACAAAAAATATGTTTTGAGATCCTTCTACAAGGATAGACCAAATATGGATGTGCTTTGTATTCAGAAAGTTAAAGTTTTTGGATTCTATAAAGATAATGTGTTTAATTTTGTGTGGAAATTTGCTAAAGAATTTTGTACTCTTCATGATAAAGGTAAAGGGGGAGAAACTAACCTGATAGTTGGTTCAAATATATCACTATATAGGGATCCTCTCCATGTAATAGATTAACTCTAGTCGGGATCTCCATTGATGAGTCCAATTTATTTGGCTTATGCTATATCTATGCTTCTAATGACTATAATGAGAGATGTAAACTTTGGTGTTGGATATCTACCAATCTCCCAAAAGTCACTTTGATTATTGTTGGGGATTTCAATATGCTTGAGTATAAGGGAGATAAAATCAGGGGGGTAGATGGTTTATAGCAAGGTAATGAGTTGTATTTTTGGTGAAAAATGAAAAGAACTATCTTTGGTTGATCCTCTGGTAAATATGAAGAATAAATACACTGATATCTAGTTTACCTGGTGCAATAATCAGTCCCAAAATAAGAGAATCTATTCTAGGCTAGATAGATTCTATGCTAACAAGAGATTATTTTCTTTTTTGAACGACTCCAAGGGCAAATTAATCTCTATCTTATGTACTTCAATGCCAAGTCATTCCCCCCATTAAGGCCTCAAATGAGTTTTTTAAGTTTGTCTCCATCCCTGGACAGTGTTTCTCTAACTCCTGAAGCTCAAATTTTCACTGTAATGATACTTATTGTATGAAGGGTATTAGGGTTGCCAGTAAATTATCTAAGAAGCTTCATAGATAATTAGCTATTCAAAATTAGGAGTCTCTTTTTTCTTGTGGAAGAACTTGTTTAGCATTATGGGTAAGAAGAAAGTAATGGATAGAAGGGGCATCAAGGTAAACTTCTAGAACTAGAAAAATTCTACAAAGGAATAGAGGAAATTTAAAATTGAAAATGAAATAATTGATTTATTACTAAGGAAACTACAAAACTATCACCATCGGGGTGCCAAGATTAGGGCCAAGATGACTTGAAATCATGAGGGTGATAAAGGCTTTAAGTATTTCTTTAATATTATTAGGAAAAAGAAAGAAAGGAAAAATAATTAGGCCTATAAATGTTGATAGCTCCTCCTCTATTGATAATGACGTTATGAAAGAAGCTTTCTATTCATTTTTTTAAACATGGTTTTCCTAGAATGAAAACAAAGATTTTACTAAGGCTAGAGAGTTATTTTTGAAGACTATTTTAATAAAATTGACTATTGAAGATGCTTTCTTACTAGATCAAGATATCTCTAAAGCTAAATTATTGAATACCATTAAATCCTCTAATAATGGAAAAGCTTTAGGTATTGATATCCTTCATATTGAGTTTTATAAAGAAAATCTAGATTGGATTAGTAAAGAACTCTTAGGAGTTTGTGAGGAAGATTTTTAGTTTGCTTCATTGGGTAGAAATATTAACATAGGCATTATAAAGTTCATCCATAATGGGGGGACAAAATTTTGATAAAAAACTGGAGACCTACTACATTATTGAATGTGTCCTATAAGACTCTAGCAAAAATGCTTGCCATTAGACTATGCAAATTGTTAAGCAAGATTGTCTTAGTAACTTAGACTGGATTCACCAAGGGGAGGTATATTTTGGAGAATTTGATTACCAACTAGGAAGGAACGATTCTCCTAGATTTTGAAAAGTTCTATGACATGATTGAGAGGCCTTTTATTTTTGGATAAGTTGAAAACTCTCTAGGGTTTCCTAGAAAGTTTTGCAGATGGGTAGAGATTTTGTTATAGGATTCTTGCACTCAAATTGATATTAATGGGGAGCTAACCAAACTCATTTAGTTGTAAACATCCATTAGGTAGGGGTCATTGCCCTGCCCTCTTTATGATATTTGTTGATTCCCTTTATTATATTCTCAGAACCGAGCAAATCAATCCCCCTACTGATGCAGGAGAATCCCTGGTTCTTGCCAATCTTGCATCAACCAAAAATATTTATTTTCTGTTTGTTTTTTGTCTAGCAGTTTTAGCATTTCATTCTGCATTTTCTTGCATTGGCTCACCGGATCTTCTGGAGTTGGATTTTCCTTGAAGACGTGATCATCTTCCTTATTCCTAAACCGCGAAGCATTTGGATCATTTTCGGCAAGTTATCAATTCCGGATTCCAAGATAGTTTTCTAGCACCGTAACCGTTTGGACCTATTTGCATTAGTGAATCTACTAGATCCTTTTCGTAGCTTGCAAAGCCTAGTTCATTGATTCCAATGTTCCTTGGTGTGTGGTCAACCTTCCCTTTGATACACACTTCGTCCTTTGGATTTTGTAGAGGAATCTCTTTGGTGGAGGCTGACCTGTTAGTTTTACATGTTTGATCTTTTTCTTCAGCATTTGATCCTTTTTGGGCTGACCAGATCCCCCTGGATCATATAAATCATTGTAATTGAGCATTAGAAATCAGTCAGAGAGTCAGAGAGAGGATAGAAGGTAGATCTCAAGATTTAGAGGTCCAAAGTTGACCAATTCTGTAATTGAGCATGTATGTGGCAGGCCAGTGAGCTGAATCTTGTAATCCGGTTGTTACTGGTTATCTGTAATCAATTTTCATGATCTAATACATTTAGCTCTGCATTGCCTCCATCATATCCTCTTGTTTTCTATTGTGTTTACTCTTGTTGCCTGGTCCGGATCGATCTCTTTGAGGTCCCTCCTAACTAGTGACTGCACCAAGTGGTATCAGAGTGATATTTCATTTTGGAGATTTCATTATCCTAAGAATTTTGTTGTGGGGTGGCGGATTGTGGATCTGACCTGCAGTTGTAGAGGACTAGCGTGAAGATGGCGCAAAGAGGAAATAGGAATGGTGAAAAGTGTGGGAATGCAAACCCTACTGTGATGGAAATGTTGCGAGGAATTGCAACCCAGTTGGAAGTCGTTGAGACAACCCAGAGAAGAGGCCGACCTATTGAAGATGTGAGTGAAGATGAAGAAGAAGCACCAGCAGAACAAGTGGCAAATCCATCGATGATTGATCCAGATGAAGAAAGGTTCTTGAGGGTTTTGAGTAGGGCAAACACTAAACCACATTTTACCCCACCAGAGTATGATAGAAAGTTGGATTCAGACGAATTGATAGATTGGATCTCGGAGATGGAGAAGTATTTTGATTTTGAGAACACCGTAGAGAAAAGGAAGGTTAAATATGCCTATACCCAATTGAAAGGGCATGCATCTCTTTGGTGGGAAAATTTGCAAGTTGATAGACAAAGAAGAGGTAAAGAGAGGATCAAATCATGGGAGTGGATGGTAGATAAGTTAAAATCAAAGTTTATGCCAGCTAATTATTAAGTAAATCTATTTCAAAAGTTGCAGAACTTGAAGCAGAAGGAATCTAGTGTGGAAGAGTATACTGCAACATTCTACAAGTTGAATATCAGATTTAGACATGTCGATGATGAGGTTGAACAAGTTGCAAGATATTTGAATGGATTGCGGATGTCTATACAAGATGAACTCAATTTGATCAAGTTATGGAGTGTTGAAGAAGCTTACCAGTATGCCTTAAAAGAAGAAGAGAAGTTAAACAAAAGACAAGAGTAGAGATAACGAGGTAGACGTGGACAGGTTTTCCGGAGGAAGATTTCAAGGAGGAAGAGGATATACCGCAGGAAAAGGAACCTTTAGAAATCAAAACAAGGACAAGGAAGTAAGCAAAGATGGTCGTTCATACTGGAAGGATGACATAAATTTGTATTGGAGAAGAGAACCTCATGGCTAGCAGAATGAGGCTTTTGGAAAAGATGATAGGAGACAAGACAAGAGAGTGTTTAGAGGAACTTGCTATAAGTGCGAAGGAGAAGGACATCATGCTTTTGAATGTAAGAAGACAAAGAAAACTGGGAGAACAACGTTGGTGGAAGAAAGCCCCACCGAATTAGCTAACAAACTAGAAGATGGAGAATTGTTGATGATGAGGAGAGATTTGTATCATACCAGAGGAGATGAAGAGCCCTTACAGAGGAAAAATTTGTTCAAGACCAGATGTAAGGTATTCAGTAAGTGTTGTAAAGTAGTTATTGATAGTGGTAGTTCGGATAATCTTGTTTCAGAAGAGATGGTGAATAAATTGAAGTTGGAAAGATTGAAACACCCTAAGCCTTACCAGATAGCATGGATTTAGGATGATCATAAGCTGTTAGTAAGTGAGCAATGTTTGCTAAAATTAAAAATTGGGAGTTACCATGATGAAGTCTTATGTGATATTATGCCTATGGATATTTGTCACCTTTTGTTGGGTAGACCTTGGCAGTTTGATAGACAGGCAATACATGATGGGAGAAATAATATATACACTATTGTGGTGAATGGGATGAAACGTACCTTGTTGCCCTTGGAGGAGCCTTTGAAGAGTGAAGTCTGTACGTATAACATAATTTTTTTGGTGGATGGAAGGAAATTCCTGGATGGAATGAGATATGAGAATGTGTGTTTTGCCTTAGTTCCTAAGAAGACTGAGAATCCAGAGCATGAAGAAGAACAACTGGAAGAGATAAAAGAATTGCTATCAGAGTATTAAGACATCATTTCAGATAATGTGCCCGATGGATTACCACCCGTAAGAAGGATCAGTCATTGCATGGACCTTATTCCCGGAGCTAGTTTGCCTAACAAAGTTGCACATCGGACGACACCAACAGGGAATGAAGAGTTGAACAGACAAGTGCAGGAATTGTTGAGGAAAGGAGAGAAAGTTTAAGTCCTTGTGCAGTACCAACGGTATTAGCACCTAAGAATAATGGAGAATGGAGGATGTTTACCGATTCTAGAGCAATAAACAGGATCATAGTGAAGTACCGGTTTCCTTTACCTGGGATGGATAACATAATGGATTGTCTGAGTGGAGCCAAATAATACACAAAGATGGACTTGAAGAGTAGATATCATCATATCAGAATCAGAGAAGGAGATGAGTGGAAGACAACATTCAAGACAAATGAAGGATTATATGAATGGTTGGTGACGCCTTTTGGATGGACTAATGTACCGAGTAATTTCATGAGGTTGATGAATGAGGTATTGAAGAAATTATTGGGTAAGATTGCTATTGTATATTTGGATGACATTCTAATTTTCAGTAAGACAAAAGAGGAGCATTTGTTGCATTTAAGGCAAGTTTTGCAGAGGTTGAGGGAAGAGAAGTTGCTGATAAACCTTAAGAAGTGTACTTTCATGAAGGAAGAGTTAGTCTATTTGGGATTTGTGATATATGCGGATGAATTAAAGATGGACCCTGAGAAGGTGAAAGCAATTGTTGAATGGCCTACACTGAAAAGCATTAGAGAGGTAAGATCATTTCATGGATTGGCTAGTTTTTACTGGAAGTTTATGAAAAATTTCAGTTCAGTTTGTAGTCCTATGACTGAGACAACGAGGGGAGATAAGAAGGAATTCAAGTAGACCATCAGAGAAAACATAAGTTTTGAATTGTTGAAGCAGAAGGTCACTAAGAAGCATGTGTTAGCTTTACCAGGTTTCAATAAAGTATTTCAAATGGACCGTGACACAAGTGGGAATACAATCGGAGCTCTATTGAGTCAAGAAGGGAGAGCAATAGCTTATTTTAGTGAGAATTTGAATGATGCCTGAAGGAGATATTCAGTGTATGATCAAGAATTTTATGCCATAGTTCAAGCCTTGAAGAAGTGGAGACATTACCTGTTGCCTAAGGAGTTTGTGTTGCATACCGATCATCAAGCCTTACAGTATTTGAATAGTCAGAGTAAGTTGAATCAAAGACATATGAGATGGGTAGAATTTTTGCAGAGTTACACTTTTGTGTTGAAGCATAGGAGTGAAAAGTCAAACAAAGTTGTTGATGCATTAAATATAAGGAGAAATTTGCTGGCAGAGATGAGAGTGGCAGTATTAGGATTTGAGGAGTTGAAGACCTTGTATGATGGTGACCCGGATTTTGTAGAACCTTGGAAAGCATGTAGAGAATCGATTATGGTAGATAGAAGCAAATGGTTGGATTACTTTGTTCAGGATGGGATGTTATTCAGAGGAGTTCAGTTTTTCATACCTAAGAGTTCTATGAGGGAGAATTTGATAAAGGAGAAGCATAGTGGAGGATTAGTTGGACACTTTGGTGTTGATAAAACAATGGCATTGGTGAGTGAACATTATTTTTGGCCTCAGATTCATAAGGATGTTAGGAAATTTGTGCAGAATTGTAGAGTTTGTCAAGTTGCAAAAGGTAGTAGTTAGAATGTGGGATTGTATACACCTTTGACAGTACCAGAGAGACCTTGGGAGGACATAGGCATGTATTTCATACTTGGTTTACCTAAGATAGAGAGGAAATAATTTTATATTTATTGTGGTGGATAGATTCTCGAAGATGGCTCATTTCATACCTTGTAAGAAGACATCAGATGCAGTAAATGTAGCTGACCCATTTTTCAAGGAGGTAGGGAGATTACATGGATTACCTAGAAGCATAGTTTCAGACAAAGATACTAAGTTTGTTGGTTATTTTTGGAGAACACTTTGGAGGAAGATGAAGACAGATTTAAAATTCAGTTCTACTTTTCACCCACAGACTGATGGATAGACAGAGGTATTAAACCGGAGTTTGAAAAATTTGTTGAGAAGCTTGGTTGGAGAGAAAACCGGAAGTTGCGATTTGATTCTTGCACCAGCAGAGTTTGCCTACAATAATTCAGTGAACATGAGTACTAGAAGAACACCTTTTGAGGTTGTTACCGGAGCACGCCCTAGAGGTATATTGGAATTGTGAGATAATAGTAATGAAGATAAGAGGAGTGCAAAAGCAGAAGACTTTGCAGAACACATGGCAACCTTACATATTCAGGTTAAATAACATTTGGAGGATATGAAGAACAAGTATAAGGAGAAAGCAAATGAGAAGAGGAGACATAAGGAATTTTAAGTTGACGATGAAGTGATGGTATATTTGAGAAAAGAAAGATTTCCATTTGGAACCTATAACAAGTTGCAGATGAAGAAGTTTGGACCTTGTAAGATCTTGCGAGAATTTAGTTCCAGAAATACATATGAGTGGAGTTACAGGATAATTTGAGTATTTCACCTATATTCAACATTGCAGATCTACATCAATATCATGAATCAGAAATCAGTAAAGACAATATTGCAGACTTGGAGAAACAATTGCCCCGAAAGGAACCAAAATAGATTGAAGATATTTTGGACAGTAGGATTGGATGTAGTACCCAGAGCAGTTAGTATAAGGAGTATCTTGTGAAGTGGAAGGACATACTCGTGGAAGATTCATCTTGGATTTCTCAGGAAGAGGTGGACTGCCTTGGTTTTCCTCCGACCCCAGCAAAGTGAGAGACTCACTTTTTTCAACAACCCTGGATGTCTAATGCAGAAGCACCCCTGGTTCTTGGCAATCTTGCATCAACCAAAAATATTTCTTTTTTGTTTGTTTCCTTTACCTAGGATGGATAACATAATGGATTGTCTGAGTGGAGCCAAATACTATGCAAAGATGGACTTGAAGAGTGGATATCATCATATCAGAATCAGAGAAGGAGATGAGTGGAAGACAACATTCAAGACAAATGAAGGATTATATGAATGGTTGGTGATGCCTTTTGGATTGACTAATGCATCAAGTACTTTCACGAGGTTGATGAAAGAGGTATTTAAGAAATTCTTGGGTAAGTTTGTTATTGTATATTTGGATGACATTCTGATTTTTTGTAAAACAAAAGTGGAGCATTTGTTGCATTTAAGACAAGTTTTGCAAAGGTTGAGGGTAGAGAAGTTGTTGATAAACCTTAAGAAGTATAATTTCATGAAGGAAGAGTTAGTCTATTTGAAATTTGTGATATCTGCAGATGGATTGAAGATGGACCATGAGAAGGTGAAAGCAATTGTTGAATGGCCTACACTAGAAATCATTAGAGAGGTAAGATCATTTCATGGATTGGCTAGTTTTTACCAGAAGTTTATCAAAAAATTTAGTTCAGTTTGTAGTCCTATGACTGAGACAATGAGGGGACATAAGAAGGAATTCAAGTAGACCACCAGAGCAAATAGAAGTTTTGAATTGCTAAAGCAGAAGGTCATTGAGAAGCATGTGTTAGCTTTACTAGATTTCAATAAAGTATTTCAATTGGACTATGATGCAAGTGGGAATACAATCAGAGCTGTATTGAGTCAAGAAGGGATAGCAGTAGCTTATTTCAGTGAGAAGTTGAATGATGCCTGGAGGAGATATTCAGTGTATGATCAGGAATTTTATGTCATAGTTCAAGCCTTGAAGAAGTGGAGACATTACCTGTTGCCTAAGGAGTTTGTGTTGTATACCGATCATCAAGCCTTACAGTATTTGAACATTTAGAGTAAGTTGAATCAAAGATATATGAGATGGGCAGAATTTTTGCAGAGTTACACCTTTGTGTTGAAGAATAGGAGTGGAAAGTCAAACAAAGTTGTTGATGCATTGAATAGAAGAAGAAATTTGCTGACAGAGATGAGAATGACAGTATTAGGATTTGAGTAGTTGAAGACCTTATATGATGATGACCCATATTTTGTAGAACCTTGGAGAGCATGTAGAGAGCTGGTTATGGTAGATAGAAGCAAATGGTTGGATTGCATCATTCTGGATGGGATGTTATTCAGAGGAGTTCAGTTGTGCATACCTAAGAGTTCTATGAGGGAGAATCCTGTAAAGGAGAAGCATAGTGGAGGATTAGCTGGACACTTTGGTGTTGATATAATAGTAGTATTGGTGAGTGAACATTACTTTTGGCCTCAAATTCAAAAGGATGTTAGGAAATTTGTGCAGAGTTGTAGAGTTTGTCAAGTTGCAAAAGGTATTAGTTAGAATGTGGGATTGTATACACCTTTGACAGTACCAGAGAGACCTTGGGAGGACATAATCATGGATTTCATACTTGGATTACCTAAGACACAAAGAGGAAATGATTCTATATTTGTTGTGGTGGATAGATTCTTGAAGATGGCTCATTTCATACCTTGTAAGAAGACATCAGATGCAGTACATGTAGCTGACCTATTTTTCAAGGAGGTAGTGAGATTACATAGATTACCTAGAAGCATAGTTTTAGATAGAGATACTACGTTTGTTGGTTATTTTTGGAAACCACTTTGGAAGAAGATGAAGACAAATTTGAAATTCAGTTCTACTTTTCACCCACAGAGTGATGGACAGACAGAGGTAGTAAACCGGAGTTTGGAATTTTTTTGAGATGCTTGGTTGTTGAGAAAAGTGGAAGTTGGTATTTGGTGCTTGCACCAACATAGTTTTCCTACAATAATTCAGTGAACAGGAGTACTAGAAGAACACCTTTTGTGATTGTTACCAAAGCACACCCTAGAGGTATATCAGAATTGAGAGATATCAGTAAGGAAGATAAGAGGAGTGCAGAAGCAGAAGACTTTGCAAAACACATGGCAAGCTTACATATTCAGGTTAAACAACATTTGGAGGATATGAACAAGAAGTATAAGGAGAAAGCATATGAGAAGAGGAGACCTAAGGAATTTGAAGTTGGCGATGAAGTGATGGTATATCTGAGAAAAGAAAGATTTCCAGTTGGAACCTATAACAAGTTGCAGATGAAGAAGTTTGGACCTTGTAAGATCTTGAGGAAGTTCAATTCTGGAAATGCATATGAAGTGGAGTTACCAGATAATTTGAGTATTTCACCTATATTCAACATTGCAGATCTACATCAGTATCATGAATAAAAAATCAATGAAGATAGTATTGCAGACTTGGAGAAACAGTTGCCCCTGAAGGAACCAAAACAGATTGAAGATATTTTGGACAATAGGATTGGATGTAGTACCCAAATAAGTCAGTATAAGGAGTAGCTTGTGGAGTGGAAGGATAGACCCGTGGAAGATTCATCTTAGATTTCTCAGGTAGAGGTACACTGCCTTGGTTTTCCTTTGACCCCAGCAAAATGAGAGACTCACTTTTTTCAACAATCTCGGATGTTTGATGCAGAAGCATCCCTGGTTCTTGGCAATCTTGCATCAACCAAAAATATTTCTTTTCTGTTTGTTTTTTGTTTAGCAGTTTCAACATTTCATTCTGCATTTTCTTGCATTGGCTCACCAGATCTTGCGAAGTTGGATTTTTCTTGAAGACATGATCATCTTTCTTATTCCTAAACCATGGAGCATTTGGTTCATTTTTTGACAAGTTATCAATTTCGGATTCCGAGACAGTATTCTGACACCAGAACCGTTTGGACCTATTTGCATTGGTGAATTTACCGAATCCTTTATGTAGCTTGTAGAGACCAATTCATTGATTTTGATGTTCCTTAGCATGTGGACGACCTTCCCTTTGATCCACACTTCATCCTTTGGATTTTTCAGAGGAATCTCTTTGGTGGAGGCTGACCTATTGGTTTTACATGATTGATCTTGTTCTTCGACATTTGATCCCTTTTGGGCCGACCAAATCCCCTTGGATCGTATAAATCATTGTAATTAAGCATTAGAAATCAGTCAGAGAGTCAGAGAGAGGATAAAAGGTAGATCTTAAGATTTAGAGGTCCGAAGTTGACCAATTTTGTAATTGAGCATGTATGTAGCAGGCCAGTGAGTCGAATCTTGTAATCTAGTTGTTACCGGTTATCTATAATCAGTTTTCATGATCCAATACATTCAATTTTGCATTGCCTCCATCATATCCTCTTGTTTCCATTGTGTTTACTTTTGTTGCCCAATCCGGATTGATCTCTTCAAGGTCCCTCCTAATCGATGACTACACCACCTACCTATGGTATAAGTTTAACTAATAATCATTGCTAGATTCTTAATGCTCAATTTGTTGATGACACAACTCTTTTTGTGGAGTTGAGTAAAATTACTTTAGTTCCATACATTCAAGGATGAAGAATGTTCCAACTATGCAATAAACTCCAATTTATAAAGAGTAAAATTAGACTGAGGAACAATCAAGTTTTCAAAAAAATATTCAAAGAAAAAGAAAAAGTGCATAAATATTTAGAAGAAATAAATCAACATATTATTGCCAATGTCGTGCATGTATCATCCTTCCAACAACAAAAAATCATGTGGAAAGAATGTGGAGAACTCCTTCAAAGAGAAGAAATCTATTGGAGACAAAATTTTTGGGAACTTTGGCTAAAAGAGGGTGATAAAAATACAAAATTCTTCCATGCATCTACACTGATTAGAAAAAAAAAGAAACTTTTTCTCAATCAAGGAGGCAAGCACAAGAAAGATTATTTCTAGTAAGGCATAGATCAAGAGGCCATTAGATTTTTCTCAAACCTTCTATCCAAGAAAAACCAAAAGCCACAATCATCCTCAATTGGGCTTGATACCCTTGAATTTATTCCAAATCTAATAACACAAGAGGACAAAATATCATTGCTAAAACTATTCACTTTGGAAGAGCTCAAAGAGGTTTTCTTCCTTCAGCCTAATAAAGCTCTAGGCCCTGATAGCTTCACTACACTATTCTTTCCAAAAAGCTAGGATTTTAATTGCCTTGATCTTCTCTGAGCATTAAAGGAATCCAAAAAATTAGGTACCCTTCTTAAGAAATTCAATGTTACACATAACAATTATTCCAAAGAAAACAACCCAAGTTCATTTTCTAAATTAAGGCCAATCTCATTACACAACATAATTTATAAGATCTTTACTAAGGCCATTTACTTGAGTCTCCAACCTTTTATTCCAAAATTCATTTCAGAAGAGAAAGGGGGATTTGTCTCAGATAGAGAAACATATGAGGGTGCCCTAATAGCACATGAAATTTTCCATTTAGTCCACACAATAAACATTCCATCCTTCATTGTCAAACTTGGCACGATGAAAGCATATGATAGGGTAGATTGGGAATTTTTTATCCAAGTCCTAAGAAATTTAGTTTTACTCCTAAATGGTGCAAATGGTACTCTCGTGCATATTGAGAGCTAAGTTTTCAGTGTTGATAATGGAAAACTAGTGGTTTTTTTTCAACTCCTCTCGAGGTATCAGAGAAGGGGACCCTCTTTCCCCAACCCTCTTCATTATAATGGTTGAGGCTCTCAGTAGGTCAATTAAATCTTCTCACAATAAAGGCAATTGAAAAGGGATTTAAATTTACAAATACAAACATTTCAACCACCCATTCTCTCTTGAAAATGATACAATCCTCCTTAGCAAGGCACTCATTCATGAAGCAAAGTAGATAAAAAAGATCATGGACAAATACATCTCAATCTCAAGGCATAACATCAATGCAACTAATTCAAAAATCTACTTTTTTAATATATCAAGCTCTCTATAAAACCAAATCGAACAACATATAGGCTTTCAACTTGTTTTAGTACCATGCCAATATCTAGGAATAACCTATTTTATTGGGGCCAATAGACAACCTACTGACAAAAAATTATCAACAACATTTAATTAAGTATCTCATCATGGAAAGGGAGATGGATTTATTTAGTTGGCAAACTTCTCATGACTAAATCAGTCGTCCAAGCCATTTCAAATTACTATATGATAGTCCTTCAAGCCCCTATAACTATAATCCACCATGTTGAGCAAATCTTTCAAAAATTTCTATGGAGATAAAATATTGATACAAAGAAGATGATTCCTCTCGCCTCTTTACACTTCATTTGTAAAGATAAGAGGTGTGGTGGTGCAAGATTACATAACCTAGAAGCCAAAAATCTAGCATTGGGAGCCACAGTGGTTTGGAACATGTGTTACATCCCTTTTTTTCATGAACTTTTATATATTTGCTTAAAATTGCATAATTAGAGATGTGGTGATCTTATTTGAAGTTGTTGGAAACATTTATGATGGATTTTTAGAATAAATGATATAAAATCTAGCAACTAATGCTTTGTTATATGGATACATGGTATGGAAAAAAGATTATGTCTAACTACCTTTGTATGTCTGAGTGGATGTAGGAGATTTAATCACCCTCAAAGAAGGGAGGGAGAGTATCATCAAGGAGAGGGGTACAAACACGGGAAGAGGTCAAAGTTACCACCATTGTCAAGATCCTTGAGATAAGTAACCTTTTAGGGTTTAATGGTTGACTTAATACATCCTTGTGTCTAGAGTAGTCTCCTTCAATTCTAATTGACAACCTCACACGACTACTACCTATGATGGAGAAACCTATTTGCACATCACATTCAAACACAAAAACATTGTGAGACCAATTTTCAATGGTTGTCACCTTACAAACAATATTTCATCAACAAGGCAAAACTCCAACACAAATATAATTTCATCAAACATTGCAAAACATATGCAATGGAAAACCAACACAAGACGATTGGCAACTATTATACACACACACACACACACACAAACAACTCACAATAAGTAAAAAAGAACATTTTGACAACTCAATGCATTTGTTTGCTACTAATGATTTATTCAGACTACACAATAAAAGAATGTAAAAGTGCTACTATGTAGTGGCCAACAATCATGCTCACAACCAACATATGGACACAAGCAGGTAAATGGAGCTCATGGTGAAGTTATTGATATAATTTATAGTCTTGGCTCCAAACCATCATATATTCCAATGTACATTGTAGCAAGGATCAATAATTGCAATGGGCCACCATGGAACCAAGGTGACCCAAAAAGTATACTTGTAATACTTATATTGCTAGGTAATCATAAGTGAAAACCACTCACAATGGAATGGGCTTTTACCATACACAAATTCCAAGGTGCAACACTATAACAAGTAATGATCGATATTGAAAAAATGAAAAGACAAGGATTGACACTTATAGCTACATCCAGAGTCAAATTAGTAAATGACTTTCTCATTTGACTAACTTTCTCCTTTGAACGATACTCTAAAATGCAAAACAATTCATACACAATTATAAGAAAAAGAGAGGAAGCTTGATTTTAACAGTTATCCCTCTAAAAAATCAAGGTATGCAATTCTAAGTCTAATCTCTCTCACACTTTCTTCAATTATTCACGATGCATGAATTTCACTTTTCCAAATTTTCATTTTGCAAAAAATTACTATAAGACATGACAAACTCATCTACAAGAAGTCAATATAAAAAATGAAGAATACTTATCAATGACCAATATCAACTGAACTCTACTCATCTAAACTATATTTACTTTATACGATTTCTATTACAAAACTCCAATGAACGACAAATTCATTTTCAAAAGATCGATATCAACAAGAAAAAACACAACCCAACAGTCAACAACGAATGTATTCAATGTAACCAATTTCTTAATTTAATCATTTCCATATATTGTAAAACCATTTTATATTGTGAAAACTTTTTGTACAATTTATATTTTCAAACTAATTTGCATTTATTTTTCATATTTACATTTTTATATTTTAAAATCAATTTATTTATATTACAAATAATTATTAATAACAAATGTGGTTTTTATTTTCTGCGCTTTTGTATCCTCCAATATATTATTCCAAATATATTTTATTAGTTCTTGCCGATAGGCAGGATTACTTATGCATCCGTTAGATGCAATTTATTCTTTTTGTTGTCCAATCATGTCATTGAATTAAAAAAATCTATTAACATTTCTATAGTTTTATTATTTTTACATATTTTAATAATATTATCAAAATGATTTATTTCTTTTCCTATTGGCTTATATTTGCTACAGTCATTAGCATAATTCAATTTTTTTTCTTTTATTTGTAGAAAAATATTTATTTCTCTAGTCTTAATAGTTCGGTCTGAATAAAATGGGAAAAAGTAAATCTAGAAAGATTTAAAAAAGTCAAAATCCTTATCCTCTTCTTTAATGCAAGGAGAAAGGATCCAATCAGATGTAACCAGTTGTTAGAGAAATTTGGACAAATCTTATCTCATTGAATGTGTCTTTGAATGCATTGAATGTGTCTTTGAATGTAGAGAATGATATGACTTATGCATCCGTTAGATGCAATTTATTCTTTTTGCTGTCCAATCATGTCATTGAATTAAAAAAATCTATTAACATTTCTATAGTTTTATTATTTTTACATATTTTAATAATATTATCAAAATTATTTATTTCTTTTCCTATTGGCTTATATTTGCTATAGTCATTAGCATAATTCAAATTTTTTCCTTTTATTTGTATAAAAATATTTATTTCTCTAGTCTTAATAGTTCGGTGTGAATAAAATGGGAAAAAGTAAATCTAGAAAGATCTACAAAAGTCAAAAATTTTATCCTCTTCTTTAATGCAAGGAGAAAGGATCCAATCAAATGTAACCAGTTGTTAGATAAATTTGGACAAATCTTATCCCATTGAATGTGTCTTTGAATGCATTGAATGTGTCTTTGAATGCAGAGAATGATATGAAATTCTATTGAGCCCTTTGTTGCGCTGCAATTTGGCAGCCTTTTTCCTGCAAAAATATCAACGGTCATAGCATGAAGCTTTTGTGCAATATATGTAGCTATTATAAATTCACTAGCCAAGGGTTTTTCTTTTTAAGAATCGTATTTAATATTTTCAGTTTGCCCAAGTTTAATTTATGACTTTTGATCAATTCATTTCTTATGTTAAGAGGCAATTAGAGTTTTTTATGCTCTCATAGTTTTTTTACTACACCAGAATTGACATTTTTTTATGTTATTGATTGTTGATTATGTTTGTTGCTTGCTCTTTTGGCTTTTGTTATGGCCAGGCGGAGGTGCAGCGGGTGGTGGTTTCTCTGTAAGCGGGTTTGCCTGTGTCTTGGGGCTTCTGTTATGCTTTTTTGGTTAAAATTTGGAAGGGAATGTTCCCTGATTTTTACTTGAAAGAAGTTTTGTTTATTTTTTCAATTGCAGATTTCTCTTCTGCTCTTGGTATAAGATAAAATGATACAAATGGTCTTTTTATATTTATGACGGAGTACTGAATTCACCAAGGATATGTCAGGGATTTTGGGGATTCAATTCTCAGATACCTTAATTTATTTCTGCAATTCTTCTAATATTTTCACAGCATCCCCAGTTCTTCCATAGGCTATCTCCCAATATTTCCTATCAAAGTAAACATTTCAGATTCAAAATTATAATAAATTTACACACGGAAATGAACTGTATTGTTTGGGTATAAGTAATAAATTTAAATCTTGAAATTGATTTAGTGGTTTGGGGAAATGGCCATGGTTTTTGTCTAAAATTTGTTCATTCAACAAATTTTACAATTCCTTTCGATGGCATTTATTTGGTTACTCACGAACTCTGATGATACAGAATGCATATGTTTCAAAGGACTCAACCTCAAAGCCTAGTATGAGGAGACCTCATGTCCTCCATTGTCCGAATGATCAAGCTACACAAAACACTTCATAGAAAAAATTACAACACTAATCTAAAACATCTCGGTAGGAACTTGATGCTTTGCGTCTCTTGTTACACTTCCTTTTTATACCAAATGCTAATAATAAAGTTAAATTAAAATAAAATTATAAAATGAATTTCATGTAAAAATATATCACTTTTTTTCAGTAGAGGGCGAATATTGGATAAAACAACATCCTTCCCCCCCTCTGCGTACAGGAAGAGAATGGAGACTTATTTGAGTTATAGTGCGCAGGAGAAGCAACTCCATATCCACGCCAAGGAGAAGTTTCTCATCGATCCCTACTCCTTCTTGCAGGTAAGCGTGGCAAAATTATAACATCACATTGAATTTAAGGGAACACTGCTCTCGAATAATCGCTTGGAATGCCATGCCGTCTTCTATTTTCTTTATTATTGTTAAATTTTTTTCTAGGATTTTAAGCATCGCCAAGTTTGCATGACGGAGAACCCAGCTTCAATAATAATGCGTTATGAGTCATGTCGTATTTTGCGATTCAGGTGACTCAGAGGTTAGGATATGTATATGGCATTATACCTGCTCAATCTTCTCACGGAAATTCAAAAGCACGCCGCAACCTGAAATTTTATCTGTTATGTCCGATTGCTCAAACACAAGCGGGATAATATATTGCTACTTGTGGAGTATTCGGCCATATCAGGTAAAACTGTCTCCTGAAATGTCACTCACACAGACAAACAAAAAGAGTGTCCTTTATCTTTACCTCTTAAAACTATAGGTATTGATCAGTTACTTTACAAGGAAACTTAATTTCAAGCTTTCCTCGATGGACACACATGCTTTTCATGACATGGCCATTATATCGTTCTGATATAGATGGAAGCTTATAAATTCTACTCTTCAAAATCTTTCCGAATCCATAAAAGGTTAAAACATTGGTTAATGCCCGTAGGCCCTGTTGGTTCACGTTTTATCATTTACTGAACTTTAGAATAAAATATCCAAGGATACTCTACCCTCTCTTGAACAAAATCACTACGTGTTCCAAGATTGCGAGAAAGACCACATGGCAACTCCAAGGTTTATATGTGCGAACAAGCAACTTTGTGTTGGATAGCTACCTTGGTTATGTATGCTGAAATACAAGGGGACTTACGCTTGGCTTGTTCAATTCACAATGAAGATCCATCGTTTGGGTTTTGAATCATGGACTTTAAGAAAACTGAAAAGGAGATAAGGGTTAAGAGGTTCTAATCTATTCCTAGGAATTCAAGAGACGGTATTGACTAGGTGAACCCAATAACAACACTTTGCTTCGCCACGCTAGGACAACTACACAATGTGGGTGCAATTTTCAAGGGACGTGCTCATGATTTTCACGTCATGAATAACTACCATCAATCGAACAATATTCATCTAGACAAAAGTTAAGCATCCACAAAGTAAGTTCAGACTAACTTTACACAATGAACAAAAATCATCTGTTCATCAGAAGTTTGAGCAGAAGATTCACCACAAATCAATACTTATCAGATCTTGCATTCGTCTAACATACATGAAATAAAAACTAAACTACGATGAGGAATAAGAACCATGCAAACTCCAAAATAAGAGCAGTAATCACCATCAATTTGTACAATGCAATACTTATTACTTGGGCAATCATAAACAACAATTTACTTATCTCAACATGCTCCTACGTTTTGCAAATGAGAGGTGAGCTCAATTTATAGGCTCCTCAATTACAATTCAATGGCCAGGATTGATTTTGAATCAACGACCAAGATTACAAAATAAAACCCTAATTAGGGTTTCTACAACTAGCTACCCCTCGACCAATGAGAAAATTACATTTGAGGACACTTGTCCTTCTTACTAAATATAAACCAATAATAAAATAGAAGGTTGTTGCGTTGTGAAGTGTGCCTTCTAGAAGCTTCTTGATAAGTCAGGTTCATTGAACCTGGACATGCTGACTGGGAACAATCTGATTGGTCCTTGAATTCTCCAATTTGTGTCGAGAAATTGTCTAAGTATGGAAATTTGTTTGGAATACTCTTCTTGCCACCATCTGATTTTGATTGAGAGCTTCTCTTTAATTCTTCAGGAGATGAAATCCTTCAAGAAGTTGCCTTGATTGCTTCAATAGGTCTGGGATTGTAAATGAAATCCTTCTAGAAGTCTGAAATTTCTTTCTATGTTTTCGCCAAGTCTGAAGACTTTCCTTTTTTGATGCCTTGAAATTCTTTCATGTGGCCTGAATTTGGAGAAGAAATCCCCTATGCCTACGCCACAATGGAGGATATTGGAACTTTCTCTGTGAAGTATTTCCCATACTAAGCCAAATTTGGCTATTCAATTTCATTTTGTGACACCTTCATGTGAACCTTCCAACACCTAGCCGAGATTTTGGCCATCTCTATGCTTGAATGAACTTTGCTTGTGGATTTGCCCTCAATTCTGAATTTGGCTTGTGCTAAGTAGGACAAACTCCACCCTCGGACAAGGATTTTATTCATTTCCTCTTTGCTTTTCCTCTTTATTCTTCTTCTTTCTTCCTGTTTCCCCTGCAACATAGTCAAAATTTGATTCTTTTGTTGTGGAAAATTCCACACAGTCATTTTTTTATTTTATTTTCTCTTGGCAAATTCCAACACTTGGGTCGGACTTTGGAAATTTCTTTCCTTCCTTGGGTAGGTGAATGTGTTGGCAAAGAGTCTTTAGAAATCCATGTGTGTTCAAAAATTTTCAAGAGTTGAAAATTTCTCTAAGTGTTGAATTTATTTTCCCTTTGAAAATAATTCCAAGTGTTGGAAAAATATAAAAAAATATTTTAGGTGTTGAGCTTTATTTTCCAACCCTTTCAATCTTGATTGATCTTTCAATGGTGGATATCATGCTTCTTGTCCAATTTGTCTGTTCCTCTAGCCATTTTCCTCTTTCATGGCAAATTTGGTCTCTTGCTAGGCCGAATTGGTCAGCTTGCCATCATTCTCTAGTCATGGCGAACTTTGCACATGTTTGGACATACTAACTTTGTGCCCTTTTATCTTTCTACCTTCAACTTCCCCTAGGCAAACTTTGTGGATGTCTAGTCATGTGTAGGTCGATTGGCCAACTTCTCTAGGTGCTAGGCAGACTTTAACCTCTTCAAGCCATCTTTTCCTTCTCTTTGGCGAACTTGATCATCTTTGTGTCTATGCCAAACTTCATAGTTTTCCAACCATAGGAGAACCTCATGAATATTTGGACACCTTCCTTAGTTGGGTGGACTTTAGGCTTGTCTCGCCATTCAACCTTACTCTCTCTCCTTGGGTGGGGTGGACTTGACAAGTGTTTGGACATTTTTCTTGACTCTTTCCTTGGCGGACTTTATCATAGCTTTGCCAAGCTTGGGGTGGACTTTGCAGATGCCTTTTCACTTTCTTACATAGCTGGGCGGACTTTGGGTTGGCCATTTCTTGAGAGAAATTCATCATAGATTGGACGTTTTCAACTTTTCTTTTAATCCACCAACACTTTAGCCAATTTTTCCTTCATCTTCCTTGGGCGGATTTGCTTCTTGCTTAGGGAATTTCCTTGACACTTAACCAAATTTTGAAATTTTATTCTCCAAGGTATGAGCCCTGCTCAGAAGAGAGCATTAAGATTGAAGTGCCAACATTTTATGTTACAAGGCTCGGTTTTATACCGAAGAAATCATGAAGGAATATATTTGAGATGTGTTGGAAAGAATGAAGCTAAACAGATTATGGAGCATTTTCACAACAGATTTGGGACAGGTCATGGTGCAAGCTTGGCTACTCCACACCAAATTTTGAGAGCAGGCTATTACTGGCCTACTTTGTTCCGAGATACTCATGAACATGTGAAGACGTGTCACACATGCCAGGTTGTTGCCGTTCGAGAGAAGAATCCAACTATGCCACTGTAGCTTGTGATCGAGTCTAGACCTTTCGCTATTTGGGGTATCGACTTCATTGGTGTGATCAATCCGCCTTCCTCTGCACAACACAGGTACATTCTAACCGCGACTGATTATTGTACTTGGTGGTCAGAAGCTCAAGCTTTGAAGTTATGTACAACTGACACTGTGATTAAATTTTTAGAGAACATCATTACTAGGTTTGGTTGTCCACATGCTATTGTTTGTCATAATGGTTTTGCCTTTACATCATTAAAATTTTTCGATTTGGGCTTTTGAATATGGTATAACCCTTAAGTTTTCATCAAATTATTATCCTCAGGGTAATGGGTTAGCCGAATCAACGAATAAGAATTTGGTTAGTGTGATCAAAAAATTGTTAGAGAAAAATCCAAAGGACTGGCACACGCAATTGAGATTTGCCCTTTGGGAAGATAGAACGAGAGTAAAGAATTCATTGGGGACTTCCCCATATTTTCTGGTATATGGCCAAGAGCCTGTCTTCCCCCTACAATTGAGGATCCCCACATTAAGATTTATACAAGATTACATGGAAGGCGAAGACAGAGTGCAAACGAGACTGACATAGTTGATGAACTTAGAAGAAAAGAGAGATAAAGCATTAGAGAATTTCGCCAAACATCAGGGCGTAGTTAAGAGATGGTTTGACAGACAAGCACGGGTAAACGCCTTTAGGATTTCTGACCTAGTGCTATATTGGGATAAAGCCCACGAAAGAAGGGGAGATCACGACAAATTTGACAAACTATGGAAAGGTCCCTGTCAGATTGCTGAGATACTGGGAGAGAATGCATTCAAGCTGAGAACCTTAACTGGTGAGGATGTTCCGTTGCCCGTCAATGGACAATTCCTTAAGCATTACTTCCAACCTTAGGCTTCTTCTGAAGCCTACCCCTTGTATCATAGTTAGAATAGGTCTGCTTTGGTTTGCCTTAGTTTAGGTCCACTTCTGGTTCTGCTTTGGGTTTTAGGTCGGCTTTGCTTAGGTGTTAGTTCTGAGGGATATCCGCTTGTGATGTGGGAGTTGTTGTCAAGACACACTCTGCATTTCACCAGGTTTTGTTCAGTATTTGGGACTGAGTTATATCAGCTGCTCCAAAGTATCTAAACTCAGTGCTAGCATGAGATATACCATGTGACTTATCATGACCAAAGCATGTTTCATGTGTACCCACCATAATAGAATTATCATGACTCATTTCCCAATGATTAGAAGTACCAACGTCATGAAAAGGAGAGGACTCATTTCCCAATGATTAGAAGTTCCATTGTATCCATACCTTTGGAGTCATCAAAGTTAGAGCAAACAAACATGCTCTTCGCTGTCCCATCTTGTGTCTCATAATCAAATGCCTTAAGCACAGTGTGATTATCCATGCCAATCTCATGCCCTACATCAAGGCAAGTCATGCTTATCTCTCCTATAGAATCCTCTGTTGGCGGCAATATTGTACACGGAAATAAAACTAGTTAATTAAGTTGTAATTGTGTTGGTTAGTTGGCAACCGAGGGGTGGCAGTTGCGGTGCGACGGTTGGCGCTCGCACCCCCTCGGCATCCTTATATACTTCCGAATGTAACTTGTGGACAACAACGACTAGGAATGGAATAACATCTCTTATATTGCATCTGATATCTATGGCATTATTATTCTGCATTACGTGTTTTATCTGTGTGCTTTAAGTTATTCACCCGAGAGGGCAAACATTTGGCGCCGTTGCCTAGATGTACTCGGGAATGGAAGACGCGGATGGCGCACGGACGTGATGGGCCTACCCGTCGGTGAGATGAACCCAAAGACCGACAACGCGCACATGGAACAAGAGGCAAAGGGGAAATTGAACCCTGTAATAATCCCAGCACAATGTTTGCCCTCTCGGGTGAATAACTTAAAGCACACAGATATAACACGTAATGCAGAATAATAATGCCATAGATATCAAATGCAATATAAGAGATGTATTCCATTCCTAGTCGTTGTTGTCCACAAGTTACATTCGGAAGTATATAAGGATGCCGAGGGGGTGTGAGCGCCAACCGTCGCACCGCAACTGCCACCCCTCGGTTGCCAACTAACCAACACAATTACAACTTAATTAACTAGTTTTATTTCCGTGTACAATATTGCCGCCAACATCATCCCCCCCAAAAGAAAAGAAGTTGTCTCCGGACGACTTAATACAAAATAGAGATGACATTAAACAGAACTGCTGACGCTAAGTGAGCCTAGAACTTATACACTTGTTGCGTCCTCGCCTGAAAAACCCTTTTCTGCTACCATCCGATGCTCAAGTGCGGATTTCACCATTATTGCTTCTTTTGACATCAAAGTCCTCCTATGCCTAAACCAAACTTGTCTGCAAAACATGCGTTTCAGTCTCAACCTCCACCAACTGCTACTCAAATGATACCGTCTCCCTAGCCAATTTGTCCTCGATAGCCACCCGCGTTGCCCTCTCGACATCCAACTCTTGGGTACGTTGAACTAAGTCTCACGCTAGTACTGCCTCCAACTTGGTGGTCAGCTCCTCCCGAGCCCTCTGTGCATCCACCAAGGCAACCGCACGTCCAGCCGAGACATACTCCAAGTTCCTCAAAGCATACCATTCTTGCCTGGAGGTGGCCACAACCCGCTAGCACAAAGGCTACGAGCTGATAACTGAACTGAATAACTCCCTGGTGTCGCGCAAACCTGCAATGCCTTACCTCAAACTCTGTTTGTTTGCAACCTCCAAATCCGTCTCCCTCTATGGCTTATGGCTTCCCCGCCAATGCTTAGCTGCAGGCTTCTTTCTCACAGTACGGACTTCCCGTGGTATTTTGTAGCTCAAAAACAAACTGGGGGTCTGGGGGCAACGCCCCCAGTGGGGTCGAGGGGCAGTGCCCCCGCAGGGTCTAGGGCAGCGCCCCAACGGGGTCGAGGGGTAGCGTCCCAACGGGGTCGAGGGGCAGCGCCCCTCGCGGGGTCTAGAGGCAGCGCATCGCAGTACATCGCAGTACAGGGTGGGGTCGAGGGGCAGTGCCCTCGCCGCCAACACCAATTTACAACCTTCAGAACCCCACGAAAGTCCATGGCGCGCATCATTTTTGTGATATTTTATGATGTCAAAACCCTTCTTCTACACTCCAATATTTTCAGTGTCCAGGCTCCAGATGTCATCGAATCATTTTTCAATCAGGTCATCATCGTTTTTTTTTCTTTTTTTTTAAATTTTTAAATTTTTTTATTACAACCTCCCCGTACGGTCAACAACAGCACTGACACCTCCAATCGTGCGGCCACCTTCCCGTGCGAACATGCTCAACTGTGCACACCATACGGTCCTCCTTCCGTATGCCCAATGCAGTTCAACCGTACAGTGACCATTGACGATGAAGCGGCTGCGTGCGTGTTTGTGCGGCTGCATCTTTTTTTCTTCTTTTCCGTTAGCCTCTTTTTCTTCCTTTGCGTGGGCTGCGTGGTGCAGGATTGTTCCGGGTTGTGCAACGTTGTGCGGTGCTGCGCGGGCTTTGTAGTTGCGGGTGCCACCGCACGACGGTGGTTACCACCGCCAGTGTCCACCGTACGGTGTTACCACCGCCGGTGGTCCGTTCCCTTTTTTTTTGACCGTACGGTCGCCTATTGTACAACCGTACAATTTTTTTTTTCATCTCCTAATTTAGTTGTCTAGAGAGTTGTCTGCTCGGGTCCCCTTTCTCTGGGATTGCCCTTCATCCTTCTCGGTTTTCCTCGCCCGAGAGTCGCCTGCTGTGGTCCTGTGCCTCTTGAGTCGCCTGCCTGGCCTCTCGAGTCCCCTTCCATCCTCTCGGGTCCCCCTTCGGGCTCTCGGGTGTCCGTTTGGCCTCTCGGGTCCCCTGTGCGCTTTGCGTGGTAGGGTTTCAATTAGGGCCCGTTGGTGGCCAATCTATTTTCAATGGCCATCCGAAGACATGGAACCACAAATTCTATAGGTACTACGCTCTCCTTCCCGTACATAAGAAGAAGAAGAATAATAAAGATTTTGAAAGCTGCGGCCTTCCACACAAGGTTCCAATCGTTGCCGACACTATTGTTCTTCAGATTATCTATGTCACTGAGGTTTGGGGCGTCTCCCTTCCAATATTCTATGTATTTTGGCAGGTACACCTCCTCTGTTGCTTGCTTTGGTTCCTCTACTTCGAGCCTGTAGCTTTGGAACATTTCATAATCCTCCATCTACCAATGGAAGAGCCCGTTCAATGACCCTGTCTCATCCTCGGAGCACTCTCCTAGTTCGAGAATCCCTTCGTCGTTGGGCTCCCTGCAGCCCCGTCCTTCGGCCCTCGGGTTGCCTTTTCCTTCATCCTCCGATTCCGAAGATGATGCCAGTTCCTCGTCAACAACCTGGGTCCTCAAATCAATGGTGTACTTCCGCCCCCCTTTCTCCATAGAAAGGGTGTTCTTTTTCCAGTCGTGGTTCACCTTTACTGTAACCAGCCACCCTCTGCCTAAGATGGCGTCGTACCCCTTCTTCTTGAGTGGGACTACCACAAAATCTAGTATGAAAGGTTGCGTGCTGATGGTGACCGGTTGGGCCATCAGGGTGCCGAGTGGCTTGATGCCGTGCTGGTCTACACCTACCAAGTTGAACGTGGGTGGCCATAGTTTTGGCTTCCCTAGCTTCTTCCACGTATCCTCTAGCAGTACATTCACCCCCGAACCTCCGTCCACGATGGTGTCTTTGAGGATAGGCTCGAGAATTCCCATCTCTACTACAGCAGGATGCCAACCACTATTTAAGGCCAACAACATTGGGTCAGCCGAGGGGCTGACCGGAACTTCTGCTCGTGTGGCACGCAAAGGTGCCTGCGCAGTGGTTTGTATGGAATTAAAAATGGCGATTCTTAACTGCGGCATTGTTTCTTGAAGGTCCTTTACCCTTATAGGTACTTCCATTTGCAGTACTTGTCCAATGATGTTATTTTCCGCTTCCGTACGGGATGATGTACTCGCCACTTCGTTGTCCCATCGTTCGGTTGTCATCTCATGTTCAATATTGGCCTTTGCCTCCCGTAATCTCTCCTTCTCCGTACGGGGGTCGGGATAAGTGGTTTTTTTCGTCTGGGCGCGGGTGATCGCCAGTACTTCTTTCTCACCAGTCTTCTCAGCCTTCTCAATGTTGAGGAGATTAACCCCTGCCTGTGGGCAATTTGCGTCCTCATGGTCGCCTGGCCCACACCATCGGCAGAGGTGCTGAGGGGTGGCTTCTTTCGTGCAATCACGGGCGAAGTGCCCCCACTGATTACAGGCCCTACATTGGATAATTGGCCGGCCCTTGGCGTCATACTGGATACGACTTCCGTTATTTTTATTGTTGCTATTCCTTCTGCCACCGCGTTTGTTGTCCCGGTAACCTCTAGATGATGCTGTTGTGTTGGTTTGCGAAGTTCCGACGGCCGGCTGCTCTTGCGTGAAGAGAACTTGTTGGCTCCTGGTTTTCATATTGCAGGGACATTTTTTTGTCAAATGTCCTGCAATCTGACAAATGTCACAGAAAGCCTTCTTGGGACAGGACCCCTTGGTGTGTCCGTCACTCCTACAGTCGGTACACCACACGTCGTTTTTTTCAGTCTTACTTGTACTCCCCTTCATGGCTTTTAATTCTTTCAACATTCGTTCCATGTCCTTTTGGAGAGCGTGCACCTTTTTACTCGATTCGCCACTGCTGCTGCTTTCCCCGTCAGAGTCTTCATCATCGTCAGATGAATATTTATTACTTTTCTTCTTCTTTGACGTTTTGTATTCGCTCTCTAGGTCCATTGCCCTATTATAGGCGTCGTCATATGACGTCGGGGGTACAATTTTCATCTTTTTTCATAGGGAGGATTTCAATCCTTCAACGAACCATCGTTTCTTCAATCCCTCTGTTGTTTGGCTTTCCATTTTACCCAGCAATTCCTTCAGCCTCCTGCTATATGCTCATACTGTCTCCTTGGTACCTTGTTTGGTACTGTATATCTCCGTTACAATTTCATTGTCATCACGGAGCAACCGAAACTCCTCCGTGAATTCCTTCTGTAGGTTGGCCCACGTGGCCACTTTTTGCTTGTCCACATCGGAGTACCAATCTATGGCAACTCCACATAACGTGGCTGGGAACTGTTGTATCCAGTCATCCTGGTTTGTCACTCCGTTGGCAGACCAAATGGTTTCACATGTACGACAGTGCCGTAAGGGGTCTTCCTTGCCGTCCCCTGTGAACTTTGGCAATTTTTGTTTACTCGCCATCCCGGGTCGTCTTCCTGGCGGTGACTGTACCTGTGTCTGTGACCCTGTGCTGCTTCCTCCGGTGGCGCCGGTGGTGTGTCCTGCGTGGGCAACTGGAGGTACGGTGTTTTGCCTGTCGTGTGTGGCACCTGCACCCTTACGGTTGCCCTCCCCTTTGCTCCCACCCGCGCCCACTCTTGGTTCCCGTTGGTGATCTTCACTCCGTGGTGTAAGGGATAAGTTTCTAAACTGATCCCGAGTCTTTTCGACTAGATCTCTCCTTAACCTTGTTTCCGCCAGAAACTCTTCGTGGCTCCGCGCCCTACGGTGTTCTGGCGACGCGTAGAAACTTCCCTCGGCTTCTGCACCCTCCGTGACACCTCCGTGGTTCCCTTCGGCAAGTCGTCCTTCGGCAAGTTGCCTCAGCCTCCGTCTCCGTTCTACTTGCTGCTCCAGAATCAAGGCCCTCTGCGTGGCCTCCCACTCATCCGTTTCTACTTTCTTATTTCTGTCTTTATTTAATATATTTGGCATAAATCACCTCCGTACATAGCAAGCACACACCATGTACACAATTCTTGTACTTTTTATTTTTCCCTTTCGACCATAATTTATATCAACATCCTCTTGTGAATCTTCTCACAAAGATGATGATGCCTCACATGAGTCACTCCCAAATGCTATCCTTTTGTCTTCATTAACCGGATTTGCATGTTTATCAAATCCTTCATGTAGATTTTTGCATACTTCTTTTGAATAATCTATCCTCTTACACTGCTGATTTGAACTTATAGATACCAAATCATCATTATCCTCTTCAGGTACACCAATAAACTGTGTGAATGAGAGCGTGTTCTGTATATCCTTAGGAAGAGAATGAAACCTATGGTAGTTGCTCATAACTGCATCATTGAATGCCTTGGCATGAGGCCTCTTACTTGTACTTGTTGATGGGGGTGAAACCTTAGTTTTCCTTGAATGTGCAATATTCAAATTTCAAACGCTGCAATTCCTGCTTGTTCTGAGGTTGAGTTTCTCTTATCTTTGTAGGATCCTTCATTATTTTCTCCCTGCTAGGTACCTTTTCCTTCATTGGTGAAGCGGGAAGGAAGGTAGGTAATAACCTTCCACCTTTAATTCTGGCCATTGATGTAATTGGCAATTGAAGCAAACTGATTTCTACCCTCAGGCTGGCAGAACCATGCTTTGATATCATTGTAAGATCCCGAACTAGAATCTTGCCCAAGCCGAAGTTTAGGTTTGAATTGAAATCTTAGACCAGTGAATAAGAAGAGTTTGGTATTGATGAGTTTTTAATCGTTTTTGTGTTTTTTGAGGTTCTTGCTTTTGGATTGCCAATACAGAATGAAAATTGAATGCAAAATATAAAAGAATAAATGACTGATTATAAAATTTAGAACTCTGATTTTTATTGCAGCAGATACCAATAACAAGAAATGAATAATTTATATCATCCAAAACCAAAGTGGGCATACCCGGAGTCCAGCGCTGATCTAGAAGAGTGCTTTTATTGACTAAAATTGATGAATTATGCAATATAGGAGCTTCTAGAGGGCATCAACTGCTCCAATGTGATTTATTCTTATCAACTATAATTATCTTAAACTTTTATTGCTGAAATAGGTAGTTTTGACACAAATCCCAAAAAGGTGCCAGGCAAGATCTCTAGATTTTGCCTAATTCTCCCACTGAATTGCTGATATCTTCCACTTGTGCCTGTAGAAACCTATTTAATCCACTTATTTGCTGATTGCTATGCCTAACAATGATTTTCCACATTTATTCAAACCCTAAACACTGCTGCATTATTTATTTTGCACCCCAACAGCTCTAGAAATGGTATGGCCAGTCTAGGAGAGCCACGTGGGGCTTGGAAATGATAATTGCTGCCTTCAATAACCTCCAATAACTGATCCTCTTGCTGTTGCAGGTCTGAAAATGCTGATAAAGACTGAATCTTGAAGCCCAAATGGAAATTTTGAGTGAATTTTCCCCTAAAGTATGGTCTGGGGTTTCGTCCAAGCTTGCCAGGAATTGAAGAGTTTTCGTTCTCCGACACCTTTTTGCTGCAAATCTGATCACAGAGCTGCTATTCTTCAAATGAGAGATAAAAATGATAAAAAAAATGATGAAAAATGACCTCCAAATGCCTTTTAGAAGGCTCCAAACCCTAGGTCGTCACTTTTAGGGTTTCCATATTTTCAACTTATTATTTTTAATAAAATCTATGCCTTTCTTTAAAAATTGACCCCTTAGGCATCATATTTTATTATTATAATGCTTTTCCCTTTTTATTACAACATTTTATGCCTCAAACACCTAGGAAAAAGGGGCCAACTTATTATAAGTTATTTTATTGTAAAGTGATTATAAAATCACTTCAATATAATTTATTTAAATCCATAACTTAGGAAATATTAAAATATTTCCTTATTTATTCATAAAATGAAATCCGGGACTCAGATTTGAATTTCTTCTGAAGCACTGTGATCATTGATGCTGCCTGAGTCCTGCATGTCAACTGACAGTTCCTCTTAAAAAGTAGGGACTCACCCTAAAAAATAGGAACCTCTCTCCAAACACCTATAACTGCTCAAAAGGATCATGCTCTGCTCCCTGGTCCCCTGGGTGGTTATCCAGTCAAGTGCCAGTTCTCCCTAACAAATAGGAGACCTCCCTAAAAAGTAGGAACTGCTGTCTGAATGTCCAATAGGTATTAATAGCCAATGCAACGAAGACAAGAGGTTCATTATGTCCTTCTCATAATCAAGGAATATAAGGGCATATAATTAATTGAGTTAATAAATAACTCTTACATCACTCTATGATATCTATTATACAAGAGAAAGACGATAGAGGTAATGATAGACATATCGATCCAATAAATTTTTTATTAATGTATTAACAAACATCAAAGTATATGATCATAATCAGCAATTAATAGTATTGACATAATGATCAGATGAGCATCTATCTACTGAGCATATATGAAGATGAGATATTGAGCCTTGATCAGACATACTATCAATGCATAAGGATAAGGACGATTAGAGATTTAAGAATGGTCTAAAGATAATATACTACTCTGAGATTTCAATAGACAACAAGCATTGATAATGACAACAATGATTTGTTAAGAGTTCAAGATGCAGCGATGTGTATTCCAGATATGACCACGATCAAACAAACAAAGAAAATCACCTATTCTATATTGATAATCGATATGAAGGAAGGCTAATCTAAAGATGAATATAATCACCAAGCGTCAATAAGAAGATAGCATAATAATCTTATCTTGATCAGTGATAATATTGGTTAATGATGAAGATCATTATGAATTAAGAGACAGCGATTAGTATTGCTAAAGACAAGAGGTAGTCATTGATGATAACCATATCTTAAGGATGGCGATTTATATATTGCTGTGCGATATCTGCTAATAATTGCCATTCTTTATTCTATCGATTCTAATCAAGAGACAAACAACACTCATCATGAAATGATATGATCGGTGTTAAGTTTATGAAGAAGCGATTGGGATTAGTTAAGCAAACAATTCCAAAACAAGTCATTAGTAATGAAAAAGGCAACAGTCAAACAAGACCTCCCATACAAGCAATTGTGTCCCAAGGAAAGATTGTGTCTCTCCAATCCAAGGAAGGGGTACAAAAGGGGTTCAATCTGGCATTGAAGGGGAAGGATAGCTCTTATTTTATGGAATGGTGGATCTGCTCTATATGGAGCGAGTTACCTGGGGCCTTAGTGGTTGCAGACATTTAAAAGAGAGAGCAGAGACAATATCCCGGTTGCAAGAATTGAACAAAAAAGAAAAGAAAGGGATCATTAAGTCAGAAGGGGGATTTATTCAAGGAAGTTTGAAGATCTCAGCAATAGGAACGAGAAAGTCAAGAGGTTTACATAACAGAAGCAGACAATTAATTGGTATGCGGTATCAATGCTGTTTATATTTAAAGAACAGTCATTCTTCACATTCAACAATTAATAATAATCTGCATTTACAATAACAAGTATTTAGTTTATGTTGTTTACACATAATCAATCCAATAGCCATTTATTATGAAATAATACTTGGCATTCTAAATACGATGGCTATTAGAATTTTGTCATTATTATTGCAGCATGCTTGATAGCGTCATAATATTAATATGTATTATAGAACAATCCCTCTCTAATATATTTTAAATGTAAGCAAATGTCGAATCTCTTCATGGATGGATGGTGGAGAGGTAGGTATGAGGGTATAATGTTGCCATCTAAGTAGTACACCTTGTGTGGATGCCAAAGTTTTGCCACCAAGGCTAGGAGGGTCAAAGTCCCACTCTTGGGCTTAGATTGGACAAATCAAGGAGCTCACTATGATCTCCATGCCATTCCTACCATGATGAGCTATTCACTATAAGGGATGAGGCATGGATAGGGAAACAAGACAAGTACCCACTAAGTAGTATACCTTGTGTGGATGTCAAAGTCCTGCCACCAGGGCCAAGAGGGTCAAAGTCCCACTCTTGGGCTTAGTATGGGTTAACTTGGTCAATCCTATCATCTTCCCACCTCTAGGCTTACATTATGCTTGATAATAAATAGTAATGCAAGGGATATATATATATACATCTTCCCACCTCTATGCTTACACTGTGCATGATAATATATATATATAGTGTAAGCATAGAGGTGGGAAGATGATAGGATTGACCAAGTTAACCCATACTAAGCCCAAGAGTGGGACTTTGACCCTCTTGGCCCTGGTGGCAGGACTTTGACATCCACGCAAGGCATACTACTTAGTAGGTACTTGTCTTGTTTCCCTATCTATGCCTCATCGCTTATAGGGAATAGCTCATCATGGTAGGAATGGCATGGAGATCGTATGTATATATATATATATATATATATATAGATATGCACTTGTGTTCTCCATGTGGGGGCATGATGAAGTAATAATTATTTTTAAGTCTTTTCTCTTACCCTAATTTAATGTAATTGTGAATGTAAGGTTTCATTTATTGCAAACCTAGAAGGGGACATTACAACCTTTTTTCTTTCCCATAGAGTTTTTTTGATCTACCTTCAAGTAATTAAACTTTTTCGAAGGACCCGCTTTCATACCAATTGTTGAGAACACAATTATATTGAGAGAGGGGGGAGGGGGGGGGGGTGGGGGGGAGTTTGAGGGGAGGGTGAATCAGTATAACGTCAAACTTTTACTTTCTCAACTTAATAACAAAAGCACATAACTTAATCCCAAAGCATGTTCATTTCATACAAATATTCACATAAAATTTAACTACCATGTAACACAAGTAGAACACATGATATATGTGTGGAAACCCTTGTGGGAGAAAACCGCGGTAAAATAGCTTCTTTATATAGAAAACTTCTTTTACAAATTTGTAGGTATCAACCCACTAGAGGCACCAACTCCTTATTATATATGTGAGAACCTTTCCCACTAAAGGCACCAACCCCTCATTCAGATTTCCACCTTTTGAAGGATGATGGATGATCCTTTTTTTAACAAATCTTGTTATAGTCACCTTCTCAACTAATCACAAGTTTGCCATAATAATCTGCACAAATTGCTATAATGGTGGTCTTGCACCACTTCTAAATCTGCCTGATGTTTCCTTTAAAAACTTCACTCTTCAACCGGGCACATTCTCTACATACATGAAATTCATATGTTTGCTCTTCTATGGACTGATCTTTTATCTTCACCACATCTTATTGCCCTTCATCTCCTTTAGTAACTGTGGGTGTATATATATGATTTATCCTCTTTTAATGTTTGCACATTAAGTACATTTCATATGCTCTTGATGGATCTTCTTTTATATCTGCATTACACTACTTCAATAAAGCTGCAGTCTTCTGCTTATCGAAGGCTTTTGGTATATAAGATTTGTATCTTTTTTAACTCACTACACACACTTCTCCTTCATTTCAATTTCTATATGTATCTTCTAATACAAGTATCTCCCTTCTAGAGGAACATGCCTTTTCACAGAAAATAGATACAACCTTTAACTTGCACCTTTTCAACAATAATTGCCAAGATGCCATTTAAATGTAAAACATAAACTATTAACTCCTTAATGGATCGCACCTTTAAAGCCAGCATATCGTCCTGTTTAAAATACATTTCTTAGCAATGGCATCCTTCATAATCTTGTTGTTTTTTAAATACCTTTGAAAACTGCTTGTTTTTTAATTACAAATCGCACCTCTAGGAAGATTCGCTTTGGTCTTTGACAAAGATTAGTTACTTTTGGTCTTTGTTTATTATTTTTCTCTAATGAAGTTGCTGCCTGTCTTAAATAATCCAAGCGCTAACCTAATGAAATAAACTGCCATCTTTGCTTTTTCAAATTTCCTTTGCCACGTTTCACATAAAGTAAACTTCATACTATATTGCTGTCTTCCTCTTTTTTTTTTTTTTGTCTTTGTTCACTTTTGTCCTTTTCTTGTTTTGTCCTATTTGGGTTTGTCTTATGCTGTCTTTGTCTTATGTGGTGCACAGAAAAACTTTTTCATCGCTACCTCTGTGATTAAACATAATCACTTCCTTTCATGATTAATTAATGAATTTAATACTTGACCTCTGCCCAATGTATTTTTCTTTATTGCTGTCTCTTTAACTTTAGATTAATCCCTTCACATTTTCTGCTTTAACTTGATTCTTCTCTGCTCAGATTCAATTTACACTGCCCTGGACCAATTCAGAAATTGCTTTGCAATATCTCTACTCTTCTCTACTACAAAGATCTAAACATTTTGCACACACACAGATCTGCAAAGCTTGACACTTATTCTATGATGCCACAAAGAAAGGACAGATCCAATTTGCTGTGTCTTGCACTCTACATACATGTAAATCCGCTTCTGTTCTGCCTTGGATTCAGCAATAGGTACACTTCCATCTCCAAAATCTTTAAGAACATTGACTACTCAATAAGGTTGACTTAAAGGAGAGGGCAATTCTTTAAGGCATTGACACCAAAGACCATAACATTACTTAATTTCTCTCGTACAAAAACAACAGCGTCTCTTGTAAAATCAAGCATTTTTGATAATCAATTAGTGACATAATGACAGCAATTAATATGCCTTTGACATCAACGACAACTTGTCTATGAAATTGTCTGCTTACCTTCTTGACATCAATGACAATATTTCCAAATGACTGTATACCCTTGACATCAATGACAATAATTCCAACAATCTCCTGCTTTGTCATTGATGGCAACATAAATTTTCTGACTCTCCCCCATTCTATTTCTCTCTCCCTTTGACATCAATGGTAAAGGGATAAACATCAAGCTTCTGTTCATGAATGGGTCATGAGAAACATCAATTCTTAAACTTACATCGAATATGAATATGCTTCTCCCCCAATTGGAGATTCTTCAATGCTCCTCTTTCTTTTATGACTTATTGATCATTTGTATCCTGATTTGTATGGATGACATATTTGTTTTATGGCTTCCTTCTCTTCCTTTAGTTTTCCAAGTGAATAATTGTCTTCCATCTTTGCGCTACTTTCTTGTATGGGAACATGTTATTTGTTTTCAAATGATAGCTCCTCATTCATGAAGATTTTCAATCTTTTCATGTGCATGGATTGAGAGTATGAAGTCTTTTATCATCTAGGATCTTGTATATGTAGATGTTAATCTGTTACTTTCCCTTCTTGTTGATCTATTGCACAAGTGGTTTCTTCTCTTTATGCTTTAAGTTCTCATTTGAAGATTCCTTGCATGATTATCTTGACATCAATGCAGTCATTTCCTCCTTGCTGTGACTTTATTTTTCATCATACTTTCATCCTTTTTTTTTATGGCATCATTGCAGCAATAGGAACTTTTGAATCATAAGCACAACCTTTCAACTTTACAAGATCAATTTTTGTCAACATATGCTTGTCCAACAAGCATACTTTTTTTGGATTGTTCTCATCCTTTTTACCATTCTTTTGAAAATTGTTTAAAGTATAATAATTACTTCCTAACGGCTTTCACCAGCTTGTCGATTTTCCAATGCTTAGAGCCACCCTTAATAAAATCATTCCTAATAATCTGCGAATCACCCTCCAAATGGACCAAGGAAGCCGATAATTTCTTTGCTAAGTTAACTGCTAGAAGAGCTGCTTTTGCTTGCACAACATTGTTTGTAATTGGGCCAAACTTCTTCTTACTCCATGCTAATGTTTGTCCCTTCTAATCTCTAGCAGTGTATCCAGCTCCGAATGGACCTTGATTCCCTTTTGAAGCTCCATCAAAATTGAATTTGATCCAACCATGTTTGGAAGCAGTCCATTCCACCATTTAATCATTAGAAGCTGGAGGATTAATCCGCCATGGTCTATTAACAGGCCTAGAGTTGTTGAAAGTTATCATTTCGTAATATATAACCATTTGAACTCCTCAAATCCTTGTTTTGTAGTCTAATCAAAATTGGCTTGACATGGAATGGAAGACATACTAATTGTTTTTGGCAAATACATTGGGGAATGAGATACAAGTAGCTGATCTTGCATGCAAAATATCTTTTTGTCTCTACTTGAAATCTTTTAACCTTGGTTCATTAGGTATACGTCAGGTAACAAAAGAAGCTAGGGCCATTGTTCATGACTTGGACTTGGATGGTACATGGCAAGCCAAAACTTTTTTACTTGGAGAAAACTTGATAACATAAAAAACACTAAAACTTATAAGAAAATATAATTTTTATGCAAAATATAGCTACAAAATGTATCAAATGAGTTTGGTGGGAGTCTAGGGGGTAACACCCCTAGAGGGGTTGAATGGTAGTGACCCTTGTGAGGGTTTGGATGCAGTGCCCCCTCATGGAGGTTTTAGGAGAATGCCCTTTGCGAGGTATAGGGCAGCACACCATTTTCATGATTTTGTAAAAGGCCAAAAAATGCTAATAAAGCCAAAAAAACATTTTTTGAGGTTCAATCCACATTTTTTTTTTTGTGTTTTGATGTGTTGCTAGTGCAACACAAGTCAACCAATAGTACATGAGCTCATTAATAATTTTGCAAGAATCAAAATCCAGATAAAGTTCCATTTAAAGCAATGGTTGACAATGCCCATGATAATGATTCACCTCCATCATTAGTCCCTTGGCGCAGTTTGCCATGATTTTTCATTAGGCTCAAGGAAGAATTATCTAATATTTCATGGTGATGCCATGTGACACCCAAATAAACACGTCTCAACATTCAACACTTTTGGCATCTTGGGAGTTTTGTATGGAGATGTTGCAGTGCAACTTTTTGTTGAAAGCCTAGTTGGAGTGGCTACATATTGGTTCCTTCATCTTGTTGTAGGTTGAATTTAAAACTAGGAAATCATGCACATGAAATTCTGATCATGCCTCAAACTAATCAAGGATGATCACTTTAGTTTTGCCCAACTGTCAAATGGAAAAATGATAAAAATAAGCCTATGTAGGAGTTTGTTGCACAAGATTGACTTGTTGGAAGAATTCATAATTCTTTAAGGCCTTCTCCCTATATTCTTTTTAATTGCTTCATCAATGACCTTCCATAAAAGAATGTCTTTTTTTTTTAAATCAGAATTTCTGAAATTGCATGCTCGAAGAAACCTAGGTACAAGCAATTAATCTTGAAGATGACATGATCTTTATTGACAAAATTAGAAAAGACTCCGTTAGGCCAACAAACGTGAAAAGGCAATCTCAAGAAAATACTCTAGCACAACAATATAATGGTCATTTTCAAAGAAATAACATAAATGATCATATAAAAATACTTCATTCACTTGAAAGACTTGCCTTAGAGGCACCTCCTGATAATAACACAAACACTTCTTCTCAGCTATCATTCAGCTATCATGATGCAACAACTATGATGCTCAGCATTGTTTGGGGATGCATTGAATGATGCAACTCTCAACAACTTCTAGGTTAGATAATCAAAGTTTGTTGAGTAACCTTCAATCAATATCATTGAGATGAACTTGATGGCAACTCCATGACAAATATATTCGAAATAGACTAGTTTGTGCTAAAGAGGTGAATTTATTTAATGATTCTATAAGTTCGTGGAATCAAACAGTTGTGAAAGAGCAAATATTTGAAGAGAAGAGAGTACGTGAGACATTCATGGGACAAGCCACTATTTTTATTACTTCATCCACAAATCAGGAGAGAATTATTATTTTTTTCCACCTCATAGGCATTGCTTATTCCTTGTAGAGAATAAGCTTGTGTTGGAAGAAACTACAAATCATTTGTGTGCTAAATTAGATAAAGTCTCCCAAACTCCCATCAAGTGAACTGATGATCAACCTACTTTTGCCAAGAAAAATGGCACTGATTGTACAACAAAGGAAGATGCATTTGATGAATTCTTAGCTGCATTTGAAGGTATGTTTGAAGAACTTGCACAAGACAAAATTGAAGAATTATAAGTTGAGCATTTGATAGTAGTCAATGAGTTGATGCCATGCTCGGGTATTCTTGAAGAAGAAAAATGGTTGATCAATGAAAATACTAGCTACGAAATTGATGATGAGTGGTGTAAAAGATGTTCAATTTACATTCAATATGCAAGTTATATTCTATTTTATATTATCTTGTTCTATGTATTACCGATTAAAATATAATTCTGACTATCTTCTTTTGTATGGCAGGTGAGAGGAGCATTTATTATTTTCTATGTCCTTTCTCACGAATGCCATTCGATATATGTATATAACAAGCGGGGTACGATCAAGCAATGCCTTGATTGGTCATGACCGATCAAGACATTACTTGATCGTGCCTCTTTGGTAATACCAAACAATGCATATTAATTACCAATGCCAACCGGTATATGTTTATACTTTAACACCTGATGACTATCGGTGTTTGCATAATCTTAACAGCCGATAACTATCGGCGTATGCTTATCAGCCGATAACTATCGGTAAACTCTATTATGCCACCCAATATTAATCGGTACACATATAACCCGATATCAATCGGTGTCAGCTTATATTAACACCCAATACTAATCAGTGTTTGGTTAATTCGATTTATCATTTGTTTACTATTAATTATGTTAACCGATATAAATCGGAATGCATTAGCATGATTTAGTAATCGGTGAACATAAATAATGATATAGGATGATTATCGATATTAAGCATATGATCGAACTGAATAGATTAATTATATGCAAATGAAGAATGGTTATCAAGTGAAGGATTAATAGCTTGAAGGTTTTCATCATAATTATTGATAGGATAAATGATTGAATGAGAGACGTCATTTATCTCTCATTCAATTGTATATCTTACCGAAGCTATCATGCATTAACAAGTGGAACTGTTCCTTCTTAGGGACTTATATTTTTAAGTTGATTGCACTAATAAATTAGAATAGACCCAGTTTGCCCAAGACCTGCCACTATGGGATGATGGATGACAAAGTTTGTCACTAGAAGATGATTGTTCACTTCAACATGTATACTTTGCTAATGATCTGTTGCCCAAAGATTTAGATTTAAATAGGTTGTTAGATGTTCAAGGGAGGAAAATGTTGAAGTGTTGCTAGCACAAGTTGCACAATTGATACCCATTGTGGAATTGGAGAGTCAAGGATAGGGGACAAAGTTATTTTTCCAACATCATTAATCTTTCCTAGAGGATGATGCTTTAATTGAATTTAGAGTTGAATTTTTTGAAGTGATGTGAGATGGGGAACAAATTTGATATGTAAAGAACTCTAATCATTTGGATCTATTGCAACTGCAAGAACCAATGCACATCACTGAGTTTGTGTTGAGTTTTTCTCTATGTGCTGCGTAAACTATGGATCTCCATGAACATTTCATAGAGGTTTTTAGGATGTGAGCTGCCATTAGAGTCGCAACTTCAATTAAGGGGTGTTTACTTTTCCCAACTTGATGGTTTCATTTTTGGTCTCGGGTTTGTTTACTTTGATCCTCAGAGAATGCTGCTATTTATAGTGAGTGGTTGCATGGCACTGATCTGTATGTGTATTTCTTGGTTTATTCTCTTTAGTTCTCAAAGAATACTGCTATTTATAATGTGTGCTCGTGTTGGCGTCAGTTATCATCTTTCAACTTTAATTAGTTTTGGCATGTTCAATTCTCCATTTCTAGTGTCTTAGTGAGTTTCTGTAAGGTGATGGAAATTATTTTAATAATTTCGCTTAGTGTTTTAAAAGTGACTTTTTAATATTTAAGTGATTAATATTTTTAAAAGTTTGTCTCCATATGGGACACCTAGTTTTGGGAGATATAAGTTGTTTTCAAAAGTTTTATGGGGGTCTTTTTCGAGGGAATATAATATTTGAATATTTGAATTTGTCCTAATTTCTCCCACCAAGCCTATATATTGGGATATGGGCTCGCTCTCATTCTCTAATTCTGAATTATTGAAATGCCATTGAAATGAACTTCGAGAGTTCTTGGAATTGTTAAGGATGACAAACTGTCTGCGATTTGTTTGGTTTCGGTGGTGAAAGATCGACTCTAGCTGGTTATTGGTTTGCAGTCAGAGAGTACATTGATTTGTTTGGGTTTGGTGATTTGGATTTTTGAGAAGATGAAGATTTATCAAGTTTTCCGAGTTGCCTACAGGCTTTTTGGTGTGTTTTGATGATTTTTGGAGTGCTGATTACATTTTGAGTGTTTTGGCAAGTTTGAATGAAATTTCCAGTTTGGCCATACCTCTCTATCTACACAAGATATCAAGTTTTATGCTTATGGGTATTGATTTAAATGATTTCGAGCAGCTGGGTGACGGTTTTTTATAGGCTATTTGTTTTCTTTGGTAAAAAACTGAATTTTTAAGCGAATCTTCCCTTCAGGGCTAGTGCCCATTTTGAGCTTAGCATATGAGGCATAAAGGAGGACGAGTTAGGGTATTTGGAGCTACTTTTCTATTTCTATCAGAATTATAAGGGGTGTCTTCTTGCTGGAGACCTTTGTTGAACGGTTTGGAGTTATGCTTGAAGAGATTTAAGGAATTTCCACTCTTACTGTGTGGTGTGATGGTCTATTTGCAAGCTTCGAAATATTGCTGTAAAGGTCTCAGACCACTTCTTTCTTATAAGGGATGCTATGAGAGCCTTTTGGAAGGGTTGGAGACTAGCTATTTGATGGTTGAATCACAAGGAGTATGCCTTAGATCTACAGGGAGCTGATTGCTGTTGCTTAATGCTATAGCTGAAGATATTATTATTGTGCTTTCAGATTTACAAGGACATTCACTGTTGAAGTTTATGAGTTTTGTTTATAATTTAAATTGCCCTATTTTCTTAACATTTTGGTGTGAACAGCGAAGAGTAGTTTTGTATGTTTGATAAATAATGCACACTTACATTACCAGCTTTCTATGCATTGTAATTTGCAAAGGATTTTGAAAGGAAAATGAATGATATTTGAAACAAGTTCAATCAGCAAAGCTTTATGTACTTCATTGCATGTTATAACACAAATTGCAAGCATCTTAAAACAAAAAACACTTCGAAAAAATAAATCAGGGGTAACCATTACAAAAAGTTCCTACAATGGCAAATTAAGCCAAAAGGTCCTACTATCACACTCTTAAGTTGGCTTTGCCATGCTAAAACTCCCTCAAGTGTAGGAAAATCCAAATTCAAGTGTCTGGTGTAACTCATGGTTAGGATTTTAGTGTTCAATGAAAAGTTGTTTAGTTCATTGAAACAATTCTTTTTTTAGAAACTATATTTTTAATAGGTATGCTTTTTTAGATGTATTCATTAGTTTCAAATCTGGATAGGGTTTCAACAATTTTTACAAGCTTGAGAAAAGGTTCACTATATTTCAGATCCTCTTGATTTGACATAGTTTGCAAGTCAAAGCTATTTTAGATTTTCAAAAATGACTTAAGTGACAAATGTCTGTATTTTTGTAGAGAACATAGAGATGAGCCTATTTCTAGGCCTTTGTAAATAGTTATTTGTTTTAGGATTGGATTGCTTTAAAAGTTGTTTTATTTCCTCTTTCCAGAGGATAGGGATAGGGTTGCTTTAAATCAATGCTTTTATGGGAATGTTACACTATTATTTTATCTCTAAAATCTTCTTCTTGAGAGCTTATAAATAAGTTGATGTTAGTTTATTGTGTTGTGATTTGTGAGGTAAGCAATAAGAAGATTTTTTCTCATCTTTGTTTAACATCTGTCCTCTATTTTTAATTAGTAGATTTGGTTGCCTTTTAAGGATTGTTGTCTTAGGATTCACATCATGTTTCATGTTGTTTGTGGAATGTTTCTTATGTCAAATCCATCTTATTCTTAATACTAAGTCATTGGTCTCTGATTTAACCATTGGATAGTATTTTGTTTTTAGTTCATATTGTTATTCAATTGCATAACAGAAATCTTCATGGTGAGATAAGAAATTTATAAATCTTGTGCTCCTACCACTGAGATTAAAAAATAGGTCTAGATTGTTTTGAAATATTTTGTTTACATGCAAAACTTGTAGAAGATAATTTACATGGTGTGCATAAGTAGCAATTTAGTTTATTGTTATAGATTTTAGGAGTAGATTAGACTAGGGAGCTTTTCCTGCAAATTGAAGGAGAGGGTTTCCTCACATACTGTTCACTTTGAGTTGTCGTGAAAAAGACAAATTAAAATGCCAACAAAGTTTAAACTAAATGTTTCAGGAATACTTTTCTCGTGTCATATGCTATAAGTATATATATGTCTGTTCTTTATTGAAATGTTTTTTAATGATTGTGAAGCTTCTTTTTTTATATGATTTGTTTCTAGCTTGAAGCAACTGTGTATGTTCTATATTAGCAGTCAACCAAAGTTCTCATACTTTATGCTTGTAATAAGAAAAATGTTTTTCTTTCCAGGGATGTAGCATTTAGAATAGCATTTTGTTTTTCCTGACAACTTTATTTAGTGGCTTCTGTGATAATGTAGATTCATGGAAGATTGAATACACACACTGGAGCAGCTAGTGGCATTGCACAATTTAAACGCAGATTTTACCCTGAGGTTAGAAAAATTATGGAACTATTTGTTATTTTTTTCTTTTGTGCCTGAAAGTAAGAGATATCATTCATACTGGTATTTATATGAAGGTGACTTCTTTTTGGCATCCACTACCTGAGATTTGTTTAGAGAATTATGGTAATATTTAACTTGCAGCTGCTATTAACTAGATATTATAACAGATTTTTTGCTGAACAATTAAGATCCCCACTGTGCCAATAATAAATAAAGTTTTTGCTCTCCCATGCCTGCAAAAGCTACAAAAAATGCAGGTACCAGATGCCTAAGCAGGTGGGATGCAATAAACCAGAATAAAGAAGTCTTACTGTGTATTTCTCTGCTTTTCTTGAATCAGCTTGCTTGGTATTGTCATGTGAGGTTACTAATGCGGTCCTTGATCTTGTTCAGATGATTGCAAAGTGCAAACCTCCCACAAGCCTGCCAATTATCATCCTTAATATTCTACCGTGCTTCAATTAGGTACTTAGTTGGACCAACTTTCTCAATTTTTTTTGCTATAGCAAATCATCAGTGCCAACATAGATATCTGATTCTTTCAACAATACTTGTATGAATATCCCTAGTCTAATGTTCAGGCTAAAATAAAAATATTTATCTTAGAATGGGAGTTAATAGCATTTTGCATCTGTGGACTTGGTCCATCACGTAACTAAGAGAAAAGCTTTCTCAGCCTTAAAAACAATGTGGACTTCCTTGCAGGTTCCTGCATGTGCAATTAATTATCATTAAACATTTCTTCTTCTACAGAACCCTTGTACTGGTCCCCGTTTGTTGATGTATGTCTGCCTGTACGATGCATTATCGTTAACTGCCTTAGTGTGTGCTTCAAATAAGTTTTGAGAGACTTCTTATCAGCTATCAACATTTTATTCTGTTTGATCACCGCCAGCCTCTCCTTTCCTATCTGACTCATCTGTTTTATTTATGCCTTCAACCTCTCAAGTGTTGGGTCACTGATTAGGGGCACGGAAGAATGTTAATGCAGGAGCTGAGGAAGGACATGCTTCACAAATGGATGAAGTGATATAACGGGCGGGAGGGAAGACATCAACTTTCTTTGTACCTGGAAATCTGTACCTGATACCACCAAATAACCCAATGCTTAATTACCGTGTGTGATATGGCTTAGGTTTTGAGCCAAGTAAGAGTGCAGTTCCCTGTGGTCAAATTGGTGGGGATACCAGAACACAGGGATTGGGTGTTTTCTTATATTCGGGCCCATACATCCCAAGCCAACCATATATATGAAGAGACTCTGAATTCAGCAGATAATGCATAAGAGAATACCCCTAAATTTATTTGTTAACATCTTATAAATTGCTGACTTTTACATAATTGCGTGTGATTCAGGGGCTTCAAGTAATGTTATGACTAGCCATTATAGATGAATTGGGATTGAAGATAATGAAGTTTTATGGTAAGTGTTATCCTTTGAATTCTAGGGAGGCTCCGATTATTGGGAGTGTAAATACTCTTGATGTGTAGTTGACTGCTTATTTTTGGAAAAGCTTTATTGATGGACATAATAGTGGTGGATTGTCCTCCCAAATTGGGGACATTACTCTGAAGAAAGTGGGCTGCTTTGGTTGGAGGTAGTAATTATTTGGATCTATCCTTTGTTACCATTCCAATATCTGGGATAGATGCTAAGTCGTATTGGGAACAAAAGATGTGGTACATCTTGGAGAAGCCTGATAGGACATTAAATGAGGTTTTCTTTTGCTTTCAATCTTGACTTGACAAACACTCCTTACCAATTTGGACGCTCTGAAAATGAAAACATTTTTATCACCAATTCCTCCAAGTTGAGCACCATGATGCATATTTACAACTTCAAACAACAACAATGCATGATCAAGCCTTGCGGTTTGAGTGAAGATTGCAGTACAAACATCATTGACTGCAAATATTCTAACAGGATTGGATACTAAAGATTTCGATTCCTTGAAGCAATAAATACCCTCAATGGTCATGATTTGGAATGTAATGTCCCTTAATTGGGAAAGCCCTAATTTGTCCTAAATTGCCCTAATTCTCAAATAACGAAGTGAACAGATGGGTTTAGAGAATACCTTTTCCTGATTAAATCCCTGCAAGCAGATTATAGTTTTCTTACAATAATAATCTCAGAAAATCAGAGTTTCAAATGTATGGCAGAATGATAATTATATCAGCAAAAAGAAAGCAGAATTGAGCAGCAACCAGACTTGTGTAGTGATCAGATTAAAATAGTGATCAGATTAAATGAACAGATACCAGTTTAGTGAATTCTTAGTAGCATTATTAATTTACATTATTTAGATCATAAACAGAGTTTCAGGATTATTCATTAAATATCCTAATTGTCTCAGAGACTCAACCATGTAAGAGTATAGGGGAATGTGACCTTGATGGGGTGTCTCAGACCCTCTATCCTGCACCCAAAGTGGATATACCATCCCTCTTGGCCTCATGTGGCCCATGCCATCCATATGAGGTGGCCTACCCAGTGAGCTAACCCCTTTACGTTATCCCCTCATCTTGTCAGCCCTCTCCTTCTCTTCAAGATTGAGTCTCAGTATACTTGTGCACAATGATAGGGGACAAGATGCAACAGGGTGCCCTGAATACCATCTCCTCTCTGCCCAAGGGCAGCACCCACTGTACCCCCTTGGCCTCATGGGGCCATCAAGTCCCCCATAGAGGTGGCGTACCATAGAGGGATGCTTCATCACCGTACCCCCCTTGCAGACCCTTCCTTCTATCATAGCATGAAAGATATTCAGAAATTAAGATAATACACATATATTGCATGAGGTTACTGTAGAATATAATGGTTTCGCCTTATTTGTATGATGCACATACAAGTAGTCATTTCTATAGTATGCAAGTAAATTAGTAATCATAAAGATTTCTGAAGTAGTTATGTAGATAATGATACAAAGTGTAATGTCCCCTTCTCAGCAGTGACCAGTTCAGTTGGCCGTTAGCCTATTCTAGAGACTCGTAGGCTAGTCGAGAGCAGAAATTAGGGTTTCCTACCTCTGGGAGGATGTTTCAGCGTTTTTGGTGGCTTGCATGTTGGAGTTTGACAGTTTTGGTTTTGGATTCCTTTTGGGTTTTCACTTTTCAAAAAACTTTGCAATGATGGTACATGCATATCAAGTAGCGGAGTTTGGCAAACTTATTATTTTTAGTAAGTGGAGGCGAGGGCAGTTTATTTCTCTGGGTTTTTAAAGAGCTTCGTGTTAGTCGTAAAATGGGCTTTGTACTACTTGTTAAGCTACGTTGGTTAAGTATGTTAGTGTCGTCAAGGGTAGTTGTCCGTTGCACGACGGTTCCCCACGGGTGGTAACCGCAACCCTCGACCGTGTCTTTATATATGCTCTTGTACTTGTTGTTGGGTACACTGATGCAGAGAATGATTATTGTACTAGACATTTTGGCATTAATGAAAGCATTTCTCTGAGTTTCTGGTTACTATTCTATCCTATGGTTATGTTGTGCGTTGCACACGCTCCCTGTCGCCGACAGGGTCTCCTTTCCTTTTTTGGGCTTTTCTGTCTTCTCCTTGTTGAGTTCCGCGCAGAGTGTTTCGCGTCCTTTTGAGCGAGCCCTTAATCAATCCGTGAGATGATGATGTTCAACGGAGGAGCCTATGAATCCATGAGGTCAGTTGAGCCCTCGGGCACGAATTCCAAGACATTGTCTAAGCTTGTAAAATTGCCTTAGATAGGCATGGGATGATAGAGAGTGGCAAAATCCGCCAAGTAAAGGATAAAGCGTCTGAAGGTCGCATGAGGACCCGAAGACGCCGATTTTCGCATAGGGATATAAGAGAGATAAGAGGGTGCAGAGGCTTAAATTTTCAAAAACCTCCTCCGTATCCTGAAGTTCGCACTAAAAGGGAGAGATTACATGATGTTTTTAGAAGTTTGTAGGATTTGTGAGGATGGCGATTTTCGCCAGCTGAAAGTTAAAAGGGGGCGAAAGTCTTAAAGTGCCCCAAAGTGCCAAAATTGACAAAACCCACCCAAGTGCTGAAACTCGCACTTTTTAGTGAAAACGCAGTAAAGTTTGAAAGTTTTCAAAAGATGCAAAAACGCCGAAATTGGGAAAAGGCCTAAAAGGTCCGAAATTTGCAAAACACTTGAAGACGCCAAGATTGGCAAAGTGACTAAAAAGTCCGAAATTGGCAAAGTGATTAAAAAGTCCGAAGTTTGCAAAGAAGGTAAAAAGGCCGAAGTTTGCAAAAGCACTTAAAGTGCCGAAATTTTCAAAAGCCTCCATATCCCCGAAAATCGCGATTTGGAGGAAAAGCGCGAAGAAAGTAAAGTTTGAAAATTGACAAAAGCCTAAGAAGTCCGAAATTGGCAAAGTGATTAAAAAGTCCGAAGTTTGCAAAGAAGGTAAAAAGGCCGAAGTTTGCAAAAGCACTTAAAGTGCCGAAATTTTCAAAAGCCTCCATATCCCTGAAAATCGCGATTTGGAGGAAAAGCACGAAGAAAGTAAAGTTTGAAAATTGACAAAAGCCTCAAAATCGCCGAAATTGGCAAAACGTTTGAAAGGTCCGAAGTTGGCAAACACACCCATATCGCCGAAGTTTGCATTTTAAGTGAAAACGCAAAAGGGGAGTGAAAAGTAAAGTTTTCAAAGACCTCAGAAATGCCGAAGTTGACAATCCAGCCATAACGCCGAACTTCGCGTGACCAAGGCAAATCGCAAGGATTTAAAAGGTTGAAAAATAACCTCAAAACGCCGAAGTTTGAAGACCCCACCCAAATGCCAAAATCGCGATTTTCACAAACCGCCGAAGTCAAGGTAAAATCGCGTGAAAGGGAAATGGTGTAAGGTTTGGAGGGTAAACCCAAAGAGCACAGTTTGCATTGTGGGCGAAAATCGTGATTTTTACAAACCTTGCAAATTCAGTAAACCTCGTAATGGCTTGCCGTAGGGCAGAAACGTGAAGTTCAAGATTTGAAAACCCTCTCCATTTGCTGAGGTTCGCGTAAGGTGAAATTGCGAAGTTTTATAAGCCTTGTAAAGTAAATGCCATTAACACCATTCTCAGCGCCATAGAATCACAAAGTTAGAATTTGGAAGGACGCCCAAAGTAAAAATCGTTATGTCCAAATGTTTAAATCTGCATTTTCTTTCCAAACCATAGGTGCAGAAATTTGAATAGGGAGTTAACCATTAAAATTCAAATCGCAGACCCTCCCATCCGAAATTTGGAATTCATTCTTGCAAGGCCAGTTGTGCGAATTCACGCCATTCATTTTCGCCAGGTAAGTGTGCTTCACCTCTCTTGAAATCATTCGAAATATTTGCAAAATCATATAGATGCGTACGCAAAATGAATTAAAATGATTAACTCTTAAAAACCACATCTTTTCCCGTTTATAAGACGTCATGCAAAGCAATTGAAAACAGAGTCTAGGAATTAACCAAAAAACGCATTTGCAGACTTAAGAAATTTCTCAAGCATTGTCCATTTTGAAATTCAATCCTAAAATGTCTGAGTATAAATTCGCAATCGAGAAGCTTCATAAATATTCATGTTTAAATCAATCGAGCTTTTAGCTAAAGATGTCATGCTGTTCTTTCAATTCAGTTTTTGAATTAATCCTTGTGTGCTGGCATATCCTTTATCTAACACGCTTTACTTCCTTTATATCGCCTCGTAATCCGCATCCGGCTGTGCAAGATAAATGCCTAAATCGGCGGTAGAATCATCTAAGACGCCTACTGCAACCGAGACATCGCGAGCATCCAAGTCAGATATCCCTCGTAGAGTCGAAAAGATGAAGTATCAGTATCAGAGAGGGGGACTGAGGGAATCAAATGTTCAGAGTGTCTGGGACAATGTCGGTGATACTGACCTGGGCCATATTGATATCCAAGATTTCAGAAACCGAGTCTTCTCCCCTAATGCCTATGGCAGGCCTAGGCGGATGATGGAAAGTGGCATTGCGCAGGCAGCAAGATTTCCCCCAGCAGTGCAAAACTATGAGTTAGTAGTAGAGGCTGCCCGACATTACCAACTAGGTTCTAGATTGGTGCTCCTCGAGGACATGGTCCTCGCTAACTTCACACTTGAAGCCATTGGCGACGCATTTGATATTCCCTTCCCGAACAACCCGACAGCCACGACTATAGATGAAGTGCAGGGGGTGTATGATATGAGTCCCGCCAGATGCAGAACACTGATAAATGAAGAGTGGTACAAGGAGAGAAGACCTCCAAGTATCAGGATTGGGAAAAAGACCCCTAGAAGCGACTTCCACAACGAGCATGGGGACATGGTCACATTGCTCGGCAGGATTATGGGACTTCCCCAATGCAATTCCTTTGAAGAATGGATGTTTTACTTCACAGAACAGGTCTTCGCTGGGAAATCCAAGTTTGACTGGGCCCAGATCATAAGCGACAACATTCACACTCAACTGATCGAACTCGAAACAAAGAAGTACTTTACTATGACCTCCTATTTGGTCTACATGTTCGCCAGAAATCAGCCACTGCCAGGTTTGATCATGAAAGGTGAAATTGGGAATGGACCTGATCAGGTAAAAGTATACGATTGTTATCCACAGCTACACCATCAGGATATAGCTCAAAGGGAAAAGAACAGCCCTGCCTATGCCATTGGTCAGCATGAGCACGTCAATGACGCCTTCACAATGCGCCTGGTTAGGCTAATGCAGGGAGGATTACACATAAGGCTCTCAGAGCAAGCTACTATTCTAGTACAGAGGTATGGGGCCTGGTTCATCCAATTCCCAAGGTTCTCCTACATCCGGATAGCTGGCTTTGAGGGTGCCCCTTTCCGACTTCCGTGGTACCCAACCGACAAGATAGTTCTTTTGGAGGTCGCAAGGCAGTCACGTCCGGCAGGCAGCTTACTCAGGGACAGGAAGCAGTCTGGATTCGCTTTCCCTATGATTATAGGCAACCAGGATGTCCATCTAAAGAACCCATCCCAAGCGGAGGAATCCTTTGTAGAGCTGGCCTCCTATGGCCTACAAGAGCATTTTCCAAGGAAACGCTTCGATCACGACAATCTGGCAAAGAGGGCCTATGGCAGGCGATACAAAGCAAAAGAATCCGTTGAAGATTACTGGAAGAACCACTCTGATGACTATGAGGTCCGAAGGCGCGAATATTCAAGGCTGATGTGCAGCAAATGCGACTCTTTGAATACCGTCGGGTCCCAGATCAACTCACAGATTCAGGAAATTGCCTGCAAGTTCGGGAATTTGAGGCAGTAAGGCATCTTTTGCTAGGCATCGATTGGTCACAAGACTTGATCATTGATTTTGAGGCGGTTATGGCAGCCCCAGGAAGATATACTGACCAATGGTTGCACCAGCAGATTGAGCGACTAATACATGAAGGAGTCCAGTTCACTTACCACTTGATGGGTAACCTTGATTCTCAGTCCTCCGAAGATGAGGGAACTTCTAGTGCACCTAGGGAAGAGATTGAAAAGCCTGAGAAAAGGAAGAAGGCTAAGGCCAGCAGAGGAACTCGGACATCCAAAAGGACAAGAAGGGAAAAGATCCCCATTAGGAGACCGGAGGTCACTTCATCATCAAAGGACCCTAGTTCGTCCGATGACGTAGTTGAACTAGACTATATACCTGCTCTGCCTTCCCAGAGTGATATTGACGCATTTGGAGCTGATGATCCTCCTGCACTCGACATACTGGACGTCGAGCTAAGAGCCATTGGATCAGCTGAACCAGATAATCAAATTGAGGAAGGAGAGATTCCATCCACTCAGGGGATTGAATTGCATGAACCCACCCAACAGAGCCGCCATGAATTGCTGCTCCATAATACTACCAAGGATGACTCCACTGTTGAAGGAGAGCTACGGACAAATGATACCCACGGGCCTGAAAAGACTGAAGAACAACCATCACACGAAGGCACCAAACAATTGTTCAGTGAATTGGGAGAAAATTCGGTTGCGAGCAAGGAACTTGACACTTCCTCTACTCCTCCTGTAACGGAACAACTGCAAATTTGTGATGAGACAGCTGAGAACATCAAAGAATAGAGTGCAAATTTGGCCATAGCATCATCCTAGACTGTACCTCAAGAATGGTTAATTGCCCGAGCTCAGCGCAAGGCCGCCACCAAGCCACCCATCGATTTGGAGGACATCTTCTCACGCATAGACCAAGCTAAGGCCAAGGGGAAGAAAAAGCCCAAGGCATATTCCAGAATAACCAAAGATGAGCAAAGGAACCGTACTCTTCACATCGCCACCCCGCCTGTAGACAAGCCAGCAGATTAGATTACACTGGCAGATTATAGCATCACGATTGTCCCCATCGGACGAGCCACTAAGGAACAGGGAGAGGAGGAATTCAGGGATTCAGTACAAAACATACTTAGGCAACTTGAAGAGATAACGGCTGAAAAGAACATGTATAAAGGTTGTGCTGAGCAGGCCGAGGGGTACATTGATCAACTCCTGAGACCATTACACAATGCTTCCGAATCCTACATTCCCCCAACGGCGTTGGCACAGAGAACCACGACAGAATTTGAAGGAGTACGAGATACTGCAAAGGCCGTCAGGGAATGGATACAAGGCATCAAAGGAAGGGGAGAACGAATCCTTGAAGAAGTAAAAGAAATGGCCCACCATCGAGAGACCACTCTGGTCAGGCTATTAGAGGTAAAAAGGGAAGTCCTCAGAATTCATGAAGTGGCTGCCACAACTCTTCCCCTCGTAAGAGCTCTCTTTTGGACCCAAGCATAGATTCCTACACTCTCCGACATCCTGCACCCCCACGATATCGGCGTTTTCAAAGAGTGGTACTGGACTATCACCATGAAGAATGACACAAGAGAAATCATTGATAAGGAACACGATGCATGCGAGGCAATTCTGAAAGGCATGCAAGAACTCGGCAAGACGATCCTCCGATCAGTGGTTTCAGGATGGCGAAATGCCCTGTCCGATGATGTGATACAGTCGGACTGGGAGGAAAGACTGGGGACAGATAGGATCACCTATTCCGCTAGGGACCTGAGTTTTGCTGGTCAATTCCATTCAGACATGTTGTGCTTCGAGCGTAATCATTCCAGCTGGAAAGATGGTTTGAAGCACGTAGACCAATACCTTGAAGGCATGCAGTATAAAATTCGTCATCCTCCTATGCCTCCATTCAGTTTGCTATTCCAATTGTGCATCGGGTTCCAGGAATATGTTCGTGAGGAACGTGCAACAGGTCGGGACCTTTGGCAAGAATATTTGCATGGCAAGGATGAATTCTTGGAAAAAGGATGTGAAGCTGGAAAAGAGAAAGTGCTTTCCTAAAGTGCTTTTTTCTTTTGAATTTTGAAAAGTACACTTTTTGGCCAAAAGGTCATATTTGACTTCCAAGTCAACTGTAAATGTAAAACTTTGTGTGTGCACCTTTTTGAATTTTTTTGGATAAGTTTTAATTACCTTTTTGGGTAGTTATTGCTCGCTTTGGGGTAGTTGCTGATATTTACCCCCCATTTATGGGTATGGGTACCCTTTTGTAAGGATGAATCTGGGCCACTTGTTTAGATTAGATCTTGGCCATTTATCCATTTTTGAGGCCTATAAAAGGGGACTTGTTTTCCCTCATTTTGTAAGAAGTTAATGGATTGTTGCTGAAGCTTTGGCGAAATTTACATAATTTAATGCGAAGTTAAGACCGTTTCAAGTTTCCTTGTGAGTGCATGGTCTCCTTCTTCATTAATTTAGAATTTTCAGTTATGTTTCTTTCATTTCTCTATAGCATTTTCTAGATAAACATCTGATAGAATCCTTGCTGTTCATACCATTAGGGAATGACTGATTGTCTTTCCTTCTGCATGGTTAATCTGAACCTTTCATATGCTTAGTTTTGTTATTGAATACTCACTGAATGAATGTTAAAGTTCTGATGTTGTATTTGATAGCATGAAAACTCAATTTTCCCTTGAAGATCGCACTAGATTCATACAAGTATTGTGCTTAAATGGTTGGTAATGTTTAATCTATTATTTGGAGATGTCTGTCTGTTTTCTGAATATGCTATCTTAGTTAAATAATTTAGACTTTCTGTACCTCTCTTTCCCTATCCCTCTTTTTCCTTTTTTTTTACCAAGAAGAATCCGCAGTCCTGCTGAAACAGTATCATGCAACTGAAACCAATCGATAACGAGACTGTTAAAGTTTCAGGGAACTCATTCAGCAAATTGCCTATTTTACCGTAAGTCCCCTTGTGTTTCCAGCAAGAACACATCAAACCACTTAGTAATCACGCAGTCAAGACCTGACAATCGAAACCTTGAGGTCGTCCCCTTTGATCAAGCGAAAAACAGCATTAGGGATTTCCTTATCTCAAGAGAGGATAGGATACTTAGCGAGTACATTCTATTCTGCGTTGGGCGGATAGAGTTTGCAGCAATGCGACTTTAGACACGTCAACAGGTTATCATCTGACTATTGATATGCAATATTAATAACACACCCCACGGGGTAAACATCTGGCGCTGTTGCCGTCTGAATTTGGGTAGCCACGGAGCGTGAATGGCCTACGGAGGATAATAGGCCAACCCATTGGCAATAGCATCAAGGGGGATGATAGCCGACTGAGAGAACTTTACGAAGGGGAGAACACATTGACAGGCGACTTCGTGATTCGATTCCAGGCGGCTATAGAGACTTTCGTACGAGGGGAGGCTACACAGGAAGAGATACCTGAGGGTGTAGTATGGGACGCTCTCAATGTCAGTCCGGTGACAAATAGGTTGTTGCACCAACTCCCGCGTCTCCTAGCCCAAGCAACCCTTGCCCACTAGCACTGAAGGGAGGAAACCCAGCGTGAGGAGTGACGCCAATAGGTCATCCAAAAGGACGAAGAAAACAACCGTCGCTGGGAAGAGGAGTGTAATGGCAAGCGATGATGGGAAACTTGAACCTTGAGCCTCAAGGGCAGAATAAAGAACACTCCTACATTATGTATGGGAATTAATGCCCAACTTATTAAAGAAGGATAGAAATAAGAAGGCACAAAGTGAGGAGTGGGAGGCCGCACAGAGAGCCCTGATTCTGGAACAACAAGTAGAATGTAGACGGAGGTTGAGGCAACTTGCCGAAGGACGACCTGCCGAAGGGTTGCCTGAAGGGAACCAAGGAGGTGTCACGGAGGGTGCAGGAGCAAAAGTCGAAGGAGATTTCTACGTGTCGCCAGACCACCGTAGGGTGAGAAGCTACAAAGAATTTTTGGAGGAAACAAGGCTACGAAAAAATTTGGTCGAAGAGACCTGGGATCAGTGCAGGAATTTATCCCTTACATCGCGCACGGAGGACCACCGAAGGGAGCGAACAGACGACAAGGGTGAGAATGGAGGGGAGGGCAACCGTACGACCGTAGGTGCGAAGGAGGCACAGGCACACGGCAAGCAAAACCCCCTCTTGGGACCCATCACACCAAGCATGCGGGTACAAACCCAGTACCCCCAGTCACTCAAACAACAAACACCACCGATGCGGGTGGGAGTGGCGTAGGTGCACGACAGGCGACATGATCCCCATCAATGGCCAATAAATAGAAGCTGTCGAAGTTCAACGACGACAGGAAGGAAGATCCCGTCCGCCATTGTTGCACTTGCGAAACCATATGGTCAACGAACGGTGTTACCGACCAAGACGAATGGGTAACACAATTTCCAGCAACCTTAAGGGGAGTGACCATCGATTGGTACTCCGATACGGATAAGGCCAAAGTCGGCACATGGCCCAACTTGAAGGAGTTCGAGATGGAGTTTCGCCTCCTCAGAGACGACAATGAAATAGTAGCCGAAATCTATGGCACAAAGCAAAACAAGAACGAGACGGTCTGAGCCTATAGTAGGTGGCTCAAGGAACTGTTGGGGAAAATGGAGAGTCAACTAGCGGATGGGTTGAAAAAGAGATGTTTCGTGGAGGGACTAAAACACTCCCTCCGAAAGAAGATGAAAATTGTTCCACCAACCTCGTACGAAGATGCATATAATAGAGCGATGGATGTCGAGAGCGAGACCAAGACATCCAAGAAGAAAAAGAAGAAGGATAGCTCGTCTGAGGATGATGACTCTTCCGAGGGAAGCAACAATGATGGCGAGTCCGACAAAAAGGTGCAAGCCCTGCAGAAGGACATGCTGAGGATGATAAAAGAGCTGAAGGTTATGAAGGGAGGTCTGAGCAAGACCAACGAAGGGGAGCTTTGGTGCACGGAATGTAAGATGGACGGCCACACGAAAGGCTCCTACCCAAAGAAGGCCTATTGTGATATATGCCAGTTGATGGGGCATCCCACCAGGGAATGCCCCTACAACATGAAAACACAAAACCAACAAGTATTGCTTACACAGGAACAACCAACTACATCGGGCGGTACTGGCAGCTCCCAGGCGAACAACAATGCAACATCGGAAGGCTACCGAGATAACCGGTGGGGAGGACGAAACAACAATAACAACAATAACAATACAAGGAGCCAGATCCAATACGACTCCAAAGGCCGAGCGATGATACAATGCAGAGCGTGCAACCAGTGGGGGCACTTTGCCCGAGACTGCCTGAAGGGAGAGGCCACACAATATTTGTGCAAATGGTGCCGACCGGGAGACCACGAAGATGCCACCTGCCCGAAGTCCGACGTCAACTTGCTCAATATCGAGGATACCAAAGAAGAGGAAGTGCTGGCCGTAACCCGCGCCCAAGCCAGACAAGCAACGTGCCCAGACCCGGAGACGGAGAAGCGAAGGGAATGGGAAGCACAGGAAGAAATTGAGAAAGAGATACGAGAGAGGGCGAAGGCGAAGGGTACGGCGGGTACTTCAGTCGATCGGAGGCGGAGGAGGCTATACTAAATCAAATTTTAAAACTGGAGGTGCCTGTGAAGGTACACGACCTCCTCCAGATGATGCCTCAATTACGAACGACGTTGCTGAATAATCTCTCCCAACCACGCACCAGTACCAACCATCGCACGGATGTTCCTGGGGGGTTTGCAATAGACCCCAGGCTGCTGGTAGTTAACACTGGAAGGAACCCGACCATTGTGGAGATGGGTATCCTTGGCACCATTCTAACTGATACCATTGTCGATGGGGGATCGGGAGTGAATGTTCTTCCAGAGGAAACCTGGCGGAAGTTGGCGAAGCCGATGCTGTGGCCATCTACATTCAATCTGCTGGGAGCAGATCAACATGGAATCAAACCCATCAGGACACTGATGGGCCAACAAGTTACCATCGGGGTGCAACCCTTCATACTGGACTTTGTGGTAATCCCACTAAAGAAAAAAGGGTATGATGCGATCTTAGGGAGAGGGTGGCTGGTGGCAGCGAAGGCCACCCACAACTGGAAGAAGAACACTCTGTCTATGGAGAATGGAGGAAGCAAGTTTATCATATACCTTGGGACGCAGTTGGTTAGTGAGGAACTGGCATCATCTTCGAAATCAAAGGGTGAAGGAGAAAGCGACCTGAGGGACGAAGGACGAGGCTGCATGGAGCCCAACAACAAAGGGATTCTCAAACTGGGAGAGTGCTCCGAGGATGAGACGGGTTCATTGAACGGGCTCTTCCACTGGCAGATGGAGGATTATGAAATGTTCCAGAGCTACAGGCTCGAAGTAGAGGAACTAGAGCAAGTAACAGAGGACGTGTACCTGCCGGAATACAGAGAATATTGGAGGGGAGACGCCCGTGTGAGTGACACCACCGCACACTAGTTCCTGAAGGAAGAACCCATCAAGTATCAAGAGGTAAAATTGAAGGAGACAAACCTCGGTGACGTAGAGAATCCCAAGATCATTCGCGTCGGCAACAATTGGAACCCTGTGTGGAAGGCTGCAGCCTTCAAAATCTTTATTCTTCTTCTTCTTCTTATGTACGGGAAGGATACCGTGGTCCCTGTAGAATTTATGGTTCTAGTACTTCGGATGGCCATTGAAAATAGACTTGCCATCAACGGGTCCAAATTGAAACCCTACCACGAGAAGCGCGTAGGGGACTCGAGAGGGCGGAAGGACACCCAAGAGTCCGGAGGGGGACTCGAGAGGATGGAAGGGGACCCGAGAGGCCGAGCAGGCGTCTTGAGAGGCACGGGACCAAAGCGGGAGACTCTCGGGCGAGGCAAACCGAGAAGGATGAAGGGCGATCCTAGAGGCACGGGACCTGAGCCAAACACTCTTTGGACAATTAGATTAGGAAATTAAATTAAAAAAATATTAAAAAATAAAAAAATAAAAAAATAATAAAAATCGGTGGCCACGGTGGAACCGCCGTGAACTGCCGTGCGGTGGGACCACCATCGGGGGGTTCCCGTACGGTGGAACCACCGTGCGGTGGACCATCGTCGACGGAGGTCACCAGCGGTGGAATACCACTGTAGGCCTGAAGGAGCACGACGACGGCGGCGACGGTTTAAAAAAAGGGTGAAAAGAAAAATTCCACGGCACGACAGCGATAAACGGTGGTGATGGCATGTGAAAAGAAAAATGCGCCGACATTCAAACAAGCATGCATTTAATTTATAAAAAAAACAAAAAACAAAAACAAAAAGCAAAAACAAAACAAAAATGACGACCAAATTGAAAAAGCATTCGATGGAGTCTGGAGCCAGGATGCTAAAAAAATTAGAGTGGAGAAGGTGGTTTTTGGCATCTTAAAATATCACAAAAATGATGTGCGCGTTGCCCCTCGACGCCGCGAGGGCGTTGCCCTCGACCCTGCTTGGGGCACTGCCCCCAGATCCCCAGTTTATTTTCTAGCTACAATACACTTTTGAGTTGGGCGAAGGGCATCGGAGAAGTAACGGTTGTTTGCCCCCTCAGGTGAATAGCTTAAAACATAAAGGACATAATGCAGAATAATGCCATAATTATCAGACAAAGTACCAGATATGTTATTCCATTCATAATAAGTGTCTCCTCTCACAAGTTACATTCGGAAGTATATAAAGATACCGTCGCACCGCAACTGCCACCCCTTGGTTGCCAACTAACCAACACAATTACAACTTAATTAACTAGTTTTATTTCTGTGTACAATATTGCCGCCAACATCATCCCCCCCAAACGAAAAGAAGTCGTCTCTGGACGACTTAATACAAAATAGAAATGACATTAAACAGAACTGCTGACGCCAGTCGAGCCCGAAACTTATACACTTGCTGCGTCCTCGCCTGAAAACCCTTTTTTGCTACCATCCGATGCTCAAGTGCGGATTTCACCATTAGTGCTTCCTTTGACATCACAACCCTCCTTTGCCTAAACCAAACTTGTCTGCAAAACATGCTTTTCAGTCTCAACCTCCACCAACTGCTACTCAAATGATACTGTCTCCCTAGCCAATTTGTCCTCGATAGCCACCTGCGCTGCCCTCTCGACATCCAACTCCTGGGTACGCCAAGCTAAGTCTCATGCTACTCTTGCCTCCAACCTGGTGGTCAGCTCCTCCCGAGCCCTTTGTGCATCCACCAAGGCAACCGCACGTCCAGCCGAGACATACTCCAAGTTCCTCAAAGCATACCATTCTTGCCTGGAGGTGGCCACAACCCGCTGGCACAAAGGCTAGCAGACACCTCAAATCCTCCATCGCACTCCCCAAAGGCTAATAATTGAACTGAATAACTCCCTGGTGTCATACAACTGCGCGGACCTGCAATGCCTTCCCTCAAACTCTGTTTGTTCCCAACCTCCAAATCCACCTCCCTCTACGGCTTATGGCTTCCCCGCCAATGCTTAGCTGTGGGCTTCTTTCTCATAGTATGGACAACCACAACACTTCCCGTGGTATTCTGTAGCTCAAAACTAAACTGGGGGTCTGGGGGCAACGCCCCTAGCGGGGTTGAGGGGCAGCGCCCTTGTGGGGTCTGGGGCAGTGCCCCAACGGGGTTGAGGGGCAGCGCCCCTCGCGGGGTCTGGGGCAGTGCCCCAGCGGGGTCGAGGGGTAGCGCCCCTCGCGGGGTCCGGGGGCATCATTTCTATGATATTTTATGATGTCAAAACCCTTCTTCTACACTCCAATATTTTCAGTGTCTAGGCTCCAGATGTCATCGAATAATGTTTCAATCTGGTCGTCGTCGTTTTTTTTTTTTTGTTCCGGCCATGCAACCTCCCCGTACGGTCAACAACAACACCGACACCTCCGCGGGGTTTCCTTCTTCTTTTTCCTTGCATGGGCTGCGTGGTGCGGGTTTCAAGTGCGGCGTGCGGGTGTCCACCGCACGGTGGCATCCATCGCTGATGGCCCCACTGTCGGTGTGACCACCGCATGGTGGTTCCACCTTCGGTGGCCCCACCATCGGTGGCCCCACCATCGGTGTGACCACCTTCGGTGGCCCCACCGCACGGTGGTTCCACTGCCGGTGTGGTCATCGTATGGTGGCCCCACGACCTTTTTTTTTTCCATGCCGTACGGTCACCTGGCGTGCGATTTTTTATTTATTTTTATATTATTTATTTATTTATTTATTTATTTTGTGCAGCCATATGGTCAACTGTCGTACAATGTTTTTTTTTTTTAAAATTATTTATAATCTAATTGTCAAGAGTCTTCGGCTCGGGTCCCATGCCGCTGGGATTGCCCTTCATCCTTCTCGGTTTTCCTCGCCCAAGAGTCTCCTGCGTTGGTCCCGTGCCTCTCAAGTCGCCTACCCAGCCTCTCGAGTCCCCTTCCATCCTCTCGGGTCCCCCTCCGGGCTCTCGAGTGTCCGACCGGCCTCTCGAGTCCCCTGCACACTTCACGTGGTAGGGTTTCAATTTGCACCCATTGGTGGCCAATCTATTTTCAATGTCTGTCCGAAGACCTGGAACCACAAATTCTACAGGGACCACGGTCTCCTTCCTGTACATAAGAAAAAGAAGAATAATAAAGATTTTGAAGGCTGCGGCCTTCCACACAGGGTTCCAATCGTTGCCAATAATCTTGGGATTATCTACGTCATCAAGGTTTGGGGTGTCTCCCTTCCAATACTCTCTGTATTCCGGCAGGTACACCTCCTCTGTTGCTTGCTCTGGTTCCTCTACTTCGAGCCTGTAGCTTTGGAACATTTCGTAATCCTCCATTTGCCAATGGAAGAGCCCATTCAATGACCCTGTCTCATCCTCGGAGCACTCTCCTAGTTTGAGAATCCCTTCGTCGTTGGGCTCCTTGCAGCCCCGTCCTTTGTCCCTCGGGTTGCCTTTTCCTTCACCCTCCGATTCCGAAGATGATGTCAGTTCCTCGTCAACAACCTGGGTCCTCAAATCAATGGTGTACTTCCGCCCCCCTTTCTCCATAGAAAGGGTGTTCTTTTTCTAGTCGTGGTTCACCTTTGCTGTAACCAGCCACCCTTTGCCTAAGATGGCGTCGTACCCCTTCTTCTTGAGTGGGATTACCACAAAATCTAGTATGAAAGGTTGCGTGCAGATGGTGACCGGCTGGGCCATCAGGGTGCCGAGTGGCTTGATGCCGTGCTGGTCTGCACCTACCAAGTTGAACGTGGGTGGCCATAGTTTTGGCTTCCCCAGCTTCTTCCACGTATCCTCTGGCAGTACATTCACCCCCGAACCTCCGTCCACGATGGTGTCTTTGAGGATAGCCCCGAGAATTCCCATCTCTACTACTGCAGGATGCTGACCACTATTTAAGGCCAACAACATTGGGTCAGCCGACGGGCTGACCGGAACTTCTGCCTGTGTGGCATGCAAAGGTGCCTGCGCAGTGGTTTGTATAGAACTAAAAATAGCGGTTCTTAACTGTGGCATTGTTTCTAGAAGGTCCTTTACCCTTATAGGTACTTCCATTTGCAGTACTTGCCCAATGATGTTATTTTCCGCTTCTGTACGGGATGATGTACTGGCCACCTCGTTGTCCCGTTGTTCGGTTGTTATCTCACGTTCAATATTGGTCTTTGCCTCCCGTAATCTCTCCTTCTTCGTACGGGGGTCGGGATAAGTGGCCTTTTTTGTTTGGGCGCGGGTGATTGCCATTACTTCTTTCTCACCAGTCTTCTCAATGTTGAGGAGATTAACCCCTGCCTGTGGGCAATTTGCGTCCTCATGGTCGCCTGGCCCACACCATCAGCAGAGGTGCTGAGGGGTGGCTTCCTTCGTGCAATCACGGGCGAAGTGCCCCCACTGATTACAGGCCCTACATTGGATAAGTGGCTGGCCCTTGGCGTCATATTGGATACGGCTTCCATTATTGTTATTGTTGTTATTTCTTCCGCCACCGCGTCTGTTGTCTCGGTAACCTCCAGATGATGCCGTTGTGTTGGTTTGCGAAGTTCCGACGGTTGGCTGCTCTTGCGTGAAGAGAACTTGTTGGCTCCTAGTTTTCATATTGTAGGGACATTCCTTTGTCAAATGTCTCGTAATTTGACAAATGTCGCAGAAAGCCTTCTTGGGGCAGGACCCCTTGGTGTGTCCGTCACTCCTACAGTCGGTACACCACACGTCGTTTTCTTCAGTCTTACTTGTACTCCCCTTCATGGCTTTGAATTCCTTCAGCATTCGTTCCATGTCCTTTTGGAGAGCGTGCACCTTTTTACTCGATTCGCCATTGCTGCTGCTTTCCCCGTCATAGTCTTCATCATCGTCAGATGAATATTTATTACTTTTCTTCTTCCTTGATGTTTTGTATTCGCTCTCTAGGTCCATCGCCCTATTATAGGCGTCGTCATATAACGTCGGGGGTACAATTTTCATCTTTTTTCCTAGGGAGGATTTCAATCCTTCAACGAACCATCGTTTCTTCAATCCATCTGCTGGTTGGCTTTCCATTTTACCCAGCAATTCCTTCAGCCTCCTGCTGTATGCTCGTACAGTCTCCTTGGTACCTTGTTTGGTATTGTATATCTCCGTTACAATTTCATTGTCATCACGGAGCAATCGAAACTCCTCCGTGAATTCCTTTTGTAGGTTGGTCCACGTGGCCACTTTTTGCTTGTCCACATCGGAGTACCAATCTATGGCAACTCCACGTAACATGGCTGGGAATTGCGTTACCCATTCGTTTTGGTCAGTAACACCGTTTGCTGACCATATGGTTTTGCACGTTCGACAATGGCGGATGGGATCTTCCTTCCCCTCGCCGTTGAACTTCGGCAACTTCTGTTTACTGGCCATCCCACCGCTCGGTCTCGCTCCTCTGGTGCCTTGTGTGCTTGTACCTGGTTCGCCTCCGCCTCCTGCACCTGACCCTCCACTCGTGGGTCCTTTGGAGAAGGTTGTTGACCCCGAACCGAACAAATTGCCTCTCGTGCGGTACCCTTGTGCTCCCTCGGCACCGTCGGCCGTACGGTCACCTTCGGTCGTCTCGCTCCGGTTGTCCTCTGAAATGGACAAATTCTTTAGTAGGTCTCTGGTAGCGTCGATCAAGTTTAGATTTCGCCTTGTTTGTTCCACCAACTCTTCGCGACTTCTTACCCTACGGTGGTGTTATTCAGGCGAACTGTAGAGGTCGCCTTCGGCACCCTCTGTGACTCCTAGGTTCCCTTCGGGCAACCCTACGATAGTGTAGAGAGTGTACTTCTCTCCGTCTATCTCTGCCTCCGCAACCTCTGTGACACCTCCTGGGTTCCTTTCGAGCAACCCCTCGGTCGGTCGTCCCTCGGCAAGCTGCCTTAGCCTACGCCTTCGTTCTACTTGCTGCTCCAAAATCAAGGCCCTCTGCGCGACCTCCCACTCGTCCGTTTCTGTTTTTTTTTCTCTATCTTTATTCAATTGATTGGGCATTAATTGCCATACATTTCCATAATTCGCAATACATTTCCTCAGATACAACTCGTCTCAATGACACTTTTATTTGAATATAGAAGATTCAAGGTTCAATTCCTTCTTGGTCTGGCGCCATCCCGCACCTCCAACGCTGTCCACACGGTACTTGGTGGGATTTCTGCCTCCGTCGCCTGTCGTCGGACGTAGGTCTGGATGGCTACTGGGGCAGAATTGAGAATTCTCTCGTTGCGATGTCTTCTCCTATGTAAAGTTTTGTTCGGGCGTCGTCGGCCTCTGGGTTTATTTCACCAACGGGTAGGCCCATTGTGTCCGTGCGCCATCCGCGTCTTCTGTTCCCGAGTACGTCTAGGCAACAGCGCCAAATGTTTGCCCCCTCGGGTGAATAGCTTAAAACATAAAGGACATAATGCAGAATAATGCCGTAATTATCAGACAAACTACCAGATATGTTATTCCATTCATAATAAGTGTCTCCTCTCACAAGTTACATTCGGAAGTATATAAAGATACCGAGGGGGTGCGAGCGCCAATCGTCGCACCGCAACTGCCACCCCTCGGTTGCCAACTAACCAACACAATTTACAACTTAATTAACTAGTTTTATTTCTGTGTACAATATTGCCGCCAACAACGGTAAGTGTTGGGGTTGTTACATACTATGAGAAAGAAGCCTGAAGCTAAGCATTGGCGGGGAAGCCATTAGCCTTAGAGGGATACGGATTTGGAGGTTGCGAACAAACAATGTTTGAGGGAAGGCATTGCAAGCATGCGAAGTCGTATGACACCAGGGAGTTATTCAGTTCAGTTATCAGCCTTTGGGGAGTGTGATGGAGGATTTGAGGTGTCTCCTAGCCTTTGTGCCAGAGGGTTGTGGCCACTTCCAGGCATGAATGGTACGCTTTGAGGAACTTGGAGTATGTCTCGGCTGGACGTGAGGTTGCCTTGGTGGATGCACAGAGGGCTCAGAGGAGTTGAACACTAGGTTAGAGGCAGTAGTAGCGTGAGACTTAGCTCAGCGTACCCAGGACTTGGATGCGGAGAGGGTAGCGCGGGTGGCTATTGAGGACAAATTGGCTAGGGAGATAGTATCATTTGAGTAGTAGTTGGTGGAGGCTGAGACTGAAAAGCATGTTTTGTAGACAAGTTTGGTTTAGGCACAGGAGGACTGTGATGTCAAGGAAAAAAAGAACTCCTTGCGGAAGCAATAATGGTGAAATCAGCACTTGAGCATTGGATGGTAGCAGAAAAGGGTTTTCAGGCGAGGACGCAACAGGAGTATGAGTTCCGGGCTCGACTGGTGTCAGCAGTTCCTGCATCTTCTTCATCGGCGGTGCAACTACCTCCTTCAGGGACACCCCCTCAGCCCCTTCTTCTCAATGATTTTCTTATTGTATACAGTGTACTTTATCCCCATTTTGTTGTGTTAGTCTCGAATTTTTGTCATTGTCGTCCGGAGACGACTTTTCTTAGGGGGGGAATGGTGTTGGTCGTAAAATGGGCTTTGTACTACTTGTTAAGCTACATTGGTTAAGTATGTTAGTGTCGTCGAGGTAGTTGTCCGTTGCACGACGGTTCCCCAAGGGGTGGTAACCGCAACCCTCGACCGTGTCTTTATATATGCTCTTGTACTTGTTGTTGGATACATTGATGCAGAGAATGATTATTGTACTAGACGTTTTGGCATTAATGGAAGCATTGCTCTGAGTTTCTGGTTACTATTCTATCCTATGGTTATCATCTGACTGTTGATATGCAATATTAATAACACACCCCACGGGGTAAACAGTACTTACTGTAGATAGCATACTGCTGAAAATAGTGTGTCAAAAGTCATTTTCATCATATTTTGAGCATTAGTCATGACTTACTAAAAATAGTTTCCAGAAATCATCTCCGAAGAATTTGCATGTCAAACCACGCTGGAGCTCTCAAAAAACCCAGAAAAACCCTATAAAACAAAGAGCCGTCAGCCTATCGCAATTTACTAAAAATAGTAAATTCATAAATCTTCTCTAATTGGAATGCATGTTATACCATCCTGGAGCTCGCGAAAAACCCAGAAAGAATCTAGAGAGCAAACTGTAGAATTCCTGCAAACACCTCTTCGAAAACCTTCCTGAAGACAGCAACCCTAATTTAGTCTCTGGTTAGCCTACGGGTTTCCAAAATAGGCTAAGACTACATCCATCAGTCTAGAACTGAGAAGGGGACATTACAAAGCTATAGCTACATCGTCCATATCAAACGGACACAAATCACTTGTATCGCATGCAACATCACACACTATTGGTTTTGATTTCAAAATCTCATTTTCTTTTTCTAACAATTTTAACTTCTTGGTCAAATTTTCATTCTCCTTGTTGACTTCATCGAACAATTTTAATTTTGCTTCTAGATCTTCTTTCTTCCATTTAACCTTCTGTAATTCTTTTTCAAGCTTCTCAATTTCAAACAAATACTCGCATCTTTCTTTTCCAAATTCCTTTAAATTTGTTACCAACTATGAATTACACTTCTTAAGTTCTATCAATTCATCATTCAAGAAATCTTTTTCACTTACCAAAGAAATATTCTCTTTCTTCATTCTTTTGCTAGACTTTCCTATTGATAAATTATCTAAACCCACAAACTTTTAATCTCCTTCAACAGTTCTTCAATATGCCTGTAACCTTTTTCCAAACAGTGATACCTCTTACCTCTTACCTTTGTAATCTACTGTAATCTCCTTCAAATTGGCTATTTTCTGTACTCTTACGGTGACTCCTCTCTAATATGTGCGTTGTTTTTCAAACAAAACAAATTGAAGTCTTATGCGGCAATATTCCAAACTCACGATCTTTGCCTTCTACACCTTCTCCATGAACTATATCACCTTAATTGATTTCTTCAAACTTGGACAGCAGCAACTTCTTGGCACTGATTTTTTGTTTTGTTTTTGGAAATAGCAACAGCAGCAACTTCTCTCTGTTTTTTATGGCTGTAATCTCTGCAAATCCTTTCCTATGGCAGCTTCTTAAGCGATCTCTTCACCGTCTCTTTTCAACTCTGCAAACACAATCAACCCGCTCTGATACCATTTGTAGAATCTTGAAATACAAAGAACAAAGAAAGATTGCAACAAATAAAAAAGATTTCACACACAAAAAATTCTTTATAGAAATTCAAGAAGAACTGATTACATCTTGCAAGCCATTACTAAAGCATTACAATTGGCAGTCTTTTATAGAGGCTGCAGCCTCTTCCAACAAATAGTTCACTTCTGATTACATTCCATGCATTCGTTATGCATTATTCAAATAAAAAATAATTAATTGGGTCTTTAAAAATAATTAACTAAATAAAACTATAAATAGTCTCCTAAAAATAAAACAGGCATGTGAGTGCACATGCTTTATTCCACTAAAAATAAAATTGAATTAATTGTCCAAATAAAAAACTAAAAATAGTTTTCTTGTTGTGCATGAAAAGAAACCAGAGTTCCAAAAATTAAAGCTAGAGCTGCATGCATGTTCGCAGCAACAATTGTCTTCACGTCCAATTTCTGCATCTTTAATCTTCTCCAACGAAGAAGAAACTTGAGAAGGTGAAATCTCGTTCTGGTATTTGTCGTACTTGTACTTCATCTTCTTGTGGGAAGATGATGCTGACAAATCTGTCATCGAACAAGAATCTGTAATGCTACGATGAAAATCCAGAAGTGTCAAAGCAACAACATGATCTCCGGAAGAAGCCATATTATCTTTTTCAAATGGGAAAAACTTGAACTCAAACCCTAGCTCTAAAGCTCTCAAAGAAGGAGTAATGAATGAACAAGAGGCTTTAAAGATATGGCTTTTGGCCAATTTTGGATCTTGAAACGCATATTGCAAGTGTGAAAATGGAGAAAACTCTTGTGAAGACATAACTGCAATCGGGTTTTAAAATTCTGATTGCGAGTAGACTTAGAATGGGAAAAACATAATGGAAGATAAAAATGAATGAAGGTGGGACGAATGAATGCAATGGTGGCAATAGGGATTTTGACATGAATGAGATGTTGGAAAGAAGGATTATGACCAATGATGACAAACTGTGAGACCATGTGCAAGCATGAAAAAAGACCTTTTCAGCTTGACAACTTGTATAGAGGGCAAAAATTTTACTTGTAATCAGATTTATAAAACCCGAAATCAAGTATATGAGTTGAATACTCAACATTTGTACTTTATAAAAGAGAATGTTTACTCTTTTTACCGAATGGGAAGGACAATGTTACAACTGTTACTTGTAATCTGATAAACTTGAGTCCTTTGTATGTTGATGAACTTGCTGGAACAACAATTCCAAGGCAACTAGTTCTTAATGGAAATGATTAGCAAGCAACTTTCAACTTATTAATTTATATCAAAAAGTTCCACATTTGTGAGATATCTAATCCTATTTTCTATCTTATTATTTATGAAATTATTAGCAAGCAACTTACAAAGTGTAAATGTTTTTTAAGTTCATCCATAAAATATAGAATAATCGAAGAATCCTTCGAATAATTTGGCAAGAGGTTGGATGAGTTGGAGTTGTAAGATATGCCACATCTTTGCTGCCCTCAATTGCCTCCTCCAACTGTCATTTAACATGTGTTGATGAACTTCATTCTTTTGTATGCTGGGAACTTTAGTCTTTTGTATGTTGATGAATTTGCTGAAATAATAATTCCTAGGCAACTAGTTCTTAATGGAAATGATTATCAAGCAATTTCAACTTCTCATTAATTTCTATCAAAAGGTTAGTCAATCCTATCAATAATCCCTAGAAATCAAACTATCATAGCATATTTATTATGGGGTTAAAGTGATAAATGGGTAGTAAAGTGAGATGGGAAGGAATATGAAATCTATTGAAAACATGCTATAAATGTACCCATTTGAGAATTCATCATTTGATGCACTATAGAGGAGCCTAACAACCAAATTTTTGCTGCTTTGTATATTAGGTTTTGAAGAGCACACGGTTATACTGAGCGGGGAGGGGGGTGAATCAGTATAACAACAAATTTCACCAACTTAAACTTTTTCAACTTCAATCACATATATATAACTTATCTCATTAATATATTCATTGCATATCAACATTCATATGTGATTTAACTAAAATGAACACAAGTAGAACAAAAGATATATATGTGGAAATCCTTACGAGAGAAAACTACGGCAAAATAATGCTTTTATATAATTCTTCTATTACAATATTTGTAGGCACCAACCTACTAGAGGCACCGACCCCTAACACTGTTTGTGAGCATCAACCCATTGGAAGCACCAACTCCCCAATCTGATTTTGAGAGCACCAACTCCCACTTTTGAATTTTGTGAGCACCAACCCACTGGAAGCACCAATTCCCACTTCTGAATTTTGTGAGCACCAACCCACTAGAAGCACCAACTCCCACTTCAGAATCTGTGAGCACCAACCCACTTCACATAAATCTGATTTTCCACCTTGACAATGTTGCTATAACAACGGATGATGGATACTATTTCTTTTCACAAAACTGACTATATCTTCTTCAAAAATCTGCTATAATTTGATGAAAATCTGCCACCAAAATGGTCACTCTTCACTTCAAAATCTGTTATAATATTGTCAAATATCTGCTGTACAAGTCTGAATGCTACCTTCTCATAAGCTGCTTAAATACCCATAAACCACCTCCTCATAGTCTTCTTTCAGATCTGCATTTAATCTTCTTAAGAATCACTTTTGTCTGATTTATTTATCCAGAATTATACCCCGCGCACACTACTACATTCTTCTCAGGATTATTCCTTCAGCACTATACACAGATTTAATCTTTTTACAAATTCTGTATCATCTTTCACATCCACACACCATAACCACTATCTCATTTTTTAATGCTTAAATATTCTTTTCATTCACAGTCTTCTCATAATTATGTGTATGTGTGATTTGACTTTAAACACACAACTTTTACTCTTTTCTTCACACGTATGTGTTATTCTTTTTCAACATTTTTCACACAGCATATTCATACACAATACTTCGTTTCATATACCTTCCTACTTTCTTCCATTTCCAATCTTCTTATTTATATATCTTTTAAGACATGCTTCTTCCAAAAAGTCACACCTCTCAAACAAACCGATCACATCTCTTCAAGTTATTATTATAACTGTTGTTTACATTAATTATCATCTAACATAAACTTCTTGTGATCGCTTTTCTTTAAGGAATGAACTCTTAATTAATTTGCAGCTGTTAATATATGTAATTACTGCCCTTAGCTTGCTAAAGCTTAAACAAATATAATTTTAGAGACATCACTTTTCATTATCACTAAATGAAATCACACCTCTATTATAATGAGTCTCTTCATTTCTTAACAATCGTATCTTCTAATGAAGTTGCACCTTTTCAAAGACTAATCGTTGTTTGTAGATCGTACCTTTTGTTTTGATAAACCATGTGTTAATTTCAATCGCCGACTTGCACATAATTTGTATTATGAGTCAGACTTTATATGCTTTTGTTTCAGGCCACCGTATTATCTCTTATTTTCTTGATTGCCACTTTCTTCTCATCGGATTTAAATATTTTGACTTTCATTTTTTTATTACCACTTAACTCTGTTTTGTATTTCTTGTGACATCCAATGAGGATCTCGACATCCAGACTTGCCTTCATATTTTTGTTGACTACTTTCATGAATACAGAGGCTCCACGACTTCTATAAGATGCCATGTTCATGATCGTCAACAACCTCCAGAATAAGAAGAACATCCGATTCCTCATCAAATAAACTATTCTGGAATAAATTAAGTCTCTTTGCATAGTTTCACGTCCAAGTTATCATACGGCTCTTCCTTGATCCCGAGTCCTTAAAACTTATTTCCTGTGTCTCCCTGTCACCACAAGATTAACTTTTTTTATTTACTTTTCATTAAACCTCTTCATAGTAACCATTGTTTATTAATCTCTTAACACGCTGATTATTAATAGCCACCTTGTCTTGTAAAGTCATTGTTCTATACTTTCCACATTTCTTCTATACTTTCCACGTTTCTGTCATATCAGTGATAATGGCCACGTCAATCATTTATGTAATCACCAAATTACTAGATGCCGGATATCTGAATTATATAGACTTAATTTCTCATTATTTATGCATACTAAACTTAGTCGCTGTTTGCTTTAACGCTGCCTGTATGAGTTCCACATACATGAATCGCGTTCCTTGGGCTTGAATTAAATCGATGTTCATTCAAAAATGCTGACTGTCTTTCTGAATTATCACCGCTGTTCATTTAATCTCTGCACATATCTCTGCCTCTTTAATTAATCTGTGCTTTATTGTCTTTAATAGAATCACTGTTCATAAAGTCAAACAAGTCTTTAATCACATTCTGGTTAGTAGCTGCTTTTTACATAGTCGATGTCATTTAACATTCTGTTCACTTCCTTAATCGCTGCTCCCCAAGATATTTATATCTCTGTCTGAGTGAATGCATATTACACTGTGGTCGGCCAATCTTAATCTTTGAATCGCTGACTTGTAATTCCCACTTATCTTATAAACAAATCTTTGATGAGGCCTCTGCTTTTATTAATTCTTTATCATTCACATCAGTGCCTGTTACTTGGACAAACTGCTGATGTATGGGATACTTTGCTTGGGTGTTCATTCCATTCACGTTGCTTCAAGACAATGTATCTTCCAGACCGTTTGCTTATGAAGATCACTGTTTCTTCAGCATATCTGATTACTGTATAATCAGACTAACTTTATCACTGCATTTTTTTGTGCAGTATATACAGCATACTGAGTTTATAGCTTCATATCTACTAGCATTATATAACTACTGTATGATCAAACTGTACCGTAAAATATCTATCAGATCTAGGACAATATGTTCATCAACTAGTTTTTCATCAAAATATTCATTAACAAATTCCTTTGACATCAAAGACAACTCCTTCACACCTTTGACATCAATGACAATATTTCCATCAGGTTTCCTACAAACGCTTCTAGTTCTTTATAACAGAATACATTTATTCTCACAAAATTGCTACATATCAAGGTTTTTGGCTAGTTAAATATGCCCTAACCTTGAATTTAAACCCCATTTTTTTCAAGGTTCTGGGTCATGGTTAGGGCATGCTTACTAACCCAAAAAACACTAAGCCTGGCTTAAATTGTAAAAGAAATTTTAGGTTTTATGGTTAGGGTGTATTTGATAACAAAAAATGGCAAACCCTAAAGTAAATTGTAGGGTTAAGATTCAAGGTTTGGGCATACTAGTGATAATAAAAAACCAAACATGGACCTGAAAACCTTGAAATAGTTGTAGGCTTTAGGTCCAGGGTTAGGGTTTCCACAAAAAAATATCCATAAACCCAATCCCAACCCCTGAAAAAAATAGGGTTAGTGTTAGGGTTGAGCTGTAATAAAAACCATATTATGGTCTAATCCTAATGCTAACACCTGATTTTGTATATGTCAAGATTTGTGTTATGGTTTTTCATATTTAGAAAAAACAAAAACAAAACCTAACCTTAACTCCCAACCCTCGAGAATTTAGGGTTTTCTATTTGCATTAAGTTGAAATCCTAGCTCTTGTTAATATTCTACAGCTACAAATACTTATAAATTGAATTGAGGCAAATTTATAAAAACCAAGGTCCCTAGACGTTGAACGTTGGTTGATTTGTAGAAAATGTGAAGTCTGTTTAAAACCATAGTTTTGCATTTGTTAGATTGACAAGTTTTGCCTGTAAAATACTTTGAAAATCTCTAAAGATTGTATAGAATGATGAAAAATGTGAAAATATTGTATATAACCTAAAAAATATCATCCAATTGTCATAAAAATCTTGATAAAATCATTTTTGGTGAGTTAAGCGTGAGTTTATGGTCAAACTATGTGTGAAACTTTTGTGTCATATCCACTAAAAATTGAGGAAAGCTTATTGTCTATATGTTTGTCCACAATGCTTTCTTCTATTTGACTTCACTTTTGTGCATTTACTCTTAGAGTTACATAGGATTCCCATAGAGAACTTCGTCCATATTGACTAGCTCTAAGTGAATTTCCTTTGTGTGCGCTTTCTTCTATTTGATTCCACATCTCATCAGTTTTTCATTCTTCTATGTATGAATTTTTCAATTGTTTGGTGATCCCGATAGTCTTGGTGGTATTCTCTTTCTCTAGATAGATTGGTCATGGCTAATTTCCTTTCCTCCTATGACCTGTCATTCCCTCCTTTAGCTAGACCAGGTAATTTATACCCGTGTTCTATTAGCATTGGTAATCCTGGACACTACACCACATTCCCTAGGAACTTGGGTGCAGGCTTGGTACATCTCTTACCTTCTTATGGGCCCTCTCCTATCAACAATTGTCCCTTATTCACCTTCTACAAGGAATGACATAGACAACAACTTCAATCATGGGAAGGATAACAGAAATGTATGATGGAGACTTTGACATAAATACTAATCTTTGTATGAGAACATTTTATAGAAATTACATTCTACTAGAATAATATTTTACATCTCTATAGTAAAGACACATGTTCTTGTACAGCTATATTTTAAAGCGAACTGATCGTAGTTAATTAATACGAACACAAGATGATCTTTCACAATCACGTGATGAGATGAATAAATATTCATTTGGAGTGATGTATATGAGTATGGGAGGTAAAGGTGCAATATTTGAAGTCCAACCTGTGTATACAAATTTGATTAGATTCCTCAAAGTGTAAACACCACTCATAATGCAACATTCTCCATACTTATTTACTAGGTATACCTACAAAATGCCATGTATATCACAATTATACACAGAGCTCTGGTTTATTGTTTCTTTATCAAGCATGTCGAAGAATTGTCATGCTACTCGGAATAGTCCTTGACGTAGCAATTGATCTTATTTGCACACCTTTTAGCCCATTGGTTACCAGCATTGAGTCATATAGCTGAATCTATCTGATACAATCAGGTAAATAATAAATTGACAATTTAATCCTTGAGTAAAGTGTAATAACCCCTCGTTATCCAATTCGGCAACTCTGATCTGTATCTGTTTTGATGAGATCTTATGCAATGCTTTTCTGAAGAATGTATATTTTTGAGTGGTTTGTTTCTTGAAGAGTTTGTATCTTTTGATGTTTTTTCAGGATTATATTCCCTTTGGGTTTGGAATATACATAATACAGATTGAAAGAAATGACTACTTTGCTTGCATGCAAAGAATAAATTCTGAGACCAACTAGATTGCAATGAAGACTAAGCAATTCGGACATATTCCATTGCAGATTTCCAAACTAGGAATATACAAATCTGAAAACAATCATTGCAAATTTCAAGAGCTGGAGTATTTATTAATTGCAATATTCATGTACAATGCAAAATATAGATTAATTAACTCAGAAATCAAGTTTGCAGAGTTATGGTAGAACCTGGAACCCCATGATTAGCAACATTCTGAGACAATTGGCTGGAAACCCTTTAAATCTTCGATCTGCTCAAACTTTAACAGCAGATGATGAATTTATTATATATTTCAATGAAACCTTGCAAGCTGATGTACTATAGCGTTTCACTGTAGCGTCACTGTTCACACGGGTACTGTAGATGAGGGTACTGTAGCGGCAGATTAGAAAACTTGAAATCTGTTGTCAATGGCTGCAAATTCACACGTCCAGGTCTGCAGATAATAAATGATTGTAATTGCCCTTGATGGTGTTTACCCTCTCGGGTGAATAACTTAAAGCACACAGATAAAACACGTAATGCAAAATAATAATGCCATAGATATCAGATGCAATATAAGAGATGTTATTCCATTCCTAGTCGTTGTTGTCCACAAGTTACATTCGGAAGTATATAAAGATGCCAAGGGGGTGCGAGCGCCAACCGTCGCACCGCAACTGCCACCCCTCGGTTGCCAACTAACCAACACAATTACAACTTAATTAACTAGTTTTATTTCCGTGTACAATATTGCCGCCAACATCATCCCCCCCAAAAGAAAAGAAGTCTTCTCCAGACGACTTAATACAAAATAGTGATGACATTAAACAGAACTGCTGATGCCAGTCGAGCCCGAAACTTTTACACCTGCTGCGTCCTCGCTTAAAAACCCTTTTCTGCTACCATCCTATGCTCAAGTGCGGATTTCACCATTATTGCTTCTTTTGACATCCAAGTCCTCCTGTGCTTAAACCAAACTTGTCTGCAAAACACGCGGTTTAGTCTCAGCCTCCACCAACTGCTACTCAAATGATACTGTCTCCCTAGCCAATTTGTCCTCGATAGCCACCGGCGTTGCCCTCTCGGCATCCAACTCCTAGGTGCGCTGAATTACGTCTCACGCTAGTACTGCCTCCAACCTGGTGGTCAGCTCCTCCCAAGCCCTCTTTGCATCCACCAAGGCAACCTCACGTCCAGCTGAGACATACTCCAAGTTCCTCAAAGCGTACCATTCCTGCCTGGAGGTGGCCACAACCCGCTGGCACAAAGGCTAGGAGACACCTCAAATCCTCCATCACACTCCCCAAAGGCTAACAACTGAACTGAATAACTCCTTGGTGTCATACAACTGCGCGGATCTGCAATGCCTTCTCTCAAACTCTGTTTGTTCCCAACCTCCAAATCCGTTTCCCTCTACGGCTTATGGCTTCCTCGCCAATGCTTAGCTATAGGCTTCTTTCTCACAGTACGGAAAACCACAACACTTACCGTGGCATCTCTAATGCCCTTTGCCCAACTCCAACAAGTGTACTGTAGCTCAAAAATAAACTGGGGGTTTGGGGGCAATGCCCCCAGCGGAGTCGAGGGGCAGCGCCCCTCGCGGGGTTTGGGGCAGCGCCCCAGCAAGGTCGAGGGGCAACGCCCCTTGCGGGGTCCGGGGGTAGCGCCCCAGGTACGCTCCCTGTCGCAGTACAGGGCGGGGTCGAGGGGCAGCGCCCCCGCCGCCAACACCAATTTACAACCTTCAGAACCCCACGAAAGTCCATGGCGCGCATCATTTCTGTGATATTTTATGATGTCAAAACCCTTTTTCTACACTCCAATATTTTCAGTGTCCTGGCTTCAAACTCTAGCGAATCATTTTAAATCTGGTCATCGTCGTTGTTTTTGGCACTGTATTGTCCCGATGGCACCCTGGCCATACAACCTCCCTGTACGGTCAACAATAGCACTGGCACCTCCGATCGTGCGGCCACCTTCCCGTGCGGTCAACACCCTCCTTACTGTACGGACACACCTCCAGCATACGGACACCATGCTCAACTGTGCACACCATACGGTCCTCCTTCCACACGCCCAACGCAGTTCAACCGTACAGTGACCACTGACGACAAAGCGGCTGCGTGTGTGTTTGTGCGGCTGCATCTTTTTTTTTTTGTTTTGTTTTCGTTAGCCTCTTTTTCTTCCTTTGCGTGGGCTGCGTGGTGCGGGACTATTCCGGGTTGTGTGGGCTTTGTAGTTGTGGGTGCCACCACACGACGGTGTTTACCACCACTGGTGTCCACCGTACGGTGGCACGGTGGTCACCGTCTGTGTTACCACCGCACGGTGGTCACCGTCGGTGTTACCACCTCCGGTGGCTCATCGCACGGTGGTCCCACCGCATGGTGGTCACCGTCGGTGTTACCACCGCACGGTGGTCCCACCGTACGGTGGTCCGTTCCTTTTTTTTTTCAAATTTTTTTGACCGTACGGTCCTGTCGTACGACCGTACGGTTTTTTTTCAATATATATATATATATATATTTTTTTTTTTCATCTCCTAATTTAGTTGTCTAGAGAGTCGTCTGCTCAGGTCCCCTATCTCTGGGATTGCCCTTCATCCTTCTCGGTTTTCCTCGCCCGAGAGTCGCCTGCTGTGGTCCTGTGCCTCTTGAGTCGCCTGCCTAGCCTCTCGAGTCCCCTTCCATCCTCTCGGGTCCCCCTCCGGGCTCTCGGGTGTCCGTTTGGCCTCTCGGTTCCCCTGCGCGCTTCGCGTGGTAGGGTTTCAATTTGGGCCCGTTGGTGGCCAATCTATTTTCGATGGCCATCCGAAGACCTGGAACCTCAAATTCTACAGGGACCAGGGTCTCCTTCCCATACCTAAGAAGAAGAAGAATAATAAAGATTTTTGAAAGTTGCGGCCTTCCACACAGGGTTCCAATCGTTGCCGACACTCTTCGGATTATCTACGTCGCCAGGGTTTGGGGCGTCTCCCTTCCAATATTCTCTGTATTCCGGCAGGTACGCCTCCTCTGTTACTTGCTCTGGTTCCTATACTTCGAGCCTATAGCTCTGGAACATTTCATAATCCTCCATTTGCCAATGGAAGAGCCCGTTCAATGACCCTGTCTCATCCTCGGAGCACTCTCCTAGTTTGAGAATCCCTTCGTCGTTGGGCTCCCTGCAGCCCCGTCCTTCGTCCCTTGGGTAGCCTTTCCCTTCACCCTCCGATTCCGAAGATGATGTTAGTTCCTCGTCAACAACCTGGGTCCTCATATCAATGGTGTACTTCCGCCCCCCTTTCTCCATAGAAAGGGTGTTGTTTTTCCAGTCGTGGTTCACATTTGCTGTAATCAGCCACCCTCTGCCTAAGATGGCGTCGTACCCCTTCTTCTTGAGTGGGATTACCACAAAATCTAGTATGAAAGGTTGCGTGCCGATGGTGACCGGCTGGGCCATCAGGGTGCCGAGTGGCTTGATGCCGTGCTGGTCTGCACCTACCAAGTTGAACGTGGGTGGCCATAGTGTTGGCTTCCCCAGCTTCTTCCACGTATCCTCTGGCAGTACATTCACCCCCGAACCTCCGTCCACGATGGTGTCTTTGAGGATAGCCCCAAGAATTCCCATCTCTACTACAGTAGGATGCGGACCACTATTTAAGGCCAACAACATTGGGTCAGCCGAGGGGCTGACCGGAACTTTCGCCCGTGTGGCATGCAAAGGTGCCTGCGCAGTGGTTTTTATGGAATTAAAAATGGCGATTCTTAACTGCGACATTGTTTCTAGAAGGTCCTTTACCCTTATAGGTACTTCCATTTGCAGTACTTGCCCAATGATGTTATTTTCCACTTCCGTACGGGATGATGTACTCGCCACCTCTTTGTCTTGTTGTTCGGCCGTCATCTCACGTTCAATATTGGCCTTTGCCTCCCGTAATCTCTCCTTCTCCGTACGGGGGTCGGGATAAGTGGCCTTTTTCGTTTGGGCGCGGGTGATTGCGAGTACTTCTTTCTCACCAGTCTTCTCAATGTTGAGAAGATTAACCCCTGCCTGTGGGCAATTTGCATCCTCATGGTCGCCTGGCCCACACCATCGGTAGAGGTGTTGAGGGGTGGCTTCCTGCGTGCAATCATGGGCGAAGTGCCCCCACTGATTATAGGCCCTACATTGGATAATTGGCCGGCCCTTGGCGTCATACTGGATACAGCTTCCGTTATTGTTATTGTTGCTATTCCTTCCGCCACTGCGTCTGTTGTCTCGGTAACCTCCAGATGATGTCGTTGTGTTGGTTTGCGAAGTTCCGATGGCCGGCTGCTCTTGCGTGAAGAGAACTTGTTGGCTCCTGGTTTTCATATTGTAGGGACATTCCTTTGTTAAATGTCCCGTAATCTGACAAATGTCGCAGAAAGCCTTCTTGGGACAGGACCCCTTGGGGTGTCCATCACTCCTACAGTCGGTACACCACACGTCATTTTCTTCCGTCTTACTTGTACTCCCTTTCATGGCTTTGAATTCTTTCAGCATTCGTTCCATGTCCTTTTGGAGAGCATGCACCTTTTTACTCGATTCGCCACCGCTACTGCTTTCCCTGTCAGAATCTTCATCATCGTCAGATGAATATTTATTACTTTTCTTCTTCCTTGATGTTTTGTATTCGCTCTCTAGGTCCATCGCCCTATTATAGGCGTCATCATATGACGTCGGGGGTACAATTTTCATTTTTTTCCGTAGGGAGGATTTCAATCCTTCAACGAACCATCGTTTTTTTAAGCCCTCAGCTGGTTGGCTTTCTATTTTACCCAACAATTCCTTCAGTCTCCTGCTGTATGCTTGTACTGTCTCCTTGGTACCTTGTTTGGTACTGTATATCTCTGTTACAATTTTGTTGTCATCACGGAGCAACCGAAACTCTTCCGTGAATTCCTTCTGTAGGTTGGCCCACGTGGCCACTTTTTGCTTATCTACATCAGAGTACCAATCTATGGCAACTCCACGTAACGTGGCTGGGAACTGTTGTACCCAGTCATTCTGGACTGTCAGTCCGTTGGTAGACCAAATGGTTTCACATGTACGGCAGTGCCGTAAGGGGTCTTCCTTGCCGTCCCCTGTGAACTTTGGTAATTTTTGTTTACTCGCCATCCCGTGTTGTCTTCCTGGGGGCGGTTGTGCTTGTGTCTGTGACCCTGCGCTACTTCCTTCGGTGGTGCCGGTGGTGTGTCCTGCGTGGGCGACTGGAGGTACGGTGTTTTGCCTGTCGTGTGTGGCACCTACACCCGTACGGTTGCCCTCCCCTTCGCTCCCACCCGCGCCCACTCCTCGTTCCTGTTGGTGATCTTTACTCCGTGGTGTAAGGGATAAGTTTCTAAACTGATCCCGAGTCTCTTCGACTAGATCTCTCCTTAACCTTGTTTCCGCCAGAAACTCTTCGTGGCTCCGCGCCCTACGGTGTTCTGGCGACGCGTAGAAACTTCCCTCGGCTTCTGCACCCTCTATGACACCTCCGTGGTTCCCTTCGGGCCACCCTTCGGCAGGTCGTCCTTTGGTAAGTTGCCTCAGCCTCTGTCTCCGTTCTACGTGCTGCTCCAGAATCAAGGCCCTCTGTGCGGCCTCCCACTCGTCCGTTTCTACTTTCTTATTTCTGTCTTTATTTAATATATTTGGCATAAATCACTTTCGTACATAGCAAGCACACACCATGTACACAATTCTTTTATTTTTTATTTTTTTCCCTTTCGACCATAATTTATATCAACATTGTGCCGGGATTATTACAAGGTTCAATTGCCCCTTCGCCTCTTGTTCCGTGTGCGTGTCGTCATTCTCTGGGTTCATCTCACCGACGGGTAAGCCCATCGCGTCTGTGCGCCATCCGCGTCTTCCGTTCCTGAGTACGTCTAGGCAACGACGCCAAATGTTTACCCTCTCAGGTGAATAACTTAAAGCACACAGATAAAACACGTAATGCAGAATAATAATGCCATAGATATCAGATGTAATATAAGAGATGTTATTCCATTCCTAGTCGTTGTTGTCCACTAGTTACATTCAAAAGTATATAAAGATGCCGAGGGGGTGCGAGCGCCAACCGTCGCACTGCAACTGCCACCCCTCGGTTGCCAACTAACCAACACAATTACAACTTAATTAACTAATTTTATTTCCGTGTACAATATTGCCGCCAACAAATGGCACACAAATCCATGAAGCTCTCACCAATTAAGCACCAATGATGACTCAGACATGAGGCATCCAATTAGCAGATTTCAGTGTTTATTTGAACACCTCAAATGCTGATCACCTTGGAGAGTTTTCGTTCCTCAAGTTCCAGAAACCCTTGTAGCAGATCGCCAATCCCAAGGAAATTCTTCACACAAACAATGTCAAATGCTCATCAATTAATTAGGTCGACTTGTCTAATTCTTTAATACTTCTCACGCCAAAACACATTGCTTTTGGTTTTATTTAATTCATTAAATATTCCTCATGTGAGATGGTCAGCTTGCATTACCCTTTTAATTCATTAAATATATTTGGTTTCCAAGTGCATAGTCTTTGACTTAGGAAAATAGCATTTAATAGACCTCCCTTTTTATTAATGACATTTAATGTACATGACTTAAGTCATTTGGCCCCCTTCCATTAAATGACTTTTATAAACACCTTTATAAATTCTCTTGTCGTCAACCATAGGTTATAACATGATAAAGGCGTAACTCTTTAGTAAATATAATGGCCCACACTTAAAAGTCATTTTATAAAGTTAAAATATAACTTTATAATATAACCATCGATAATTAATACTATTAATGCCATTATAAACTTTAATATCTCATTACTTACTCCTTATGTCTCTGTCCCGTGTAAACCTGGAGGTCAACCATTGTTCCCACTACGCATTTAACTGCCTTACTAAAAATAGTAAGGGTCCCTCTCTAACAACTACTGACTTACTATAAATAGTAAGTAAACCAAACTGAGTCCAACGAAGGCCAAACTTGAACATATGCTGAGCTTTGACGAAGAATACACACTGGTCTCTGCCAAAAGGGGACCCTCCATCCAACTGCCTTAGTCTACGAGGGTTAGTGATAGGCTAATCCAACAAACTCTGATGCTCGCGAAAAAGGGGACATCACATAAAGGATAAATCAATAATAAAATCCATGAGTTAAATATCATATTCAAGGCTTCTTTTGAGACACTGGATTCATGTTGGGGAAGTAATTAGCCAAGATATATCTTTCGGTATTATATATTGCCCCTCCTTATCCATCTAGTCTTGGGTTATGTTTTGGATGTTCTTAAATTGGCTGTATGTGTGCTCTTGGTAATGATGTTTGCTTTGTACTGCATTCAAAATTTAGGAACGTGAATGAAGATAAGTTTCTGGTTTAATGAGCTAAAGGCAATGCATTTGATATACAGGCAATGTTCTTGTTTCTCAAGGTATTTTTCTTTTTCTTTTGCAGATTTTATCGAGCATAGATGTAGGTGTGAAGTATCATTCAAAACTGAGAGATTTCACTTGCGATCTCCAAGGAAAGAAGACACTGCCCATCACTGATAATGGGTTACTTAGCATTGACACAAAAGCAGGGTACAATTTCAACCCAGGATCACAAAAGGTTGGATTGTTTAGGTACAATTACACAATTTTATTTCATGAAAAATTTCTAGTTCTTGAAATCATGTTTGGGATGGTAAATTAAGTTTAACTGCTTGGAAGTTTAGGTAAATTAATAGGTTTAATACACACCCAAACATAAAGAGAGCAAGAGAAGGGTGCAGGGTTTGTGCTTATACAACAACCTTTCAACTTTGTTTTCACTAATTCACTACTTATAATCGAACTTTCACTTTTCTTACAATGCTCAAAAAACGACGTGTCCAGATGCTTGTATATGTGATTCACACACACAGTTATGCTTACGTTTTAGTACACCAAACAATATGTATTCACTTTGGGAAAATGCAGAATAACAGGGGGAAAGTTGAGATATTCCCTTTGATTCTGTGCTATGTGGTCACACTTGGTTAAGATGCAGCTGAACTGTATGGAAGACGAGTCATTTCTCTTGTTTTTGGGATATTGTGGTCACACATTGTGAGGATGAATCTCAACACTGGTGGAAAGAGACATTTCTCTCTTTCTTAGTTGTTCTGGTCATTTATTGTCATAGTTCAGCAGTGCCACCAATCCTGTTTAGATGACTTATAATGAGTTTGCTTAGAGCGAAATCCTTAGGATTTTCCCATGGGTCACTAGACTGAGAATCAGGGAAGATGGGGCTTCTGCCTTGGCTCAGAGACCCTCTTATTAATAGTATTTGGGCAAGTAAAGTAGATGTCAAAGTTGCTTTATTTTTGGGCAGAATGTGATGTCCCCATCCAGTCGGTAAAACCAAACAAGTGAGAAGTTATGTTGGGAGAAAGCTCCTTGTATTATGTTTATGAATGATGTGAATAAGGAGGAGTGAATAAGTCTATGATATATGACAATGATCAATAGACCAAAGCTACTAAGGGTGAGGACAAATGGCACTGGGTATATTAAAGACAAAGGTATTATCTTAGACAATAATAGAATTTCCTCGTATGCAGCAACTTTATCACAAGGTGGCCAACTGGTTGGGACTGACTTCATTAGTATGGTGGCAAGAGATTGTTTGATGACAGCAATATGTCTTATTGATCCATGATACATAGCAATTTATATCTTGATATGTGCAGCAGTCTTCATATGGTTGACTTCATCATGGGGGAGTTTCTTTTATAGGATGACCGACTTCATCATGGGCCATTGATAAGAGATTATAGAAGACTTTGACTTGCAAATGTTTATATTAATAAACATTAATGGGATGATAAAAAGCAGCGATAAATATAAGATTCAATTAAGTGATGGAGCGTTAAAAGGATAAAACAACACCTTGTTATTAAGAACAAACAACAGTTAACAAGATACAATAAATAATAGTTTAAAGCAAACAAATGTCTCAAGAGGTGCGATTTGATATCCCCAATAGGTGCGAACTGATCTACATGGAAAGACACGATTTTGATTGGTGTATGTTTATTAAAACAAACAATTATTATGTGAAAGGAAAACTCTCTACATTGATTAAATGCAGTGATTAGTAAAGAATAAGATGTCTCTTCAAAGACATGGCTATTCCCAAAAGGTATGACCTTTAGAAGATAAATGCATAAATAGAGATGAAGAATAGTGGTAAGAGTGTGTGAAATATGGAAGTTTTGTAATTTAATTTATTAACTGCAGTGCTCAAGAGAGCCATCAAACAGCCTAGTGAAAGGTGGTATTTGTCCACTCAGTTGCAAGGCTATGAACGCATGAATAAAGAGACCAGTTTTCAGGGATGGTGTCAATTAATTGCATGTTTATAAGGTTGAACTCAGGGAAATCAATCAGACTGTTAGCAGAAATTCAGTGACATATATTAGAACATCATTTGAACTCAGTCACATTAGTATTAGAATGCAACGATCCAACTGATCCTTAGAAGACTTGTTTATTTATTATATCAGTATCAGTTTGTTGATATCATACAGTACATCAGTAATTACTCTTTTATGCATAATATGATCAAATTGATACATTTGTTTCTACTAATCTAATTAGAGTTAGACTACCAAAAGAATTGTAGAAGTCATATACATTTCCATTCACATTCTCAAAACTATAATCACAACTGGCCGATTGTCCAAACTAGTTAATAAAACAATCTATTTGATATTAAGCAAATACCAAGAGGATCTACAAGGGACATTACAAAGAAACTAGTTAACCAGTTCCTCATGTACCAAACCTACCAATATGAACATGTATTCAAAATGGAACCTATCACCAGGTTCCTAGGTGTGGATATTTTCTGGGATATTTTGCTAGGTTCAATTCAGCTGTTTTAGTCTGTCCTAAATGCTTGTCACCCTCTCGCCTTGTTGGTTTTGCTCTTCAACTTTGACAATTTAGTCGTGCGGGTTTGGTTGTTTGAGCGTGAGTGGGTCAAAACATGTGGCCCTGTACTGAATTGGCCATTTTGGATCAATTTTCAATAGATGACTTTCCTGTTCCAAGCCTGGAAAATCAGCAATATATGCATATAAGGTTCTATGAAAGGTTGCCCTCCATACACTAATATATTTGTACTCACCCATTCATAAAGAGAGTGAGGCAGGGAGACAGAGAGGAAGGCAGAGGGAAGGAGTGTTGACACACTATTAATAAAGGAGGTATATATATTTAATTGTTTTATATAAATATGTATTAGTGGCATAGTTCAATAAAGACACACATACACGATTAAAAGCTGTTGAGTCTCATAATCTGGAGTCACGAGTAACAATTGTTGAGTTTTAGATGTGGAATTATCCTAGGATCGGAAGGCTTGCAACCAACACACATGATGTTGACAAGTGCCACTAGAAGCCCTATTGTTAATCAAGTCTGTATTTAATGATTTAATCTCAAAAATCATAATGCCACATTTACATTTATATTATGACAAAGTTTGAAAAAACAATTATCAAGTCCTTGAGAAAAACTCTCTTGTATCTGAACATTGTTTTCTTTCACAAAATTGCATGAGGGTGGTCTCTGTCAAAGCACCTTTTTAATCTCAAAGATTGTACTATTGCTTCCTAGAGCAAGATTTGTGGGGGTGAGGTGAGTTGAAGTAATGTCTTAGTGTGTGTCCAAGAGTCCAAGGCAAAGGGCTTGACATAAGAACTCATACAAGGAGATCAATGGTGGGAAGAGGGAGTAGAATTTGGACAAAGGAAAGGAAAGATGAGCAACATAGCCAATGGTGTAATCATCATTAAAGAAAATTATGATGTGCCTAGTAATGATGGGGGGACTATGATAGGAGGGTGTAGGTGAAAACAAAGGAGGGTGAAAGCCAAGGCAACATGACTAGCAAGTGGGAGACAGGGAATAAGGAAATCAGATGTGGGGGAGTGAGGGATTTGTTGCTGAGAACAGTCATGACACTAGCACCATCTGCATGTGGAAAGAAAGTGAACTTCTAGAGTCAGGGAAGCAAGGGAGCTCATTGAGAATGTGGAAGCTTTGAGATTCTCCCAACCAAAAAAGGTGCCTCCCACAAGCCATGACTGCACTATTACCGTCAATAGAGAATATTTGTAAACCAAATTCCTCATGATCCATCTCATGAAGGCATTACTCATCTTACACAAGAGGTGAAGAGGTGTCTAGTTAGTACCCAAATGAATGAAATTGCCAATAGTAGAGTATTGGGAGTTCTCTATGTTGAACACTTATCAGATGCTGAGAGGGGGGGTGAATCAACATAAAAAAAAATTACCAATTAAAGATGCCAAAACACATTTACTTTAATTATGCAATAGGACAGATAACAAAACAGTATACACTTCACACAAGAACACCAAATTTTTACATGGAAAACCTGAATTGGGAAAAACCATGGTGAGAATTAAACTCACAATATGTATATTCACTGTTTACAATAATTGTGGCCACCAGCCAGAGAGTTTACTACTCAGGACTAACCTTAGGCAAGATGCTAAAGATGACTTGCTCAGCTGAAGATCATTTCTTCAGCGCAAGATATAGATAATTGTTTTGATATAATATGAAATATAATTTGAACTGCAAAAAGAGCATCTATTCAATGCTGATAACAGTTCCCAGTTAAAGCTCTCATCTGATTCATCTGCTAAGACTCCAGACCTCTGATCTGCTTTTGATTTATACCACCTTTGCACTGTTTGTTTGTCTTTCTCATAACCACACACACACTAGTTCATTCAATTATAAAACAAGTCTAACCTCTGTTAGCGGTAATATTGTACGGAAATAAAACAGTGGTTAATTAAGTAGTATTTGTCTTTGTTAGTATGGTAACCGACGGATGGTAGTTACGGGTGCGACGGTTGTCCCTCGCACCCCCTCGGTTCCCTTATATACCATGGAAGGTCATTTGTAAAGACACGCATGATTACGAATGGAATAGTATCTCTTATATTTGCTTGATCTTATCTGGTATCTATGGCATTATTGTTTTGCATTGAGTATTCTATCTGTATGTTCTAAACTGTTCACCCAGAGGGTAAACATCTAGCGCCGTTGCCGAAATTTATCTGGAGCATGGGAGTATACTACATGGCACACGGATGATGGGACAACCATTGGCCAAAGGGACAAGCAGTAACCCAGATGAAGAATCTGAAGAACTGTTTGAGGGGGAACTAGCACTCATGAAAGATTTCTCCTACATCCTCTAGGAGGCGATTGAAACACACGTACGAAGGGAAGCCACCACCGAAGATGTTCCAGAGGACGCTGTGTGGAGTGCGCTTGGTGCAAGCCTAGCGGTAAATCGGTTGATGAGCAATTTGCCCAACCTTCTGGCACAGGCATTTTTGGCTCTCCAAAACTGCAGGGAAGACACCTATCGGGAGAGCCGACGCCAACAAATCCTACGAGAGTTTCACGAGCCCCAAGAGGAGGAGCACAATGAAACCGACCAAGGGATGAATAATCCCTGAATGTGTATGGGCGAAAGAGAATAAACAAGAACACCTCCATTGTAGTGACATACATTGTATACCAGGGATGAATTAATAAAAGTGTTCTTTTCAATATGATGCCTTGTTCTATTGCATAAGAAGAATTTAGAATTAATGCCCAATCTCCTAAATAAGGACAAAAATAAGAAGGAATACATTGGGGACTCTGAAGCCGCCCAATGAGCATTAATTCTCGAACAAGTAGAACGAAGAAGAAGATTTAAGAGGATTGCCGAGGAAGGAAGCGGCGGAAATGGCAGCAATGGCTCTGGCGAGGGCCAGGTTTCCACACTAATAGAAACCACCAGGAAACGGCTGGGGGACCTTTCCCTAACATTGGAGGAGATCGGTGACGGGAGTACGGTAGAGCCGTACACGCCATACAGAGGCGCCGAGACCAAGAGGGAAGACGAGACAGAGACCAAGGACAGAGAGGCCGAGGATACCGGTGCGACCAAAGGTGTCGGGAGGACACAAGGTCACGGTAGTAGAAGCAATCTATTTGGGGCAGACTCATCACACCCTGGTAGTCAGAGCAACTTGGTGGGACCCAACGGACCAAATCTCGGCGGAGTACCTTCGGGAAGACCAGTGTTTGGAGGAGGAGTTCCTGGAGGGTTAAATTCGAGTTCCGGAGGGCAGACCGGGCTGCCGCCAAGAAACATAATGGCGAATCGGCAAAAATTACTGAAGTTCACCGGAGATGGGAAAGACGACCCCATACGGCACTGCCGTACATGTGAGACAATCCGATCAGCCAATGGTGTGACTGATATGGCGGAATGGATGGTGCAATTTCCCGCCACCCTACGAGGAGTAGCCATCGATTGGTACTCGGATGTTGATAAAACCAAACTGACAACTTGGGATGAATTGCCCAAAGCCTTCGAAAAGCAGTTTCGACGACTCAGAGACGATAATGAAATCGTAGCAGAAGTCCTGAGCACCAAGCAAGGGAAAAATGAGACCATCTGAGCATATAGTTGACGCCTCAAGGAATTGTTGGGAAGAATGGATAACCAGCCTAGCGATGGGTTAAAGAAAAGGTGGTTTGTGGAGGGCCTAAAATCGTCACTCAAAAGAAAACTGAAAATTGTACTCCCCACATCCTACGATGATGCCTATAACCGGGCAATGGACCTGGAGAGTGAAGGGAAGACATCCAGGAAAAAGAAAGACAGATCCTCTGAAGAGGAGGAGGACTCCAACAGAAGTAGCAGCGACGAGGGGTCGAGTAAAAAGGTGCAAGCCCTTTAAAAGGATATGCACCGCATGAAGAAGGAATTCAAGAGCATGAAGGGAAGCACCAGCAAAAATGAGGAAGTATGGTGCGCAGAATGTAAGGAGGAAGGTCACTCAAAAGGCTCTTGTCCAAAAAAGGCCTTCTATGATATTTTCCAAGTGTTGGGACATTCTACCAAAGAATGTCCCTACAACATGAAGACACGTGGGAACCAAGTGCTCTTCACCCAAGAGCAGCCGTCAGCGACAGCAGGCACATCGCAGCCTCAAGCCAACACCACGACATCATCTGGCGGGTACAGAAGTGAATGGAGGGGAGGAAGAGGCAACAATAATAATAGCAATAATCGAAGTCGAATGCAGTATGATGCCAAGGGACGACCGATGATTCAGTGCCGGGCATGCAACAAGTGGGGACACTTTGCGCGGGATTGCCAGAACGAGGAGGCATCATAGCACTTGTGTTGATGGTGTGGTCCTGGAGACTACGATGAGACAAATTGCCCCAAGCCAGGGGTTAACCTCCTCAACATTGAGAAGACTGGTGAGAAAAAAGTACTGGCAATCACCCGCGCTCAGACCAAAAAGGCCACTTATCCCGACCCTCGTATGGAGGAGAGATTACAGGAGGCAAAGCCAATATTGAGCGTGAGATGACGGCCGAACGACGAAACAAAGAGGTGGGGAGTACATCATCCCGTACGGAAGCCGAAAATAACATAATTGGGCAAGTATTGCAGATGGAAGTGCCAATAAGGGTGAAGGACCTTCTAGAGACAATGCCACAGCTGAGAACCGCCATTTTTAGTTCCATACAAACCACTGCGCAGGCACCTTCGGGTGCGACACGGGTGGAAGTTCCGGTCAGCCCCCTCGGCTGACCCAATGTTGTTGGCCTTAAACAGTGGTCGGCATCTTGCGGTAGTAGAGATGGGAATTCTCGGGGCTATCCTCAAAGACACCATCGTGGACGGAGGTTCGGGGGCGAGTGTGCTGCCGGAGGATACGTGGAAGAAGCTCGGGAAGCCAATGAGGAAGGAGTGCTTGAACTCGGTGGATGTTTAGAAGATGACACTTCCTCATTGAATGGACTCTTCCATTGGCAAATGGAAGACTATTAAGTGTTTGACCCTGCTTGTCACATGCTACAGATTGAGGACGAGCTAGGCGAGAAGGAGGAGTTCCTGCCAGAGTATAAGGAGGGAGACGCCAAAGTGAATGATGTTCCGGCGTACGAATTCTCAAAGGATAGACCAATGCAGTACGAAGACCCCATCGTGAAGGAGACAAACTTAGGAGACACTGCCAACTTCGAAATATTTGGGTAGGCGACGATTGGAGCCCGATGCTGAAGGCTGCAGCATTCAAAATCTTCCTGGAATACAAGGACGTATTCGCGTGGTCCTACAAGGATCTGAAGGGGGTCCCGCTAGAAATGTGTGTCCATCGGATACTATTCGTCCCGAGAGCCCAACCGGTATGGAAGAGGCCGTACCGAATGAATAAGAACTATGCTGCCAAAGTGAACGAAGAGATCGAACGGATGCCGGAGGCCGGCATCATATTTCGGGTGGAGACAAGTGAGTGGGTCTTGCCGATTGTGATCTCACTCAAGAAGGAGGCCAACCAGATCCGCATCTGTGTGGATTTTCAGTGCCTCAATGCAGTCACTATCAAGGACCCGTTTCCTATACCCTTCACAGACAACATCCTGGAGGAGGTGGCTGGCCATGAAATGTACTCATTTCTCGACGACTTCTCAAGATACAACCAGATTTCGATAGCTGAGGACAAGTTGAAGACCACCTTTGTGGTGGAAGATGGAGTCTATGCGTACAACCAGATGTCATTCGGGTTGTGCAATGCTCCCGCAACCTTCTAGAGGATAGTCCTTCACATCTTCGATAAGATCTCGGTGGGAAATTTTAAAGCCTTTTTGGATGATTGGTCAATTTTCAGTAGCGAAGACGTTCACTTGGTAGCGCTAAGAGAGTGCATGGAGAGATGCCGAAGGACCAGGCTTGCCTTAAATCCACGGAAATGCAGATTCATGGTACCACAAGGAAAGTTGCTGGGCCATATCGTTTGTAAAGATGGACTGAAAACTGACTTGGATAAGGTACGGGTAATTGTAGAAATGGAGTCGCCCATTGATGTGACGGGAGTCAAGTCATTCTTGGGACACATCGGATATTACTAGAAGTTCATTAAGAACTTTGCCCAACTTTTATTTCCACTGGACAAACGACAAGGAAGGGCGAACCGTACAAATGGGAATCGGCACAAGGGGAAGCATTCGAGGTACTCAAGAGACTGGTGGCAACACCCATTCTGGCCCATCCAAACTGGGACTGAGAATTCCACGTACACGTGGATGCCTCGAACTATGCCATTGGGGCTACACTGGCGCAAGAAGGGGGACATGGGTTGGATCATCCCATCTACTTTGCCAGTCGGTTGATGTTGAAAGACGAGAAGAACTACAGTACCATCGAGAGGGAAGCCCTCAGAATGGTCTATGCCATACAAAAATTTCGACACTACTTGCTGGCCACACCCTTCACTTTCTATGTGGACCACCAGGCTTTGATGTACCTGGTAAACAAACCCATCATCCAAGGTAGGATAAGAAGGTGGCTATTGTTCCTTCAGGAGTTCACGTTCACAGTAATTGTATGGCCAGGCAAGAGCCATGTCATTGCTGACCAGTTGTCCCAGATTAGGTCCAGAGAGCCACCAGAGGGGGTGAATGACGACTTCCCAGATGCTCACCTATTCAAGGTCGCAGTACTGCCACCATGGTATACTGCCATTGGGGAATATCTTTCCACCTCCGTATTCCCCCAAGGTATGCCACCGGGAGAATGAAGAAAACTCGTGTTGAGAAGTCGCATGTTTCAATTGATTAATGGATTGTTGTATAGAATGGGACCCGACAAGGTGTTACGTCGGTGTGTGATGGAGGAAGAGGTGCCATGCGTTCTGAGGGAGGCACATGAGGGGCCAGCGGGAGGCCATATGGGACCAGACGCTACGACAAGAAAGGTGTTGCTAGCAGGCTTGTGGTGGCCCACATTGTATAACGATGCCAGGGAATGGGTAGTAGGTTGTGATACGTGTCAGAGAGCGGGGAAGCCGCTGAAGAGGGATTTCATGCCCCTCAACCCTTCGCATGCTCAGGAACTGTTCGAGCGCTGGGGGTTGGATTTTATCGGGCCACTCAAGGCCAGCCGCGCCAAGAGGTGTTGCTACATTGCGGTAGCCACAAAATATTTAACAAAGTGGGTTGAAGCGCAGGCCCTACTTGACAACTCGACCGTAAGTACAACAAGATTCATTTATGAGCAAATCATCACACAGTATGGTATCCCTATGCAGTTGACCAGTGACAGGGGTGGACATTTTGTGAACCACGTTATTTATCTCCTCACTACTGAATTTAAATTTTTTCATTCATTGTCTAGTCCCTATTACTCGTGAGCCAATGGAAAAAAAAAGAAAAAAAGAAAAAACAAAATGCACCGTACGACGGAAGGCGTCGGTGGCACCATGGACCCACCGTACGGTAGAACCCCGTGTGCCCACCGTACGGTGTAGCCCGTGTGCTCCCGTGCGGTGGCACGACGTGCTCACCGTGCGGTGGCACGACGCGCTCCCGTGCGGTGGAGCCACGTGCTCACCATACGGTGGAGCTCGTGCTCCCACCGTAGGGAGATGTGTATCATACAACGAAAAGCAAGCAAAGGAAAACACCGTATGGTAAGGAGAGAAATTGTCGGAAGGAAGAAAGCGACCTTGGGGTATATATGCACCGTACGGAGGGGAAAAAAAAGAAAAGACATCGCCGATTTACACACGTCGTATGGTGGGGAGATATCAGCGTGTATTAGCGTGAGAAGGCAAAACGAAACCAAATAAAGCAACTCTTTTGGCAGACTTTATTTTATTTCTAGACCCGACCTCCTAGCACTTCAATGCTGGAAGACTGAAGACCGAGATCTCTTCCAATTCACTAATCGAAGGGGTGCCGGACAAAGACCCATCCCCGTCGGTTTATGAGCTAGTCGAAACCGAGGTGAGCCTTTTCGGGTTTTCGGGAAGTACGACATACCACCAGGGAATTTTAGCTCACCATACACTCACTGGTTGGAGGGAGGAAAAAGTATTACGTACGGTGCAGTACGAACTACAGGTGCACAGGGAACGGCGAAGGGCCCACTAAAGCATGCAGGGAGAAAACAATCGACGACGAACAAGGGGATTTTGTTCAAGGAAATCGTGGGGTAGCATCTGAAGGAAGAAGGGTCCCACGTGGGAGGAAAATAGGCATGTGCGGAAGTTTGTTACCCTAACCGTATTTTTTTAATATTAAAAGGGCACAAAAGACAGGCAAAATTATTTAATGGACGCTAGTGGTGGAAAAAACTGGCAAAAGCAGTTACGGCAGTTTCCTGCTATAGTGCCGTCAACCTCTGGGAATACTAAGGCTGTCCGGATTTTGCCTTCGGGTGTGAAGGTTAGGGGCGACATGGCTGACAACAACAAAAGTAAAGGGAAAAAGGTACAACCTAAAGTGCAGCAGCAAATTGCAGTAAAGAATGATGTGACGATGGACACCATTACCTTCGAGGGTTTGACTGGAACAGATTGCAGGAAATGGTGGAACGAGACCCCACATGATGACCCTATGAAGACACAGCTGCGACAGGCACAGGTACAGTGGGCCATCTAGATGCCCATTTTTTGTATTAAGGACTTTGAGGTGGTGCTATGGGCCATGATTGGGGCCTATGACCCAGGCGACAGTCTGTATTTGATTACGAGCACCGACAGATTACAGTGTCCTTCGCCTTGACAGAATTTACAAGAGTTTTTGGTATTCCAGGGGTGCAAGGAAAGAAAGTGGACAAGGCACAAAAAATATCCTCGGATTTAAAAGATAAACTTCTCAAGCTCATGTGTCGCGACGACCTCACACAAACGAAACTTGATAGCCTCCAGCATGCAAGCAAAGAAAGAGGTCTGAAGAAGTCGTTCCTGAGAGAGGGGATTTGGCGGTGCCTTGTGGATGTATTGAAGAGCCGCCTGATGGGAGCGAGTAGGGCCTCAGATATTGCCATGGCACAGGTACTGCTGGTGAATGGCATCCATAATGGCGTAGTATATGATTGGGCATCAGTACTAGCAGATAGGATGGAGGAATTCATGACCCTCCAGCATAGGACCTTCTACATGCCCTACCACGCGATTGGAGTCTTCCTCGATGCGGTATGCCTTCAGGGCTCACCGGACGCACAACACTTGGCACCACACGGCCGCGTACACCCTGGGCAGCCCTCTATATTTTATTGGATTCACTTGGATACCATGGCACCAAGCGGAGATACACACTCAGCCAAGAAACGAAAGCGGCAAGTGGTGGTGTCGGAGGCAGAGACAGAGTTGGAATCTGCGTCTAGTGACCCCAGTGAGGAGGCAGAAGACTCGAGCGACACATCACAGACCACCGAGGGTAGTTTCAGATTGGTGGGTAGAGGCGCACAACAGGTGGAGGAGGAGACGGGGACAACATCTTCTATAGTAGCATAGACGGCCACACTTCCACCTCTCTCAGTTGTGCCAGCAGCAACCACACGACCCTCGGGTGAGCTACTCGAGCAGACGACTCTTTCTGGAGCGGCATTATTGGTAGTGCCGGTTCTTGGTTTTGGGCAGGGCAGGACATCCGTGATTATGGTCCCCCCAGAGGCAGTCGCGACAGTGGTAGCCTTACCAAAGCATCACGTGGTCCACGACAGGAGTCTCACGGCAGTAGTAGAGGTTGGGGAAAGTAGCGGGAAGGTAGATAGGGAGGCCATACGAGCATAACAGCTTGGAGGGAGTGGATACGCCTTCCTAGATGGATACGTCTTCCTAGATGGATATGCCTTCCTAGATGGACATGAGTGCGTGGCTGAGTCGGTACAAAATGACGCCACTAGCACGAGTGGGAGTAGCGGTCCTCTCCCCACGGCAGGAGCCGAGCTCGCACGAGATTGTGGACCTGGTCGGAGACAATCCACCAGAGACAGTATGTGAAAGATCCCTGATGGATCTTTTAAGTTGACAGGCTGTAATTTTTTAATTATTTGTTTTAAAATAAATTCTTCCTGTTTATTAAATGATCTTTCAGAGAGAGATAGAAGTTGCAGAAAGGTTGTGTCTTTTGTTTTTGTTTGTATTTTTCCAGATATAAGTAAACAATGAATAACAACAGCAGCAAATATGAAATAGGCTGGAAAATAATGTGCAATATTATAATATTCAGCCAACCCAGAATAGCTACAAATCGTACCAGGAAAAATACATAAATGATATGCCAGCAAAGTACCTACCAACCAAAATAATGTTGCCGGCTGCAAGAAAGACCATCCACGCACAAAAAAGGAGATGGCTGATGAATACCAATTAGTAACCCACATGCCAGCTGGAAGGAGGTCGTACGGCTGCTGCAGTCACGTCCAGGCAGCCAAGGAACTCCCATGTGCCAAGCAATATACCCAACATCCAAAGCCAAAGCTCTTCCAATGCTGAACTTGCACTCCAATCAAAGTTTGAAACCAAATGAAGCTGCTGAAACCTTCTATTGGGGTTTGCGTCCCAATATCTAAGCCCTGGGGTTTGCGTCCCAGTTCTCTAGAAATCGCTCCTCAAAGCAAATTCACAAATGCCAAGTTTGAAGATGTAAAAAGATCATAAAAAATGAGCCAACATCTCCTTTATATGTCCCTCGCAAAGCTACTCGAACCCTAAAGGGAGAATATGCTTTTACCTTTATTAAATAATGGCATATTCTTAATTAAAAAGGCCTTTATGTATAGGAAAAACACCCCTTTCATCAAATAACAAAACTCAAGGTGCCAGAAGGTCTCCGGATGATGAAAATAAGTTATAATAATTCAAGACCTTTCCAAGGAGCTATAACACATATGCTTGCCTGACCAGAAGAAGCCAAAATCCCCTTATTACTCCAATTAGCTATATAAATAGCTTTATTTAATTAATAAGACGCTAACTTAGGAAATATTAAAAATATATCCCAAATAGCCGTATAATGCTCATCTGACTCCACAAGTTTGAAACGGAGCCTGCCACCTGTCTGTGACTGTTGTTGGAAATCATGGATCCTCAAGCAATCTTGTCCCTAAAATCTAGGGATGCTCCTAGAAGCTAGGAAACATACCCAAATCTCCTGAAACTGAACCCAAGGAATAGTCTCATGGTAACCCAACCCTGGGTACTGTCAAATCCTCCTAAATAGTAGGAATAGCCTCCACAAAAGAAGGAAATGCCTCCTAAAATTAAGGAATTGCTCCAAATTGGTCCACCTGCTAGAATACCAAATCCCAAACACTAAATACCCTCACTAAGTCTCTATCCACCACTGTCAGCCTACAAGACCCCAAAATAAGCTGACTCACATGTCTCTGCTAGACAGAGCTAAAGAGGGGACATGACAGTATGGATTGTGCAGAGTGACCACTCCCCCATTTGTGAGTTCGTGTTAAGTCCCAGACAGGAGGAGGAGTTGATTCCTAACCCCCCACATGACGAGCCATTCCAGAGTCCTCACAGAGATGGTGTCCTAGCATCTCCGAGAGTGGAGGGCGATAGGGAATTGGAGCAGTTCCTTGCTGATATGGCTGTGGAAGCCTGACAGATGGTAGCGTCTGCGCGGTCTCAGGGAGATGCTCAAACAGAGGAGGAGCTGGAGCAGTTACTAGGGTTTATGAGGGGAAGGTGCACAACACACTTTGCGTAGTGTCTTGAGTTTGGTGGATGGCCTGCTACGGAAACCTTACAGATGTTGGAGGATTGGGGCCTGCGCAAACAGGTTGGTGAGACCAGTAGACAATCCTTGTTGCGGCGGATAGAGCAGGTTTTCCGAGAGACCTACTATGAGTTGCGGAGGACGGAGTTTATTGCTGAGAGCATCGAGACCTAGCGCTAGGAGACTTTGTTGGCATGAGACGAGTTGGTTGCTCGACTCCAGCAGATGGAGGAGTCGCACAGAGAGCAATTGGCTCGGGAGAAGGCCTCATGGGAGGCATAGCGCGCTACCTTGGACTCGGTGTTAGCCGAGGAGAGGTCGGCGAAGTGTGCCTTGGAGGTAGAGTTGGCGGACGCCCGCGAGGACAGGGCTATGTTGGAGAGTCGCCTGGGTAGTGCCTTGGAGATGGTAGAGCAAAAAGATAAAGAGGTCTTGGAGGCAGCAATGATGGTGAAGATAGCGATGGAACGCCAGATGGTTGCGGAGCGGGACCTCAAGTTGCGGACGGAGCAGGTCTATGAGCTACGGGCTCGCTTGACAACCGCACCCCACACATCGGCACCCTCTTCATCAAGGATGCCCTCTGCACCCCCTTAGTTTTTGATTTTGGGTTCTGTTGTAACAATGTATTCCCTATTTTGTTTGTAAGTCGTCCGGAGATGACCTTGTTTTTTTTTTGGGGATGATGTTAGCGGTAATATTGTACGAAAATAAAACAGTGGTTAATTAAGTAGTATTTGTCTTTGTTATTATGGTAACCGAGGGATGGTAGTTACAGGTGCTCACACCCCCTCGGTTCCCTTATATACCATGGAAGATCATTTGTAAAGACACGCATGATTACGAATGGAATAGTATCTCTTATATTTGCTTGATCTTATCTGGTATCTATGGCATTATTGTGTTGCATTGAGTATTCTATCTGTATGTTCGAAACTGTTCACCCAGAGGGTAAACAACCTCTTTATATCATCCGGATCAAACACACATATCATGAAGTCGGCTAAAAGTAGTTGTAATGTGTATGTCACCACCGGACCAAAAACACTCAATTCGGTTCATGTGGAACGAACAAAATTGTCTATATTGCTGGCTCTAATAACTACAAGAGATCTATTCGTTCCACACGCTATTGAATATCCTCAATTGTGATTAACCATTTGTTATGCCTTGATTTGGACCAAAATATGATCATCACATAGTCTTGAAAACTATCAAGATAATATTACTTGATCTTTTGGGCCACTTAAGATAGAACATGAACATTTGGAAGATGACTATACAAAATCTGTTCATTAATCGAACCAGGCAGGAGATGCCGGACAACCGCTGATCTAGAAGAGTTGACATCAATGACAAGGAGCGGGCATATTGCAACACTCTAAATAGAGGTCAAGTTATGAGTTCTGATTGATGTGCATGAAGAGAATGGAAGAGGTCATGGGAGGTAACATAGCAATGAAGACATCCCAAGAAGAGGATGGACTTCTCTAAACTTGTAGCCACATATATCTAGAAAGGGTATCAAAAGCTACAAATGAAATTTGGACCCAATGCTATCATGAACGAGGAAGATGAGTCCACTAGAACCACTAGAACCATGGACAAAACCCAATCTGTGTATCATGTTGATAAGATGAGACCTAGGAGTAACTTATGACTATAGGGATAGCTTGTTCAAGATTCTCATAGGTCTTTGAGAGGAAAATGCAGTGTTCCATGAGGATGCATCTCCCCCTAAAAAAACCATGCCCCCTATAGGAAGACAATTCCAAGACTTGGGGACTTGGGGGGCGTATCCCCCCACAACACCACCACCTCCGCCACCTTTATCGAGGATGTCACTGGGTCGCTTTCTATATGGCACATGCCATTACATATTGATTGCAATCTTTAACTTCGTGAAAACTAGTTGGCCTTTCATGGGGCACTCATAGAGATGTTATATTATAGATTCTGCCTTGAAGATCTCAATTCACCTCTATTTTTATATCAGAATCTCTCCCCCCCCCCCCCCACCACTTCTCTGTCGTCATCCCCCTGCAATCCCCTCACCATCCCCAAATTTAGGCCCTTGGTCCCTTAGTCCTCGAAACTCGTCCTTGCGTCCCCCCATCCCCTTGTCAGGAAACTTCGTGGAACTATGGGAAAATGAGATTTCAAGAAGTAATAACATCCTATAAAGTACTTGGAGAAGACCATATAGTACCATTATAGTTCCAACAAGCAATGGTGATGCCATTGCCAACCATTGAGACCTAATGTTGTGACTTGTTATCATGTTGATGGTCTAGAGTGTGACCATCCATGTGTGGGAGAGTCACAAATGATGACCCTAAAATCCCATCTAATAGCCCCATTGTTCTCTTTCTAGGTAGCTACAACTTGAATACGAAATTGCTGAAGCTCCTACATGTGAAGTCTTGTAAGATCTATATCTAGATTAACCTGTCAAGAGAGGAAGAACTTATTTTTGGCATTGAGACCTTGCAATTGCTCATGCTAATCAGAATTGGATAATAAGGATGTGTGATAACCCTTCCATAGTACCCCAAAATACCAACTACTTTTTTTTTTGTTATTAATTTTCCCTATATTATTGTGTTCATTCATAGGTATACTCGGGTACATTATCCATCCAGAATAGGTATTAGTCCAATCATCTAACCAAATGGGTTAGGCATCTATTTATTCGCAACAAGCATTCACCCAACCGGGTTAGGCATCTATCTTCATTTAGGCTTGTGATAGGTATGTGCTCTGGTTAGAGTCTTATGACTCATCAGGACCATCCGGATCCTGAGTCCCATCTGTTGACGGGAATAATCATTATGTTATGTTGTTATATTATGTTTATGTTGTCGTCGGTAATAATGAGTTACGACAGTTAGTTAGTTAGCCGACGGGTAGGTAGTTGGAGTCGCGACGGTTGTGTCGCACCCCTTCGGGTATTATATATTGTGTACCTTTTCTTAGAAAGGATCATGATAGTCGTGTCAAATGTAATGTTATAAGCACTTGATGTACATGGACTGTTGAATTAATATAGAGACTGGTTATTTAATGTATTTCCATTATGTTCTGTGCATTTACTTTCTGCATTTAACCGTTTACCCGAGAGGGCAAACATTTGGCGCCGTTGCCTAGACGAACTCGGGAACGGAAGACACGGATGGTGCACAGACACAATGGGCCTACCCGTTGGTGAAGTAAACCCGGAGGCCGACGACGCGCGGACAGAACTTTACACAGGAGAAGACACGACAACGCGAGAATTTTCAATTTTGCTCCAGGTAGCCATTCAAACATACGTCCGACGAGAAGCGGCGGAGGCAGAAATCCCACCAAGTGCCGTGTGGACAGCGCTGGAGGTTAGCCCGGCAGTAAACCGGTTGATGAACCACCTCCCCCGGTTGCTTGCACAGGCATCGCTGGCACAACAGGCCCGCCTGGAGGAGATTTCCTAGGAAGAGCGACGACAACAAATCTTGCAACACTACGAAGAGAACAGCCGACGGGAAACGGAACGAGATGGCGCCAGGCCAGGAGGAAATTGAACCTTGTAATAATCCCGACACACTGCTGATATAAATTGTGGTCGAAAGGCAAAATAAAAATAAAAATAACAAAAGTTTTTTTTTTGTACATGGCGTGTGGTTGCTATGTATGGAAGTGACTTATGCCCAATAGACTAAATAAGGACAAAAATAAAAAGATACAGAGTGATGAATGGGAAGTGGCACAAACCGCGTTGAATCTCAGACAGCAAATAGAACGAAGGCGTAGGCTAAGGCAGCTTGCCGAGGGATGACCGGTCGAGGGGTTGCCTGAAGGGAACCTAGGAGGTGTCACGGAGGTTGCGGAGGTAGAGATAGACGGAGAGAACTACACTGTCTACACTGTTGTAGGGCTGCCAGAAGGAGTCACGGAGAGTGCCGAAGGAGAACTCTACAGTTCGCCAGAATACCACCGTAGGGTAAGAAGCCGCGAAGAGTTGGTGGAACAAACAAGGCGAAGTCTAAACCTGATCGACGCTACCAGAGACTTGCTAAAGAATTTGTCCATTTCAGAGGACAACCAGAGGGAGACAACGGAAGGTGACGGTACGGCCGAAGGTGCCGAGGGAGCACAAGGGTACCGTACGGGAGGCAATTTGTTTGGTTCGGTGTCAACAACTTTTTTCGGAGGACCCACAAGTGGAGGTTCAGTTGCAGGAGGCGGAGGATCGCCAGGTACAAGCACACAAGGAATTAGAGAAGCGAGACCCAGCGGTGGGATGGCGAGTAAACAAAAATTGCCAAAGTTCACAGGGGAGGGCAAGGAAGACCCCTTACGGCACTGTCGTACATGTGAAACCATTTGGTTTGCCAACGGAGTAACAGACCAGGATGACTGGGTACAGCAGTTCCCAGCCACGTTACGAGGAGTTGCCATAGATTGGTACTCCGATGTGGACAAGCAAAAAGTGGCCACGTGGGCCAATCTACAGAAGGAATTCACAGGGGAGTTTTGGTTGCTCCGTGATGACAATGAAATTGTAATGGACATATACAGTACCAAACAAGGTACCAGGGAGACAGTACGGGCATACAGTCGGAGGCTGAAAGAACTCTTGGGTAAAATGGAAAGCCAACCCGCAGATGGATTGAAGAAACGATGGTTCGTTGAAGGGTTGAAATCCTCCCTACGGAGGAAGATGAAAATTGTACCCCCGATGTCATATGACGACGCTTATAATAGGGCGATGGACCTGGAGAGCGAACACAAAACATCAAAGAAGAAGAAAAGTAATAAATCCTCATCCGAGGACGATGACTCTTCACAGGAAAGCAACAGCGACGACGAGGCTGACAAACGGGTGCAAGCGCTCCAGAAAGACATGGAGTGAATGAGAAAGGAATTCAAAATAATGAGAAGCACTGGTCGGAACGAAGGGGACATATGGTGCACTGAGTGCAAAGAGGAAGGGCACACAAAGGGTACTTGCCAAAAGAAGGCATTCTGTGAGATTTGCCAAGTGATGGGACACTCCACCAAGGAGTGCCCATACAACATGAAAACCCGAGGAACGCAAATGAACCAGGTGCTGTTCACGGAGCAGGCCACAACATCCGCACCAGCGGGTACCGGCCAACATACTAACACAACGGCATCATCTGGAGGATACCGGGACAACAGACGCGGCGGCGGAAGGAGTAGCAACAATAACAATAACGGAAGCCGTATCCAGTATGACGCCAAGGGCCAACCAATTATCCAATGTAGGGCCTGTAATCAGTGGGGGCACTTCGCCCGTGATTGCACGAAGGAAGCCACCCCTCAGCACCTCTGCCGTTGGTGTGGGCCAGGCGACCATGAGGACACAAATTGCCCGCAGGCAGGGGTTAATCTTCTCAACATTGAGAAGGCTGAGAAGACTGGTGAGAAAGAAGTACTGGCGATCACCCGCGCCCAGACGAAAAAAGCCACTTATCCCGACCCCCGTACGGAGAAGGAGAGATTACGGGAGGCAAAGGCCAATATTGAACGTGAGACGACGACCGAACGACGGGACAACGAGGTGGCGAGTACATCATCCCGTACGAAAGCGGAAAATAACATCATTGGGCAAATCTTGCAGATGGAGGTGCCGATAAAGTTGAAAGACCTTCTAGACTCTATGCCACAATTGAGGACTGCCATCCTCACCAATGTGCAAAGCACCGCAGCGTCGAGGGCACCACAGGTACGGGTTCCCGCCACCGCATCGTCGAGTGCACCACAGGTAGGGGTTCCCGCCACCGCATCGTCGAGTGCACCACAGGTAGGGGTTCCCGCCACCGCTTCGAAGAGTACACCACAGGTGGAGGTTTCCGTCAGCCCTTCGACTGACCCAATGTTACTAGCCTTGAGCAGTGGTAGACACCCAGCTGTGGTAGAAATGGGTATCCGTGGGACCATTCTGAAGGACACCATTGTGGACGGGGGATTTGGGGTGAATGTACTACTAGAAGAAACATGGAAGCGGTTGGGGAAGCCCACCCTATGGCCACCCACATTCAACCTGGTGGGAACGGACCAACATGGCATTAAGCCACTCGGGCTGTTGATGGCCCAGAGAGTGACAATTGGTACGCAACCATTCTTGTTAGATTTCGTGGTTATTCCCTCGAAGAAGAAAGGCTATGACGCCATCCTGGGGAGAGCGTGGTTGATCAATGCGAGGGTAAACCACAACTGGAAGAAAAATACACTTTCCATGGAGAAGGGAGGGCGGAAATATACCATTGACCTACACACCCAAGATGTCGGCGAAGAGCTCGCCTCTTCAGACTCGGACTCAGAGGACTCTAATAAAAGGGAAGGGGGTCCCGATGAAAGCAAGGGCAAGAACGCGATGGAGCCGAACAGTGAAGGGGTGCTCGAATTGGAGGGATGTTCTGAAGATGAGGTATGCTCACTTAATGGGCTCTTCCACTGGCAAATGGAGGATTACGAAATGTTCCAAAGCTACAGGCTCGAAGTAGAGGAACCAGAGCAACCAACAGAGGTGTACCTGCCGGAATACAAAGAATATTGGAAGGGAGACGCCCCAAACCCTGGCGACGTAGATAATCCGAAGATTGTTGGCCACGATTGGAACCCTGTATGGAAGACCGCAGTCTTCAAAATCTTTATTATCCTTCTTCTTCTTATGTACGGGAAGGAGACCGTGGTCCCTATAGAATTTGTGGTTCCAGGTCTCCCGATGGCCATTGAAAATAGACTTGCCACCAACGGGCCCAAATTGAAACCCTACCACGTGAAGCGCGCAGGGGACCCGAGAGGCCGGACGGACACCCGAGAGCCCGAAGGGGGACTCGAGAGGATGGAAGGGGACCTAAGAGGCCGGGCAAGCGACTCGAGAGGCACGGGACAAAAGCAGGAGACTTTTGGGCGAGGAAAACCGAGAAGGATGAAGAGCGATCCCAGAGACAGGGGACTCGAGCCGAAGACTCTCTAGACAACTTAAAAAAAAAAAAAGTGAAAAAAAACACCACTGTACGGCAGATGACCGTACGATTGGAAGAAAGAAAGAAAGAAACGTACGGTTGTATGACAGGTGACCGTACGATCAAAAATTTATTTAAAAAAAAAAAAATTTGAAAAAAATCGCACGATCGTACGGTCAAAAAAAAAAAAGAAAGAAAAAGGGAAAATGGCCACCGTATGGTGGGACCAAGGTGACACCACCGTGCGGTGAAACCACTAAGGTGACACCACCGTGCGGTGGACGGTGACACCACCGTGCGGTGGAACCACCGACGGTGACACCACAGTGCGGTGGCACCACCGTGCGGTGACACCACCGTGCGGTGGAACCACCGACGGTGACACCACCGTGCGGCGGTCACACCGTGTGGTGGGAGCCACCGAAGGTTGTTGCCGAGACATGCACGCACAACCCGACCACCGCACAGCCCGACCACCGCACAGCCCGACCACCGCACAACACCGAACACCGCCGCACAGCAAGGGATAAAGGAGGAGGAAGATGCACCGCACGGCCCGACCACGCACCGCACGGCCCGATCAACATGCACAGCAAGGGTTATGCACACCAACGCGCAACAGCCGCAAAAGGAAAAAGAAAAAAAGAGACCAAGCCTGCACAATCCACATAGCCACGTAAGGGCAAAACGACCGCCACAGGTAGACCAAGCAGCCGCACGATTGGAGGTGCCAGTGCTGTTGTTGACCGGAGGTGTGTCCGTACGATAAGAAGGGTGTCGACCGCACGGGAAGGTGGCCGCACGATTGGAGGTGCCAGTGCTGTTGTTGACCAGACAGGGAGGTTGTATGGCCGGGGTGCCATAGGGGACATTACAGTGCCTAAAAAAAACAAAAACGACAACGACCAGATTTAAAATGATTCGCTGGAGTTTGAAGCCAGGACACTGGAAATTCAGAGTGGAAAAGAAGGGTTTTTGGCATCTTAAAATATCACTGAAATGCTGTGCGCCATGGACTTTCGTATGGTTCTGAGGGTTGTAAATTGGTGTTGGCGGCGAGGGTGCTGCCCCTCGACCCCGCCCTGTACTGCGACAGGGAGCGCACTTGGGGCGCTGCCCCTCGACCCTGCTGGGGCGCTGCCCCAGACCCCGCGAGGGGCGCTGCCCCTTGACCCCGCTGGGGGTGTTGCCCCCAGACCCCCAGTTTATTTTTGAGCTACAGAATACCACAGGAAGTGTTGTGGTTGTCCGTACTATGAGAAAGAAGCCTGCAGCTAAGCATTGGCGGGGAAGCCATAAGCTGTAGAGGGAGACGGATTTGGAGGTTGGGAACAAACAGAGTTTGAGGGAAGGCATTGCAGGTCCGCGCAGTTGTATGACACCAGGGAGTTATTCACTTCAATTTTTAGCCTTTGGGGAGTGTGATGGAGGATTTGAGGTGTCTCCTAGCATTTGTGCCAGCGGATTGTGGCCACCTCCAGGCATGACGGGTACGCTTTGAGGAACTCGGCGTATGTCTCGGCTGGACGTGAGGTTGCCTTGGTGGATGCACAGAGGGCTCGGGAGGAGCTGACCACCAGGTTGGAGGCAATAGTCACGTGAGACTTAGTTCAGCGTACCCAGGAGTTGGATGCCGGGAGAGCAGCACAGGTGGCTATCGAGGACAAATTGGCTAGGGAGATAGTATCAATTGAGTAGCAGTTGGTGGAAGCTGAGAATGAAAAACGTGTTTTGCAGACAAGTTTGGGTTAAGCACAGGAGGACTGTGATGGCAAAGGAAGCAATATTGGTGAATTCCACACTTGAGCATCGGATGGTAGCAGAAAAGGGTTTTCAGGCGAGGACGCAGCAAGTGTATAAGATCCGGGCCCGACTGGCGTCAGTAGTTCTTGCCGTTCATCTCTATTTTGTATTAAGTCGTCGGAGTCGACTTCTTTTCTTGGGGGGGATGATGTTGACGGGAATAATCATTATGTTATGTTGTTATATTATGTTTATGTTGTGGTCGGAAATAATGAGTTACGACGGTCAGTTAGTTAGCCGACGGGTAGGTAGTTGGAGTCGCGATGGTTGTGTCGCACCCCTTCGGGTATTATATATTGTGTACCTTTTCTTAGAAAGGATCATGATAGTCGTGTCAAATGTAATGTTATAAGCACTTGATGTACATGGACTGTTGAATTAATATAGAGACTGGTTATTTAATGTATTTCCATTATGTTCTGTGTATTTACTTTCTGCATTTAACCGTTTACCCGAGAGGGCAAACACCATCCCCGTAGACTACACTTCCAATGGGAAGTGCATTGAGGTTGTCATCCTTAGGGGTATTAGTTTAAAATCAAGCTTGAAACCCCACCTTAGAATTTAGCCTATGGCCACGGGGAGTCAAGCAATCCATCCAGGATCCTTCTAAGTATAACATGATAATCTTTTATCTTATCATTTATTTTGGGATTTTTTAACCCAAATCCCCTCACTTAATGATTATTGTTATCACTAAAATGTGCACCCTTGTTGAACCAAAGTCAACCATCTAGTGAGACATGGGATGACCTCTAAGGCTGTGGGTAACCTATAGGCAGAGGCCAACCTTTAGAGAAGGCTGGTTCCTTATGATGTCTCACCTAAAACTACACTAAAACTACAATCTTTCAGAGGAAAAGGAGGAGAAAAGCTTGAAAATTCTTCTAAACTACTTTTGGAATAGAAATTATAGCTACTTGGGTGATGCATCAAACTTAAGTTTCAGACATCCATTAAAGTTTTGGCATACAATTTCTTAACTATTCAGAAGGCTTTTGCACAACTTGAGTTTTGCGTAGATTCATACATCAACATTTTACATGAAGGTTTTGAATTTCATCAAACTTGAGAAGAAAAATCAAATGTTTTCACAACTTAAGTTGACTTCACTCTCTACACAAGAAGTAACCTGCATGAAAAGTAAGACATTTACTTGAGGATTTGATGAAATCACAGAAGTACACATCTAACATGGGTTTGCACAAAAAGATAACATTTGAAGGCAATAAACTGAAGTTTATTAATAAAAAGATGCTGTTACAATCATAGAGTCTGAAATGTTTCAAAATTTGCTTGAAAACAATGATACAACAATTGATTCAGTCACACAATAACTGATTTTGATTTACAAGACACTGATTTCTGCCCGAAAGACCTCTAGAAGCTACAATACTTTGCAAAAATGAAAGCAAGAACTGACTTCAGAACTCAGTTTAGACCTCCCTATATCTCTGTCCAACGTTAGAGAAAAAGGAGGACCTGCCTTGAAGAGCATTAATCATTTCTCCTTGGTTTGAGCTACTGGTTTGACCCCACTTTGGTTCTGGAAAAAATTTATCTCTCTGTTTCTACTGCTGACAAACTCCAAGTAGGCGTTGAAGTAATGGATGTTGACTTTTTCTTTCTTATCCTTGCCTTGTTGACTGATATATCCTCTCCAACTGTGTCTATATTCTCTCCACTGTTGCATAACTGGTCATTAATCCGCCAAATGTCTTCAATATCTTCTAAGTTGTTAAAACTGCCATTGACCTCCTCATGAATGTCTTGGAAGCTACCATTTGAGATGATCACTTCTAACTTTAGTGACTCATCAAGCAATTTATTAGTTCACCATTATGTTGTCAAGCTCCTTATCTTTGAATGACTTTCCTTCAACTAGAAACCATACTTTCATTAATACAAGTTGCCATGATAGGCTTCTCTATACTTCTCCTACTATGATTCCCTTGACATCCAGTCAACTTCTTTATCAAGCTTCATAGGTGCCATTGATTTTAGACTTGATTTTCTTTATCATGCTATTTGGACTGTCACGGATTTGTCCCTGGTACCAGGTCATGTTCATATTTGCTGCAACTCTTGAGATTACTGTCCTTCCTGTGATAACTGTACAATTCCTTGACTGTCACTTTTGACCTCATGCACTCAGAATCTACTGCTTCATCTTCATGAGACTGTATAGCTGTACACTTCTATTCATGATCTCTGTTATCTGCACTTATCATTTCTTGCATGCATAATGCTGCTCTTTACCTAACCCTCACAAGGACTCATCTGCACCATTTCTATAGTGTCTATGGCTTACTTATTATAGATCAGTACTCTTCATTCAAGTCACATAGTCCTTGTAGTCACTGGCACTATTAAACTTGGATTTGAAGACTAGAAAGATCTAGAAATTAATCTGCCATCTCACCATTCCTCTGACGTGACTGACTACTATATTATACATCTGAGATTGACTTCTGCCCCTGATTTCTGTGCACTGTCATCTCCTTTCTAGCATTTGATTAGGGGATTGTCTTGTATTATTGATGTCATATTTTTTTATCTATCCCCATCTCTCCATTTTCCAAAGGATTGTCCTCAAGGCTCAACAAGACTGCTATGTGCATTTTTTAAGCAGCAAACTTTATCATAAACTTTTAAAGCATCCTCTATACTCTTGAAGCTTTCTCACTCTATTGTGTATTCCTTTCGTCCTTTGAAGTATCTAGCTCACTGTTCACTTGCACCACTCACAGTACCATGGGTCTTCAAATTTGATGTTCATGATGATTGGCCTTTTTGTTCATGTCTTATGTTATGCTTTCAAAAACTATATATTAATGTATTGCAACTATCTTGTGCATTCTCCCTTCTATTCTCTGTTTCTTGAATACCTGACAAATTCCCTAACCCTTAATGGCACATCATAGTGTCTAAATGTACCTGCTGTCTTCCATTTATTGCTTGAAGTTGCATGATTGTGCTGACTGTCATTTCTTCATTTTCTATTTGCTTACTGTCATAAAGACCCCTATGATGCATATTCTCATTCTTTTCACTATTTCAGATGATATCATAAAATTCATGAGGTCTCTTGGCATTTCAAGAGTCTCAGATATGGCTGTCTACTTCCTGATAGTATCTTTCCCTTTGTGGGAGTCTTTACTGTCTTTTACTCTTCTGATATTACTGTCTCTTTGATAAGAATGGACATGTTGATCATCAACTTGGTGATTCTTGAAAAAAAAAAACTGTCCCTTAATGACTTTTTTTTTGTTACCCTTGGTGAATTTGTCACCTTGAAGGCCAGCACTCTGCTATCCCTTTCTCCATCTCCCCCATAGTCTCCTAGGATAACCATATTTGCTGCACGTCTCTATCCACTTTGCACACTATCAAGGGGCAAACTGTCTCCTATATTTACTGTTCACTTTTCCTTTGTTTGCTATGGTACTGTCATGCCTTTTGTTTACTGTTGTCTCTTAATCTTTGTTATGTCATTAGATCCAAAGTTTTAATACTCAGACTCGCCACGGACTAGGCAAACCAAAAATTTGGACTCGGACTCAGACTCGTGAAAGACTCGCGAAAGACTTGGCAAAAAAAAAACCGTAGTTTTACAAAAAAACATAAACAAATTAATGCATTTAGAGAACATAAGAGCCATAATTGAAACATTACACATGTCATATGATCTACAAACACTCAATATTTGAAATTTCATCATTCATACTCATAGTTTCAACTTTAAAATGTATAATAGCAGCATAAGTTTATAAATGTTTACAAAATTACATATAATGATATGTCCAACTCCAAATGTGAAAAACAACAATGAACAAACTAAAGAGAAGACTACATCTTCCTCTTTGTATTTCTCCTAATATAGCTCAATTTTTCAGGCCTTGAGCTAGAAGTAGTAGCGGTGGGTGTTGTGGTATCTAAATGGTGAGATGATTCTTCTTCAAAATCTTCGTCCTCATCTTCATCCTCCATTTCATCCAATCTTGCTCCTCTCTCTATTTCTGCAATTTCTTCTTCGGTAAGGAGGACATCATCACCATCATTTTGTTCATTCACGGTCCAATCACCATGTGGATCAATTTCATCCAAGTCAATGGCCTCATGTGAAACACCCTCCACCTTTCTAACTTGAAGGCGAAGGTTGTACTGAATGAAGACAAGATCATTGAGCCGCTTTTGTGTCAATCTATTTCTCTTCTTTGTGTGAATGCTCTCAAATACACTCCAATTTCGTTCACACCCAGAAGCACTGCATGGCTGAGAAAAAACACGGACGGCTATCTTTTGAAGATTAGGCGTGCCAACACCATAATTCTCCCACCATAAATCTACAAAAAACATTTAGAAATATTAGAATTGAGAAAAACATATAACAATCAAGTTTGTAGTTTTTTTCTTGCAGTATTGAACTAAGTTACTAAATTTTTTACCTGGTTGTTGTTTTTGATGGAAATGTTGTCATTGATGTCAAAGGAATTAGATGTCTTTGATGTCAAAGATGTAAGAAGACAATTAGTCCTATCAAAGGTGATGATTAATGGATTGGATAGCTGTGATTTATGTGAAGAAGATTATATCAGTTTATCATCCAACATTATAACAGGGATAGAGAATACTATGTAGTGATGAAGCACGAACAGCAAGCTATAATTTTTGCAATCTTGAATGATGTCATTAACATTATGAAAGCACTTGGCTACGGTTATCCAAGTCAAGCACAAGTGATTCACGTCACACACAAGGAACCAGTTTATAATAACCAGTGACCAACGACATAATACTCAAAGAATATGACAGCGATCTGCATTACAGTGATCTGTACACAGAGTCCAGGAAGTGATCATTATGAGTACTGACCAACTTATCCAAAGGAAATATTTAATGACAGCGATCAAAAAGAAAGTCAAGTGAATAATATAAAGCAATTATATCTGATTATTAACAGCAATGGTGAATAGAAGATACCAGTTAATTAATTAATCAAAGGCAGCGATAATTGTTAAAATACGACTTCATATCTGTGGTGAAGATAAGTAACACTTCATACAAATTAATGGAATGATTTGATCATTATTTTCAGTGACTTTGTACTTGTATGCAAGTGATGCGATTAAAACAAAAAGATAGCTGATTTGGTAATGGTTCGAGACATGAACTTCAGTCGCAATTATTAGAGAAGTGATACAGAATACACAACATCCTGGTCGACTTTCACGTAGCCAGCAATCCTTGAAAGAGTCTATTAAGGAAGCAGCGGTCAACATAAATATTATTGATCAGCAACAATAAAGAAGATATATATGGTATGCAGTCAGGAAAATACAAAAGAAGAAGCGATGAAAGAAAAGAATATATCAGCGATAATGAAAGATGATCTCATTTATTAATAATAAAGGAGACTTCTCAAAAGAGCAGCGATGAAAGAAGAAGAACAAACATTGATTAATATTAAATGATATGAAGGCATCGATTCAAGAAGATGGTCTAAGATTATTGCAAGCGATTCGTGATGACAAAAGATTCGACTTAGATGGTAGGAGTCTTATGGAGCAGCGACTTAATAATATGTGGCAATCGACTATGATCAACAAGAAATACAAATAGATAAGTCTTGAGTAGCGGTGAGTATGGGAGAACAATCGATAAATTAATGGAGCATCGATTATGATGTCTAAGCAAGCAGGGATTTATAGAAAAAAGAATATGATATGATTGGGGTCTAAACATCGTCTAAGTTGCTGGAGATTGTTTTCGATGAAAACATATTTTGCCTGTGCATGGGATAGCAGGGTGAGGAATGGTGTCCTCTTTCCTTGCTGGTAAAGTCACGAGAAAAGTAGTGCTAGTTTATCTAAGACAATGCTAATATTAAAACAGTATCAAAAGGATATTGATTAATTCAAAAGATGTCATCATTGAGACTATGGCAACAAAACTGAAGAAGCATATAGCACCACGACAATTCATATTGAAGAGATGTTCGATAAAATATAGATGCAGTGATCTTTGTATGACGTGATTCAACATATGGAACGGAGGTTATGAGAATACAAGAAAGTGCGACTTAATGAACAACGATAATGTATACAGTGGTGAAGAAGACAACGATCTAAAGGCAATGATAAAATAAAGACAACGACTTTATTATGACAGCAGCCATTATGTTCTACGAGACTATGGATCTCATGTGGCGATGATTATAAACACATATATACGTAAGATCAATTTACCTAGGTATGAGTATGACTATGAGGTGTGATTAAGAAAAGAAATTGAGATGGTATGATTTCTTATTATATTAGTTTGAATCAAAGAATAAAGATATATAATGAGCAGTGACTAATATGGAGGTAGCACAAGTTACATTAACCAAGTCAGATTCATAGTGGCTGATCACTATTAGTTATAGATCGGTTATCATTGAAGAGTGTGATTTGTTATAGTAATTAAAATAGAAGCAGAGGGGTGCAATTATGAGAAATAACACGACTCTCTAAATAGTTTGTTAAAAATTTAGTAAAGCACTTGAAAGACTTTTTATTTGAAAAGGGGTATCTCTCAAGAGAAATCACATCCTTTCGATGGATACATAAGATATAAATAATATATAAAAACCATTTTGTGTGAGAGTTAGTAACAGTTAACATTGAGAATATAAATCAGAGAAGAGAAGGGATGTTCGCTGTCTGTGGTGTGCACAAAATGAAAAGATTTTAGAAAGTAATCTGATGTGTGAATTGTATAAAGAGTATATATGCAAACATAAAGAAAATATATTCAGATATACAAAAGGAACATGATCGGGCTGAATAAGAATATAGAAGATCATTTCAGATTTGTGAAGGCTTTGTATGAGCAGATAAATTGTATATTTAATAGGAGGAATATGAAGAATTAATAGCAGATTAAGAAGATATTTTTATGGCAGATTTATGGAGGACTGTGTGTGCAAATTTATGAAGGACTGTGTGTGCTGATTTATGAAGGATTTTTGAGTAAGTGTGATCAGTTTATCAGAATTATTAGGAGGAGATTGTAGCAGTTTGAAGAAGGAAATTTGAGAAGAATAGAATCCATCATCTGTTGTTATAGCAACATTGTAAAGGTGGAAAATCAGATTTATATGAAGTGGGCTGGTGCTCACTAATTCGGGATTGGGGAGTTGGTGCTTCCAGTGGGTTGGTGCTCACAAATTCGGGATTGGGAGTTGGTGCTTCCAGTGGGTTGTTGCTCACGAATTCAGATTTGGGAGTTGGTGCTTCCAGTGGGTTGGTGCTCATGAATTCAGATTTGGGAGTTGGTGCTTCCAGTGGGTTGGTGCCTCTAGTAGGTTGGTGCCTACGAAATATTGTAAAAGAAGAAATATATAAAAGCATTGATTTACTGTGGTTTTCTCATGTAAGGGTTTCCACGCATATATCTTGTTCAACTTGTGTTCATATTGGATAGATTACATATGAATGTTGGTGTGCAATGAATATGTAAATGAAATAAGTTATATACTTGTGATTGAAGTTGAAAAAGGTTTAATTGGTAAAAGATTGTTGTTATACTGATTCACCCCCCCCTCCCCCTCTCATTATAACCGTGTGCTCTTCAGTTTTCCTCTCCTTTCAATTGCTAGTTGTGATGAGAAGAGTCTCCCATCTGCACTCTTGTAGATCTTGAACAATGAACATTTCCAAATTCATAAATAGATAGTCAAAGTGTCAAACTCAAATTCAATAATGAACATTTCCAAATTCATAAATAATGATAGAGCAATTGCAAATGTCAAATCTCACCTCTAACTCATCAAGAACCTTGTCTCTCAACTCAGGATCAGGTGCCATCTTATGAACGCATGCAATAACACCTACCATGACCTCCTCATCAGCCCTAAATGAATCAAAGAAGTAGAATTTCGGGTTCAAGAAGTAGGCGAAGGCATGTATCGGTTGGCGGAGTTGGTTTGTCCACCTACGATCAATGATGCGCCAAAGGATTTCACATTTTCTTGTATTTCCACGATAGTAATGTGAAATGGCCTCTTTGACTCTATCCATGGCTTCATAAATGAAACCCATTGGCATGCCCTCTCCATCCACCATATGAAGAACCCTTACCAAAGGTTCTGTCACTTAAAAGAATGAAAACAAATTTTAAATTAGTACAAAATTAACCCCTAAAAAATAAAATCAGCAAATAGACAAGATTGTATAAAGTTTACTTTTGTGTTTGTTACTTACCGCAGTCAACTCCTCTCCACTTTTGCTGAACCCTTCATCAAAAACAATGCTCACAATCTTCTCTGCTTTAGGTGTTTTGGAGTATGTAGACCCCAACCAAGCATCAGACACAAACATCTGCTTAAGATGAGGAATGGCACTAAGAATGCTCTGTAAAGTGATGAAGTGGCTAGCAAATTGTGTCACTCCAGGTCGCAAGCACCCAAGTATGGTTGTAGATGAATTTGGTGACACTTCTTGCATCTTCAACCTTCTTTTTCACCCAGCCAATCTTCCCAATGTCCTATAGCATCAAGTCCAAGCAATGTGTAGCACAAGGACTCCATGTAATCGTAGGATGCCTCTCCATAAGCATTCTACCTGCAGATACATATGCAACTGCATTGTTCGTGATAATTTGGACAACATTCTCAACTCCAACTTCCTGAACCACCCCATCCAATAGATTACACAAAGTCTTTGCATTTTTTATTTCATTTGAGGCATCAATAGACTTTAGGAATATTGTAATGTCCCCTACCTGATCTATTTAAATATACTAAAATTGATAGATTTTCTTCAATAAGTTATTAACAAGTGCTTGTCTATTTTCCTCATTAAACTGATTAATTTCATTATTCATAGTTCTTAATATAGATATCAAACCCTACTACTACTTCAGTTTTAAGGGAGAAGGGTTTACATATGTTACCAAAGCGCTTAGAGACCAACTACAATAGGTTCCCTCAAAGTTTATAGATCCAAGCCCTTACCTATCTTGGGTCTATACCCTCAAGGCGTATTGGTTGCTGATCGCCACCCTATCTTGGGACTTAACCTATTGCTTGGATTTAGACTGCCCCTCTTTGGAACATCTCAATCCCATCTTCTTAAATACGGAAAGTAATAACATGATTTAGACTATAAGTATATATATTTCTTATGTATTATGAATACGTATATGAAATTAAGTATGACTATCATACATATTGCAGTCCATATTAGTATTACTATTAATTCTGCATAAGAACATTATTGGGCTTCATATATTTAATATTAAGGATACTTATTAAACACATCCCCATGCATACCACCAAGAACAAGGAAGTTACTACCTGTAACTTAATAACAATTCTGATCTGATCTGATCCATGGTGCTCTTACTAGATGCTTTTGATTCCTTTCCTTTATATCTCTCAATGTGAGGGAGAGGTCACACCTCTTCATCATGTGTGCCCTTTGGCAAGAGACACACCCTTTCACCATTCCCTTTGATAGAGTGCAACTCTTCATTATTTCTGCCCTTTGAAAGGGACACAATCTCTCATAATCAGATCTGCACTTCTCATTTCCAAATTATTCCCCCTCTCAAATGAGGTTCTCTTCTCCCTTTTATATCTCATCGTTGAGGGAGTCACAACCTTTCCTTTCATTTCTTTTGACTTTTCATTAACTTAATTAATTTTTAATTAATCATATTTAATTATTTTATTTTATATTTTAATTTAATTTTAAATATTTTAATTTTATTATTATCATTTATTATTGAATTTTATTTCAAAGTGGGGACATTACAAATACCATTGCACCATTTGAAGCCACCAAGAAGTTGAGAAGAGTCCTATTCCGTTCATCTGTCCATCCATCAGATAAAATGCTGCATTCTTTTTTCTTCCAATACCTTTTCTGATCATCAATCACAACTTGTGTATTTTTTACAACTTTCTCCAGCAATGGCCCACTGAAGTCATGACCCGTTGGGGCCTTAAACCCCTTACCCGCAACTGTTAATGCATTAACCAAACCTTCCAAATACACATTGTTTGCTGCATTGAAAGGTATATTATTGTAAAACCAAAAGTTTGATGCTGCTATCTTTGCTTGTTCATGCTTCTCTCTATTCCATCATGTACCTTCAAGTGAGGGTTGTGCACCTGGAACATTGCGTGGTACAAAAAAATTAGGGTCCGATCTAACAGGGGTGCCACTAGCCTCACCCTCATTGTCACCGAAAGATGAAAGTGACTGACGACCATGAGTGTGACCAGTGAGACCTGAAGTGGACAATGTGGGATTCATTGCAGCTACCATGGCTTCTTTTGTGTTTTGCCTTTCTTCCTTTTGCATATCATGCTCAGCAAGAAGGGCCTTCATCTCTCTAAGAATCTCAGGAGTTGATTTGGGGCATATGTCCACACCATATCCAGGTATTTGTGCAAGGTGGTATTTTAATCTATTGATTCCACCCATTATCCATTTTGTACATTCGGTGCAAGTGACTTCCCCCTTTTTGCTTCGGGGAATCCCATATTTCCATGCTTTATCTCTTTGTCTTCCTGGCTTTGGGGTTGCCCTTGGAGTTGAACTTGCCATTGCTGATTTACCATGAAAAAATAAAAAATCAGCAGGGTTTTGTGGAAAATCAACAAAAAAAATGACAATGAATCATTTGGGAAAAATAGCATTCAAAAACAAGAAAAAAATGTAAGGAAATAAGTTAGGAAGGGAAATACAATTTTTTTTGGTAGCATATCCCCTTGTTTTTCAAGATTTTTTGGATTTTCAAAACATGGAAATGAAAAAAAAAAAAGAGGAAAAATCCTTACCTAGATCTCTTTTGGTGATTAAATCTTCTTTACTCTCCTCCTTCAAACCCTACAAACCTATTTTAACCAAGAAAGAATGTCAAATGAGTGAAAAAAAATAAAAAAGACCCACTTTTTATGCTTGCTAAGAGTATTTCCGGGTTGCGCAAGTCCTTCTAAATGACTCGCGAGTCCGTGCATTTGACTCGCCAGGACTCGCTTTGTGAGTCCTTGGTGAGTTGACTCGTGGCGCCACAGGACTCGCGAGTCCGTGGCGAGTCGACGAGTCTTAAAACTATGATTAGATCCCTTGATTAGGTCTCTATGAATAGTTTAATCATGACTGTGCCCTCTTCATGAATGTTGTTTTATGGTGGACTGCCCCTAGCTTGATCACACATGCTTTCAGGAAAAATGTTATAACATTCACAAGAAGTTGAGGGTATTATCAAAGCTAAGTTGGAAAACTTGTCTGAGCACACACTACTTTCAAGGTAGCTGTTTTATTGTTCAGGGCCTCACTTGGGCTAGACATCTTAATACCATCTTCTTTCATTTAATTAGCCTGGAATTGGATACTTCACATCGCCAATTCAGGCCATTAAACTTTGTTTTAGTGATTGCCTTGACCTTTATTTTTTGTCCATCTGGGAATATTATCTCTCCTCCGAAGAAAATCTATAAGCCATAGTCCATTGAGTTATCTCACTATCTTCACTCAGAAATTTTGCAACTCTTGTAAGTATCTAATGTGTCTTTTCTGTAGGTGGAAGAAGGTAATTACAAAAAAGTTCTTCACTGAACAACAATACATGAGAACCTCTTACTTCGCTGAAAAACATAATGCTCAAGAATATTTTGCACTCAATGTGATGAAACAAGAACTTAGGACCAAAACCTCATGCAAAACTCTTCAAAATATGTAGCAACACTTAAAACTTCAGCGCTACAAAGCATACCTGGCAAAAATGTGAAAGGGGGCATGTGTACTATGCAATGTGGGTATGATTATGGAGCAGATTTTTTTCAAATTCTTTCCAACATGCCATAAATATCTATCTCTTACCTGCAACATGTTTTCTTAGCTCTTTGCAACGTGTCTTCAGTCCTTAATCCTCTCCTCAACATGGATGAAGCTGAGGCAAAGTAGTGCTGGTCTCACGCCAATTCATGTAGCCACTTCAATGCAAATTCAACAAAACTTTACTCTTTCAACATGGACAGCAAAACTTCCTTCTACGTGCTCCAAATATTTATTTGATGGCTGCAATATGTTGTCTTTTAGTGCCACTACATCTAGGTAATAGATGTTTCTGTTGATGTTATAGCTAGGTCGGATCCCTTCTAGGGCCGACCTAGCACATCTAAGTGACTAATTGGCCCTTGGCCTTAGTCACGTCCCATATGCAATAATCTTAATGTAGCGTGTTGAGGCTGAGCGCTAAACACAAAGTACTTTATTGTAATTAATTCCTCTCCTTGGAAGCCAATCTAGGTAATTTGGGAGGATATGCTTCATATATATGTAAAGTCAAATTCATTGTAACTACACATCATTCAGCGAATACATTCTCCTTCAGCATTCATCAGCAAATTACCCCAGTGATCTGCGAATATCATCTGAAGCTAGCGAATCATCTCCTAGAGCAGCGAATCACATTTCAAGGACAGCTAATCATAACTCAAGAGCAACGAACTTCTTTCAGGTCAACGAACCACCTTTAGGGACAATGATTTCTATCAAAGGCTGAGCTTCCTTCATCGAATGGTGTTCATTCAAGGATAAGATCAATTCTCAGTTGTGCCTTGGTTAGGATTCATCTCCCTGCTGTTCTGATTGCTTCAGGTGTTGAAGTAGATTGTAAAATTACTTACTGATTATTGCATAATAAGATCTGAGATTTATAGCTGGGTTTTTCACCTTCAAGAGGGAGGTTTTCCCAGGGTATCACTGTGTTATGTGTTGCATTTGTGCTTTCTGTTTCTTACCTTCAGTCTGATTGCTAAAATTTAACATGGTATCAGAGCTTGGTTCGATTAGATTGACAGTAATTATTTATCCTCATTCTGCTCTTATCACTTCTTCAAGATGGTGCACAGTCTCAGGGTTGAAGATAGATTGGATGGTGCTTCCAATTTCACATCATGGAGATTCTGAATTATGCCTGCTTTGAATGGAAGTGATCTTGCAAAAATTGTGGACAAAAAATCCACCGAGCGTGAGGCAGAAGAAGAAAAGATTCAATGGAGAAAAAAAGACATTCAAGCTCAGAAGATACTAGTTGATTCCGTGAAGGATCAGATTGTTCCCATCATCTCCAAGATGAAGACAACAAGCTATATGTTCACAACCTTGGAGGAGATGTACGAAATCAACAACACTAGCCGTGCCCTAGCCTTGAAGCAACAACTTCATCACATGAAGATGGCGAAAGGAGAGTCCATCATATAGCATACTTCATGAGGATTTCTGATTTGAGAGATCAACTCTCTTCTATCGGAAATGTTGTTGATGACAAAGACTTGACCATGTTAGCCCTCAATGGTCTTCCGACATCTTGGGAGTCTTACATTCAAGGAATTAGTGCAAGGGCAGAACTTCCCATGTTTGATCGTTTGAGGGTAGATTTCATACAAGAAGAATCAAGACTGGCCGCAAGAGGAGTTATCAAAAGCACTCATGGAGAAGACAATCATGTTCTTGCTGCCTAGTCAATCAAGAAGGAAGGAGGCTATTGGAAGAAGAACAATTTCAAGAGAAATAAAGACCAAAGGTCTGATCCAGCCCTTGATTCAAAGAAAAAGAAGGATCTTTCACGCATCAAGTGTTTCAGGTGTGACAAGTGTGGTTACTATGCTAGGGACTGCTTATCCCAGCCAAAGCAACAAGAAGCAAACATAAATAAGTTTCAAATCAGAATGATGCTGAAGACTTCCTCTTCATCTCTGCCTTGTCAAGCAATGTTCCTACAGACACTCATACATGGCTGATTGATAGTGGAGCATCTAGACACATCACCAGCTATTGGGAGCATCTTTTAGACTTGGTGGAGAAAGAGTCCAACCTACATGTGATCATTGGAGATGATGCACGCTATTCTGTAAGAGGTTTCGGTACTACTTCCCTTAACTTAGATTCTGGAATTTCTCTTCACCTCAGTGATATATTGTTTGTGCAGGGAATTAAGAGGAACCTTATCTCCATATCAGCATTGGAAGATAAAGGTTATCAGATTGCATTTTTTGAGGGAAGAGTTCTTGCATGGCCTAAGAAGTCCAACATCAAATCAGCTCGTGTCATTGGGAATCAGTATGAGAGCCTATATAAGCTTTCAACTCGTCCAGTTCAAGCTCTCATTCATGAAGTACCCGAGTCAAGCGAGCTATGGCATAGAAGACTTGGACATCTTCATTTCCGAGCTCTTCCTACCCTAGAGAAGATGGTCAAATGTATGCCTAAACTTAGTCATATTCATGATGATACATGTAAAGGCTGTGCTATGGGTAAAAACACTAAGAGTCCATTTCGTCGAAGTGAAAGTAGGTCTAAAGAGAAATTAGCTCTTGTGCATTCTGATTTATGTGGACCTATGTCTGTTGCTTCTCCAAGTGCATTCTTGTATTATGTAATCTTCATAGATGACTACTCCAGGAAAACATGGATTTACTTTCTAAGGTCAAAAGAATTTGATGAAGTCCTAGGTAGATTCAAAGAATTTAAGGCCTTAGCTGAAAATCTATCTGGGAAAAGAATTAAAGTTTTAAGGTCTGACAATGGAGGTGAATACACCTTAGGTAGTTTTCATGATTTTTGTATTGAGACATGAATCAAGAGGGAGTTTTGTGTTCCCTACAACCCTCAACAAAATGCGGTTGCAAAAAGAAAGAACAGATCTATAGTTGAGGTTGCAAAAGCTATGATTCATGATCAGGACATGCAGACTTTTCTTTGGGCCTAAGCATCTAGAACAACAATATACATTCAGAATAGATGCCCTCATTGTGTATTGAAGGATATGACTCTAGAAGAAGCATTTTCAGGGATCAAACCTGACATCAGCCACTTGAGGATCTTTGGAAGCCCAGTATATACTCATGTACCCAAAGAGAAGAGAACCAAGTTGGGACCATCTGGAAAGAGAGGAATTCTTGTGGGTTACAGCGAAACCTCTAAAACATTCAGAATCTACATTCTAGGTCAGAAGTATATTGAGGTTAGTAGAGATGTTACTTTTGAAGAAGATATTGCATTCAAAAAGTCCAAAGGTTCAAGTATGGAGATTGACAATGGAGTTCATGATAATCCTCAAAACTTTGATATTGATCTTGACATTGAGATTTAGAGGGAGTCTACAGAACCTGAAGAGCATGATGATCCAATTGAGCCTATGGATCCTACTGATGGGCCTAGAGATATTACTGTGAGCAAGAAGAGACCCCTTTCGGCAAGAAACATTGTACAGGAGGCAGAAAAGTTTGTAGCTCCAAGTGGCACATTCAGAGAAAGTAGGAGACCTCAGAAGTTCTCCAACTATGTTGCATTGATGTGCAACCTCATTGAGACTGAACCTTCCAGCGTTGAAGAGGCCATGGACCAGCAAGCATGGAAGAATGCTATGAATGAAGAATATCAGTCTATCATCAAGAATGATGAATATCAGTCTATCATCAAGAATGATGTTTGGGATATTGTACCGAGACCCAAAGGTAAGTCAGTTGTATCTTCCAAATGGTTGTTTAAAATTAAACATCTTGCTGATGGAAGTATTGAGAAATACAAAGCTAGGTTCGTGGCTCGTGGCTTCTCTCAAAAGGAAGGCATAGATTATGAGGAAACCTTTGCCCCTGTGACTCGATATATTTCTATCAGGACTATCATTGCTATTGCCGCAACTAAGGGATGGAAGTTACATCAGATGGATGTAAAGACAACTTTTCTCAATGGAGTTATTGAAGAAGAGGTTTACATAGAGCAACCTGAAGGCTTCGTGATCAATGAGAGAGAGTCTCATGTATGCTGATTGAAGAAAGCATTATATGGCCTTAAGTAGGCTCCCCGTGCTTGGTATGAAAGAATTGACAAGTACTTGGTAAGCTTAGGTTTCTATAAGAATGATGCTGATTCAAATCTTTACTTCAAGATATTCAATGGTGAGATGTTAATTCTGGTTTTATATGTTGATGATTTATTTCCGTCTGGAGAAGATTATCTCATTCTTAGATGTAAGAAATAACTGACTTCAAGATTTGAAATGAAAGGTGTAGGTCTCATGCATTTCTTTCTAGGGTTAGAAGTATGGCAAAGACCTAATGAGATTATTCTAAGTCAAGGAAAATATACCATTGATATTTTGAAGAGGTTTGGAATGTTAGATTGTAAACCTATGTCTACTCCTATGGAATCTAACTTGAAGAAGTTGAGTGAATCTGCAGCTAGTTCAGATTTTTGTGGATCCTACTGTGTATCGGTAGTTGATTGGATCCTTGATGTATCTAGTTAACACTAGACGTGACATTTGCTATGCAATGAGTGCTCTCAGTCAGTTTATGTGTGAACCTAGACAGATTCATCTAGTTGCAGCCAAGCATATCTTGAGATACTTGCGTGGCACAGTTGCATATGGATTGAAGTACTCTTCCAACACAGTACTGAACTTGGAAGGTTATTCTGATTCTGATTGGGCAGAAAGTGTCACTGATCGTAAGAGCACTTCTGGAGTTTGCTTCAGCTTGGGATCCGCTATGATTTCCTGGTGTAGCAGGAAACAGTCTTCAGTGGCATTGAGTAATGCAGAAGCAGAATACATTGCAGCATGTGTGGTAGCTAGAGAAGCAGTGTGGTTTCGAAAACTCCTTGCAGGATTGTTTGGACAACCTTGGGAGCTTACAGTTATCCATAGTGATAACCAGAGCTGTGTGAAGCTTTCTGCCAATCCAATATTTCATGACAGAACAAAGCATGTGGAAATCCAATATCACTATATTAGGGATATGGTGCAAAGGAATGTTGTTCAGCTGAAGTACATTAGCACTGATGAGCAAACAACAGATGTTCTCACCAAGCCTCTTGCTCGAGTGAAGTTTGCATACTTTCAAGATAAGCTTGGAGTTGTGGAGAATGAAGCTCTAGCTGAGAGGGAGTCTCAACATTAGTGATACATTGATATGTATCTTCCACCCTCTGCGAGTAGGCATGGTGGTAATGCACTCTTCTCTGGGAGAAGTTTGAGGTGAAAGCCCTCTTCCACTCTCTGCGAGTAGGCATGGTGGATCCACCCTTTGCGAGTAGGTATGGTGGATGTCATGGAAGAAATTTCATGATCTAGCACTTGTGTTTATTCACCCTTTGGGAATAGCTATGGTGAATGCCATGTTGAGATGACAACATCACGATTGCATGATGGGCACTTGTGTTCATTTGTCTTCATTCATGGATGTAGCCATGATGGATCCACCCTTTGGAAGTAGCCATGGTGGTTGTCACTACGTGATTCGGATCTTGAGAAGGTCTCCTCCCTAGCTAAGAGGGAGTGTTGATGTTATAGCTAGGTTGGATCCCTTCTAGGGCCGACCTAGCACATCTAAGTGACTAATTGGCCCTTGGCCTTAGTCATGTCCCATATGGAATAATCTTAATGTAACGTGTTGAGGCTAAGCGCTAAACACAAAGTATTTTATTGTAATTAATTCCTCTCCTTGGAAGCCGACCTAGGTAATTTGGGAGGCTATGTCTCATATATATGTAAAGTCAAATTCATTGTAACTACACATCATTCAGCGAATACTTCTATACACAGCGAATACATTCTCCTTCAACATTCATCAGCAAATTACCCCAGTGATCTGCGAATATCATCTGAAGCTAGCGAATCATCTCCTAGAGCAGCGAATCAGATTTCAAGGACAGCGAATCATAACTCGAGCAGTGAACTTCTTTCAGGTCAGCGAACCACCTTTAGGGACAGCGAATTCTATTAGAGGCTGAGCTTCCTTCAGCGAATGGTGTTCATTCAAGCATAAGATCAATTCTCAGCTGTGCCCTAGTTAGGATTCATCTCCCTACTGTTCTGATTGCTTCAGGTGTTGAAGCAGATTGTAAAATTACTTACTGCTTATTGCATAATAAGATCTGAGATTTATAGCTGGGTTTTTCACCTCCAAGAGGGAGGTTTTCCCAGGGTATCACTATGTTATGTGTTACATTTGTGCTTTCTGTTTCTTACCTTCAGTCTGATTGCTAAAATTTAATAGTTCCTATGACTGCAACATGCCAATCTAGAGTGGTGCAATGCAGCAAACTATAGCCATGCTAAATCTGGAAGAAGACTCTCTCAAGATCAACCAGAAAACCCTAGCCGTCTCACACTATGTGGATGAGTAAGTTTCAAAATAAAATAAAACTAACTTCTTTTTTCTCTTTGGTGTGAGGAACTGCTAAAAATGAAGGTTTTGATTTTGATTTTTTTAACTTTTGGCCCCTAAGACTATCTTTTATTTTTACAATGTTATGATAATATGGCAACCATGTTGATGATATAAGGCTTACTAATCAACTACGAACCAAGGGAAAAACAGAACATTAACATCTTTGGTGACGTCTGTGGAATGTTTGCCTGCTAAGCATCTAGGACCAGTAGCCTCTAGTAATCCATTGGGCAAAAGAGTCAATAAAGTCTTGAAACAAACTCAAAACCAGAATTGAACACTGCTGCTCACACCCCTAAATAATAAACTAGACACCTAAATTAAAGAACAACTAATGTGCTTCAGCACTTAAAGAATAGACACCTACAACCTTATGCAAAAGCACTTATTGAACTCCTAAAATCTACCATAACCTACACTAACCAAGTGACAAAACCAACTAAACAAAACCATTGACTAGTTCTCTAAAGTACCTTCGGCTTCTCATCAACTTGTCACGCCCTTCATCGTTTGATAACAAACTAGAGGAGATGAAATAATGATAGGTGTTTGACCAACTGTTGCAATGCTTCTTGAAGAACAAAAACAATTTCACTTCATCATGTTGGTTGGAAATACTGCTGTTTTGGAGTGTATAAGCAAGCTGCATCTGCTCCTCTTCAGCTGAAACTTCGTGCTTAGGTGCTAGCATGACTGGTATCTCTTTACTTGCCTCAATTCTGGCTAAATTCGCGATAGGACAGCCTCTTGCACGAACAAAACTTGAGCTCTCTTTGTTGGTTTCTTGCTTGTAAACTGCTCTCTTATCATTTTGTTGGTTGGAACAGTTTGGTTCATGCTTATGAGTTGTCTTCTCAACATCATTTTGCTGATTGGAAAGAGTTGCTTCATGTAAATCAAATGGAGAAATGGCCACTTCTTCCACTTGATTGTGTTGCTCATGAATTGCTTGGACAACAAACTCTTGTTCTTTATCTTGTTCATGATTTCTTTCTTCACAAGGTACTGATTTTATACTCAAGGTTGAGCAAAATACTTATAAATTATCCCGAAACGAGTCCTCTTCAAAGACTTCTTTGGTTTTCTGCATAAGAGGACTGCTTTTGAGTTCATAGCAGCTCTCTTGGGGTCTTGATAAAGCACCAAATTCCACTTCTTCAATCTGCAAAGAAAGATTGTTCCCCGTTGCCTCCTCATAGATCAGCACTTCATCATGACCATTTATCTCTTTGAACTGTTCATGAGTTTGATTTGGCATTGACATGGGCATATCCTCTTAATCATAATTTTGATTAGTGATAGACAATCTGTGATGATGCCTCGTTAAAGGGATACCACTTGATAATATAAAAGATTATATAAAATATAAGATTGGTTTAAATATCAACAAATGTGTTATGAAAATAAAAGGGAAGAATGATTTAAGAACCTAATGACAATGGTTATTGGGATTATCTAGAAAACAAATTTAAAAAATTGGGCAAATGATGATAGCAAAAAGATAGTGATAAATAATTTTTTTTTTTCAAATGATAAAAATAATAAGATTGATACTAATATTTATTTATGTTGATTAATTTTTGGAGAACAACTAAGAATATAATTTTATTTATGGTAAACTTATTATTATAATTATTACTTTATGAAATACTCAATTTCACCTAAAATCATTAGGACTGTCAATTACTTGAGTCATTGTGATAGACTATCGCTGCGATAATCACAATTCTCACATCATTATCTATGCAATATAACAATGCATGTATCATGTATTGTAAATGTTAAATAAGAAGTGTAGAAAATCTAACTGAGCCATTAAATCAATAGCAATGACTCTTGATAATTTTGACCATTTAATAATTACCTAATTTCTAGAATTAATAAGAAAATGCATTGCGTCAACTAATGGCAACAATGTAAGATGCAATTTAATATAATAATTCTAGCAAGCATAGTGGAATATTTCATATATGATGCTTCAAGATCCTAAGACAACATCCCAATTATTTGGGTTCTAGTTACTTGTTTACACCCTATTGGAATTTCCCCACTTCCTCGGATATATTATCCTATTGGCTATTTGGGATTAATATCCTATATAACTCTTATGTCATCTTTTATAAGTATCTATCGTCTCTAACTTATATGGAATAGTATCTAATTGAAACGACAAATATGTTGTAGTTTAGTATAAGGTCTACATTTGGATGTTCATTAAAGAGACAAAAGTAAGGTGTAATGCATTTCATGACCTAGCTCTAATAGTGAACTTCAAACTACTCAATTCAAATCAATTGTTAACAATACACAGCCTCTCAAAAATAATACCTTTATAGTATTATTCATACCAACAATTATGCCTAAAATAAAAGACCATGTAATGAAATATTATCTATTGTGGAATTACTAATAGATGAAGTTGTTTAGTATGATAGAGAACTAAATGAATGAGCTTGACCTATATGAAAAATTAGTCTAATTGATTTCAATTCTTTATCTGTCCTAAAGAATTGCAATTTGATTTGGATAATGTAGTCCAAACTGGTGAGGTGTAGTCAATATCTTGAATTAGATAATTTATCTTTTAAATCTGATTTAATGACAGATTATAATAAGGAGGTGCTAATGGTATCATTTCAATGTGTTAAACCAACAACTACAAGGAACTAATTTTTTTTTGTATTGAACATATGAATTTCAATACTATTTGGAGAAAATTTAAATAGATCACGAGACTATGATTTTGCAATTGATATTCATCTATTAATTTGTCCAAAGCTATACTTAAAATAATTGTTAACGTATACGACTATAATTGCATACTATAACCCTCACAACAATATTGAATATATCCTTTTGATTTAGCCATAATAGACACTGAAGATAACTTTAGGAAATAGGGTAAACAACTAGACTATGTGTAGTGGGAGCTCAGATGAAAGCTTGGTTAGATTTTAGCATTGCACATTTGCTGGTAGGCATTAGGCAAAATAGTGGGATCATGAACAAGAGCATGAGAACTGCTCGATAGGATGTATTAAGATAAGTGTGATTTCATGGAATACAATGGTTGTAGGTCTGTTAAAAGGACATTAGAATTAGTTTTGTAAAAAGAACTTCAATTCCATGCAATAGAAATTGATGGGTGTAAGCCAAATTCCATAACCATCCCCAATATCCATAGTCATGCCTGTTGGGAGATTTAGAATAGGAATTTAATACCACCAAGGCATAAATTAGGAAGTTTTTTTTTTAATTAAAAACTAGAGGCATAGACAAGTACAAAACTGTTTCTTGAATTGTGGGGAACACAATAGTGGTAGGTTATGCACGGAAATGAATTTGTTGAAAATAGTTTTAGATCTTTCAGTCAAATGCAATTGGCAGGTGTAAGCCCAAAGTCTTTGATTTTTCCTAGCTTCTTTCTTATATGATTTGTTGACGAAATGCACAAAATGGATAAAGAAAAGTTCTCTTAACCATGAAACTAAGGTGATACTTGTAACCGAAAACTTATTAATCAAACTTAGTGCCTAAAACATTCATATTTAACTTAAAATAATGTTTAGATAAAAATTAAGTAATAGTAGGCCCATATCTTTTTTTAAATTGTGAAGTCTAGCTATGGAGACCAATTGAGGAAGGAGGGAGAATAATTGTACAAAATTGAGATGAGCAAACACCATACAATAACAAAGACTAGAAAATATATATATATATATATATATTCATCTTCAACCCAATCACATCATTCCAAGTCAAGGCTTCCAGATTCAATGCACTTGCCTCATCCAATGAGGAGGATAATTACCAAATGTGGAGGCACAAAGTTCGATGTGCCTAACCTCATCATTTATTTGTTTTTTTTTGTAAAAAAGATGGTGGGTCCAAGATTTCCATGAGGTGTTTACAAAAGAGGGGTGTACCAAGGACATCCATCCACCCAAAAACATTGAGGCATCATGATTGAGAATTGGTTAGCAGGAAGTAGGCACCAACATGTTCAAATTTGACCCTAGTTTTGGGGGACAAGGACACCTCAGGTACCCTTTTCTAGGATAAGGGTGCTCTTTTGTCCAAGGAAGATTGTCACCTACACCAAAGAAAGAAGCCATGGAATTGAAAAAATTACGCATCTTATTAGACATGTTATGTTATCTGAGTTGCTTGCCAGAGAAGTATTTCACCAAAAAGTACTCACCTGCTTTTGTGGGACCGGATTCTTTTGTACTTCAAGCTTGACCCTTTTCAATAGGAGATAAATGTCTCCTTCAACTGTATGTTTTGTCTATGAGATACATTGTTCAAAGAAAGGGTGCATTCAAATGGAGAGTTATGTGCATTCATGAAAAGAGATGTCCCTAAGATGATGTGCATAATAATAGATGTATCATAGGATTAGGTCTTGTCTCTTGCGATGTAGGACAAGGGTTGTTAGAAGAAGAAGGATTGTCATCTATGATTTTTACTCCACCATTATCAACGAGTCCTTGCATTCCATTTTGAAAATCAAGACAATCATTGGTAGTGTGATCGTGTGGTGGTCGTAGCCCCTTGTGGGGACTGCGACCCCCACATGGTGGCTGCAGCACCCATAGGGGACTGCAACCCTCGTAGGGTGGCCGCAACCCCTTATGTGGGGATTGTGACTCCCCTGTGGGTGTTGCTACCCCCCACTACCAATAGAAAAATTGCCGCCCTAGGAAAATCGCTCTAAATCTTGAAAATCTGAGACAGGTTATTGTAGAAGGGCTTCACATGACCTTGTAGGTTCAAATAGATCATTCACAAGTGCCACAGATTTTGAGAAATAGCTTGTCAAAGTTTGACAATTTTTTGCGCTTAGGGCACTTAAGGGACAACAGTGCTAGGCAACAACACCACCAAGATGAGCAGGAAGTTGATATTCTTCAACTTTGGTGGAGATTGAATGCGTAGCTTCATCCAAGCCATTTGTTTGAATTATATATATATGGAGACTATTTCTATCACATCAATTATTGAAAATGATGGGTATAACCATAGAATGCTCAAGATTTCTTATTATACTGTCAAGACGAGCATCTAATTATGTCATATAAATTCTAAGGCATTGAGCAAATTAAGAATGAAGTAATAACTATTATAGATTTAGTGATCTAACTATATATTGAGACTGGTTATTAAAAGGATTTAATGCTAATACCAAAATTCAACATCTCTTCCTAGTAACTCAAGCAGTAAGGCACAATGCTACCTACCTATTTCCATTGGGATCGACGGATCTGAAATAAGAAAATGCCAACCTCACTGTAATCTGTCCTCCACTTGCCCTCCCTCTTTCTCTTATTCACACCACATCTTGTGCTGGAAAAAGTTTGGTCTTCTACTTGATGTTCTAACAATCCAATTGAGATGATCAAAACAAACCCTTGAATTTGTTTCCTTCCTAGTAGTGATGGCTGTTAACACGCCCTTAGACAGAAATCTCCTATCCTGGCAGCGCTTGGACAGAATTTCACCTAAAAACCAAATAAGAGATTCAGAATAATAGAATTAAAAATAGATTAAAGACACTTCACACCCCTCTTAGCTTACTCTAGCTCTATTTATTTTGAAGTATTTCCCATATTTGTGCTATTGGAGGGGTAGTTGTCTAAGAAACGTGGAGGTAATTTTAGTGTATGGATTACAGATTAGTGGTATCTAATTGCAAATTCTATGGTGATGTGGGACAATTTACTATTGTGAGCCTTTTAACTCACATGTTTCCTTCACTGCGTTTAGTTCTAAGCTATTAGTTTACAATGCATGAGCAAATCATGACTTGGGTTTGTTATCAACTATTCATTTCCTCTTGCCACATCTCATAGATGGTAAGTCAAATGCAAGCAAGGGAATTTCAATTTAACTACTACTTTTTGCAAATGTGGAGTCTTTCACTTCGTTGAGCTGTTGAAAGTAGGGGGATTCAATAGGATTGGGTGGAACCTATTCAAAGTTAGTGAATCCTTGCATACAAAGTGGCAATTATATTTATTATCTTTTCTTGTAGCTGTTTTTGAAGTAGAAAGAAAAGATATTTAAGTTCGTTGCCTAGAGTTTCAATCCTAGATATTTGATAGAAGAAACTGGTGTATATGTTTTGTGTTGACAAGGCCTTTTGAAGGTGGGGACTTTTATGCTCATGTGTTATGAGAACTCCATGTTCTTATGGAAACCATAGTTTGCATGCACCAGGAATACTAGAGCACAACAAAAAATCATCTGTGCTCAGTAGAAACCCTAGGATAGAATTCACACATGCCAAAGAAAGGAAAAATTGTAGCACAAAAGAGAGCTGAGTGAAGAAAAATTTGCACACAGGTGTTCACACGGTATAAAAATTTGTGTGGTTAAACATTTGGGTTTTGTGTGCAAAACATGTGTAAAATTTCAGCAACAAACATCCCATGTCAGAATTTGCATTGGCTAGAGAAAGAAGAAAGGTGACAGTAGAAATTTTAAAAAGAGCCAAATGAAGGAAAAAATTATTTACAAAAGTTGAATTTGTGTGCATAAGTCGAAACAATAGAAAGATTCACACTCAACAGAGGAATGTCAAAACCATCTCATAATCAATAATGCAGCACAAAACCTAAATTTATTAGTCATTTTGCTAGAACCTGCAAAATCTTATGCTGGCCTGAAACACAAGCTTAAACAATAAATTTCACATTTTGTTTAGGAAAATTCATCATTAATAAAAAGATGCATACATAGTTTCAATAATGAAATTGTACCTAATATAACAGATGTTGTCGGGTAATTACGTATGTGTTAATTTGTGTGTTAAAGGTCGGCGGTTAACTAACGGTTGTCGGCAGTTGGCACCGGGTAACCGTGCCGACACCTATATAGTCGTCCTTGTTTCCAGTTTGAGAGAGGATAGTACAGGCTTGATGTTATCTGATGTACTGGCACATTTTATCAATAAGAATGCAGTATTGAGTTCATCTATTTGTCTGCATCTGTGTATATTGTCATATTTTGGTTATCTGCCATGCACTAAACACACACTCACACTCGTAGGGGAAAACATTTGGCACCGTTGCCGAAATTAATCTGGAGCACAGGAATATACTACATGGCACGTGGATAAATGGGACAATCATTGCCCGAAGGGAGGAGCAGTAACCCTGACGAAGAGCCTGAAGAACTGTTCGAGGGAGAACTAGCACTCACGAAAGATTTCTCTTGCATCCTCCTGGCGGCAATCGAAACACATGTACGAAGAGAAGCCACCACCGAGGATGTTCCAGAGGATGCGGTGTGGAATGCGCTTGGTATAAGCCCAACGGTAAATCGTTTGATGAGCAACTTGCCCAACCTTCTGGCATAGGCATTTTTGGCTCTTCAAAATCGCAGGGAAGACACCTATCGGGAGAACCGGCAACAGCAAATGCTACGGGAGTTTTACGAGTGCCAAGAAGAGGAGTGCGATGAAACCGAGCGAGGGGTAAATAATCCATGAACTGTGTACGGGCAAAGGAGAATAAACAAGAACACCCCCATTGTAATGAGTATGTCAGTGACATACATTATATACGAGGGATGAATTAATAAAAGTATTCTTTTTAATATGACGTCTTGTTCTATTTCATAAGGAGAATTTAGAATTAATGGCCAATTTGCTAAATAAGGACAAAAACAAAAAGGAATACGTAGGGGACTTTGAAGCCGCCCAACGAGCTTTAATTCTCAAACAACAAGCAGAATGAAGAAGAAGATTCAAGAGGATTGTCGAGGAAGGAAGCAGCAGAAATGGTAGCAATGGCTCTAGCGAGGGCCAAGATGCGGTGCTAATCGAAACCACCAGGAAACGGTTGGGGGATTTGTCCCTCACATTGGAGGAGATCGATGACGGGAGTGCGGTCGATCCGTACACACCATTTAGGGGAAACGAGACGAGAAGGGAGAAGGGGACCGAAACCGAGAATAGAGAGGTCGGGGACACCAGTGCGGCCAAAGGTGTCAGAGGGACACAGGGGCATGGTACGAGAAGCAATCTGTTTGGCTCAATGGCATCCAATCCTAAAAGTCAGAGTCACGTAGTAGGAATCAATGCATTGGTTTCTGGAGGACCAACCTCTGGAGGGTCGGGTTCGGGAGGCGTAGGCATCGCGCAACGAAGAAGTGTGATAGCAAACAGACAGAAATTGCCAAAGTTTGCAGGGGATGGAAAGGAAGACCCCGTACGGCATTGCCGTACATGTGAGACCATCTGGTCCGCCAATGGGGTGGTGGACCAAGCTTAGTGGGTGCTGCAATTTCTAGCCACACTGAGGGGAGTAGCCATTGATTGGTACTCCGACATAGATAAACAAAAGGTGACTACATGGGCTAACTTACAAAAAGAATTTCAAGCAGAGTTTCGGCTACTACGAGACAATAATGAAATTGTGGCTGAAATCTACAGTACAAAATAAGGCAAAAAGGAGACGGTCCATGCGTATGGCCGGAGGCTGAAAGAGTTGTTGGGGAAGATGGATAGCCAGCCAGCAGAAGGGTTGAAGAAGAGATGGTTTGTGGAAGGATTAAGGCCTTACCTTCGAAAAAAAATGAAGATTGTACCGCCCACATCATACAGCCATGCGTACAACATGGCGATGGACTGGGAGAGTGAACATAAAACATCTAAAAAGAAGGACGAATCCTCGTCCAACGAAGACGACTCCTCGAAGAAAGCAACAGCGGCGGGGAATCTAGCAAGAAGGTCCAGGCGCTCCAGAAAGACATGGAGCGAATGATGAAAGAGTTTAAAACAATGAAGGGGAGCACGAGCAAAAACGAGGAAGGCGATTTATGGTGTATTGAATGCAGAATTGACGGGCACATGAAAGGTTCTTGCCCGAAGAAGGCCTGCTGTGACATTTGCCAAATAATGGGACATTCGACGAAGGAATGCCCTTATAATATGAAGATGAGGAATCAACAGATCCTCTTTACACAAGAGCAGCCGTCAGCGTCCGCAGTAGCGGGCACGTCCCAACCCACCAATAACAATGCATCATCTAGCGGGTACCGGAACAACCGGCGGGGAGGAAAAAGCAATAACAATAATAGCAATAACAACCGGAGCTGGATCCAGTACGACGCAAAAGGGCGACCAATGATCCAGTGTAGGGCCTGCAACTAGTGGGGGCACTTCGCCAGAGACTGCACAATGGAAGAAACCCCGCAAAAGTTGTGTAAGTGGTGTGGACGAGGAGATCACGACGACGGTAACTGCCCAAAATCTGGGGTCAATCTACTAAAAATCGAGGGAATGGGGACGGAGGAGCCGGTGTTGGCTCTCACAAGGTCGAAGACGAAGAAAGCTACCTACCCTGACCCACGTAGGGAGAAACAACGAACACTGGAGGCGAAAGCCCAAGTGGAAAAAGAGATGATGGCACAATAGAGGGACACCTACGAGGCGGCAAGTACCTACCGCTTGGAGGCAGAGGAAAATATTCTGAAGCAAATGTTGCAGATAGAAGCACCCGTAAAAGTGAAGGACCTTCTGGAAACAATGCCTCAACTACGTACGACACTCTTGTGTTTTGTACAAATAACAGCGCAGAGTTGGATAACCCAGGGTACGGATGCCTCTGTCAGGTCGGCAACAGACCCCTTGATCCTGACATTGAACAACGGTCGGCATCCAACAATCATGGAAATGGGCATACTCGGGACCATCCTAACGGAGACCATTGTAGATGGCGGGTCTGGGGTAAATGTCCTTCCTGAAGAAACCTAGTAGAAGCTTGGCAAACCGACACTATGGCCACCAACTTTTAACTTGCTTGGCACGGACCAACATGGGATAAAACCCCTGGGAACGCTTATGGCACAACAAGTGACGATCGGAACACAACCATTTGTCCTGGATTTTGTGGTGATCCCACTTAAGAAGAAGGGCTACGACGCCATCTTAGGGAGAGGGTGGCTGGTCAAAGCAAAGGTGAATCACAATTGGAAGTAGAACACCCTCTCCATGGAGAAAGATGGACGGAAGTACGTCATTGACCTCATGAACCAGGCCGTCACCGAGGAGCTCGCATTGGACTCTGATTCAGAAGACTCAAACAGATGGGAGTGGGATTCCTACGAAGGCAGAGACAACATTGAACCAAATAACGAAGGAGTGTTTGAACTGGACGGTTGCTCAGAGGACGACATATGCTCATTGAATGGACTCTTCCATTGGCAGATGGAGGATTATGAGTTGTTCTAGTGTAACATGCTACAGATAGAGGAGCCAGAGGAGAACAGGTTCCTGCCAGCATATGGAGAGTACACAGAAGGGGACGCACCTGTAAATGAAGCACCGACACTCGAGTTCGACATGGCAAAACCCATTCGGTACGAGGAGCCTTCCGTAAAAGCCACGAACCTCGGTGAAGAAGTTGTGCGTAAGAATATTCTAGTAGGTGATGACTGGAACCTTGTATTAAAAGCTGCCGCATTTAAAATTTTCATGGAATATAAGCGGCAAGGGTAAATGATGAGATTGAGCGTATGCTCGAAGCGGGGATCATTTTTAAGGTGCAAACCAGCGAATGGGTATCTCCGAGAGTGATATCCCTGAAGAAAGAGGCCAATCAGATCAGAATCTGTGTCGACTTCAAGTGCCTCAATGCAGTCACTATCAAGGACCCGTTCCCTATACCATTCATCGACACCATTCTAGAGGAAGTGGCTGGGCACAAAATATACTCGTTTATGGACGGATTTTCTGGTTATAACCAGATATCCATCGCAGAGGAGGATAAGTTGAAGACAAACTTCGTGGTGGAAGATGGCATCTATGCATATAACAGAATGCCCTTCGACCTATGCAATGCGCCAACAACCTTTCAAAGAATAATCCTCCACATATTTGACAAAATGTTGGTGGGCAACTTCAAGGCTTTCTTAGATGACTGGTCAATTTATAGCACATAGGATGCACATTTAGCGGCTCTCGGGGAATGCATGGAAAGATGCAAGAGGGCGCGACTGGCACTAAATCCCAAAAAGTGTAGATTCATGGTCCCCCAAGGGAAGTTACCGGGACACATCGTATGCAAGGCTGGACTGAAAACCGACCCGGACAAGGTACAGGTGATCATGGAAATGGAGGCAGCAGCAGACGTCACTGGAGTGAAGTTTGATGAATAATGATGAACAGTTAGTACCAAATCGATACTGAGAGGGGGGAGGGTGAATCAGTACAGACAAAAACTTTTCCTCAAGCAGTTTGACTGCAAAGATTGCACATAACTAGTAAACAGTAACATCGGTCTAAATCAGGGCACTACCGGTTGCACACAATGAGAGTATGAATGACATAAACTGGTAAACACTTAGATCACTACACAATCTAATATCTCATTTCCACTTCACCTGTATGCATAAACAAGTAATATATCATCAGAAATATAATGACTGTCGGTTCAACATGCTTCACCACTTGACAGAAAATATTAAAGCATCACATGAAAAGCATCACACATGACACACCGATTTTTCACGTGGAAACCCAACTGGGAAAAACCATGGTGGGGATGAATACCCACAAGCTGTTCTTTGAACTCTTTTGAAGTCCGCTCTGTTAGGAGCCTAGTCTGGTTAAAGACTTTTACAATAGGTTCTGCTAGGAACTGATCCTGCTAGGGATCACCTGGTTAAGGGATGGCTAAATACCCGATTAAAGGTTAGAACCCTGTTAAAGGTTACCTCGCAAGAGGATTTAAAGGACTCATTGAATTGAGTCACCCTGTTAAAGGATTTACACAAAAGCCTGTTAAAGCTACCCGGTTAAGGGATTTTCCAACTGCTGAAATGGTTAGAAGTCAACAGGTAATACACTGATCTGATAACAACACTCAATGCCAAGGTAGATCCACTTTAGCTCCTTTGCTTTTGCAATCACACTCTGCAGGTATCAATACACTTCTCCGGTCTGGCAAGAATCAAGTATCTCTTCACTTAGATACAAACATAGCATTTGCCAACAACTTCAAAATGAAAAACATCCTCGACCTTATAGGAAACAGATAGGTCGGTAGCATAAACCCTAAACCCTAAACATTTAGGTTTAACAATTCAATCGGTTCAATCCTGACCGTTAATCATACTGCATTGAATACAACAGTCTTGAACATATCTCAAGACGTTCTCCAACCTTCATTCTTTGCCGCTTCAGGAAGTTGATAACCCATCATGCGCTCTCCACCGTTTACAGAGACTTCGCACATTCCCGAGGTAGATAGGATCAATCTCCATGCAAGATCCTGAAGGAAATCCTTCACGCGCACAAGGCTGACGTGGCAACACTATCTGGTCTTCATTACAATGCTAACTCATCACAAAATGTCATCGGTTGATTCACACAAGCTTAGAATGCATCAACCGGAAACCTTGAGGTTGAGACTACCAACCGGTAGTCATGCCAAATGAAACCCCGATACAAAACTTCCCATATACCGGTTCTCATTCCAACATATCGCTTCACTTTTTCACATATACCGGTTCACTTTATCATACCGGTTCACAATATCATACCAGTTCTCTTGCCTGTTTGCTTACTTCAATATACCAGTTCATACTTAAGCATATTGACATCAATGACAACATACAATATCATCATGTCACCAAGTTCTACACATATACCAACAATCTCCCCCTTTGGCATTGATGGCAACATACAAAGATATCTTTCTGCTTCACATCTTCTCCTCTTCACATCTTCTCCCCCTTTGTCAACAATGCCAAAGTGGAGGCACAAACAGCTATGTTTCACTATGCTGCTCCCCCTAAGAAGTAGTATCCTTCAACACACCAATCCTGAAAAAGATTTATCAATTGCAATACCTGACTGATGTGGAGCACACACCTTTAGTTCACCTCTTGAAGGGGAAGCACCCCTAATTCACCTCTTAAATAGGTAAATGTAGCCTTCGGTACAGGCTTGGTGAATATGTCTGCTAACTTATCCTTACTGGAAACATGTTCCAGTACAAACTCTTTGTTCTGAACCTTCTCCCTCAAGAAATGATACTTGAGCTCGAAGTGCTTGGTTCTAGTCTGTAAAACCGGATTCTTGGAAATGTTAATTGCACTTGTGTTGTCACAAAATATACTTACCGGTTCAGATACAGGAACTTTGAAGCCACTTAATACATGCTTCATCCAGATTGTCTGGGTGCAGTTCATAAATGCTGCAACATATTCCGCTTCTGCTGTAGACTGAGAGATACAACTCTGCTTCTTACTTATCCATGAGACCAGTCTACCACCAAGAAAGAATGCACCACCGGTTGTGCTTTTCCGGTCGTCCACATTACCAGCCCAATCAGCATCTATAAACACTTTCAGGTTGAAATCATTACTGTATGGATACCATAATCCATAGTCAATAGTTCCCTTCAGATATCTAAGAATTCGCTTGACTGCTACCAAGTGGGATTCTCTTGGACTTTTCTGGAACCGTGCAGTAATGTCTACTGCATGTGCAATGTCCGGTCTGCTATGTACTACATAGTGCAACTTACCAATCATTGATCGGTATTCCTTCTCATTCACCATCGCCGAGTCATCCTCTTTTGATAATTTACAACCGGTCACCATCGGTGTACCAACCGGTTTGCTGTCTTCCATGCCAAAGGTCTTCAACACCTCTTTGACATACTTGGACTGAGTGATAAAGATACCATCTTTCATTTGTTGAATCTGTAGTCCAATGAAGAACTTAATCTCCCCTATAAGTGACATCTCAAATTCCTTCTTCATCTCATCTGCAAAATCATGACTCATCTTGTCATCTCCACCAAAAATTATGTCATCAACAAATACCTCACAGATCAGAATCTGATCTCCTTCTGACTTCAGATAGATATTGCTATCTTCACTTGTGCTTTCAAATCCAATCTTCACAAGATGGGAGTGTAAGCGTTCATACCATGCTTTAGGTGCCTGCTTCAATCCATACAGGGCTTTATGTAGCCTACACACCATGTCACTGTCTTCTGATAGGGCAAACCCATCTGGTTGCTCTATATACACCTCCTCTTCAAGTATTCCATTCAGAAATGCAGATTTTACATCCATTTGATATACTTTGAATCCCTTGAAGGCTGCATATGCAAGAAGCATATGAACTCCTTGCAATCTAGCTACTGGAGCAAAGGTTTCTCCATACTCTTCTCCTTCTTCTTGAGCATATCCCTTACACACCAGTCTGGCTTTGTTTCTTACCACTGTGCCATCTTCATTCAGCTTATTTTTGAAAACCCATTTGGTGCCAATGACATTTTTATGCTCAGGTTTGGGTACCAAAGACCATGTACCATTCTTTTCTATCTAGTCAAGTTCCTCTTCCATTGCCTTGATCCAGTCTTCATTGTTATGTGCCTCTTTAAATGTTTTAGGCTCAAATTCAGAGATCATGCAAGAATTTTCTCTGACCTTTCTTCTTGTAAGAATTCCTGCATCCTTGTCTCTTATGATCTGTTTTGGATCATGATTCAGTTTTACATACCTAGGAATGATCTTAGTTGTTTCTTCTTGCTTTTCTTCATCTTTATCTTCATCAGATCAACATCTACCGGTGTAGGAGCACTGTTACTGGTGCTAGGCTGTTTTGCAACCGGTTCATCTACCACTCGCTCACTGCCGGTTTCCTTAGGTTTCTCAGAGGTTTCATCAACTCTGACATTAATACTTTCAACAATTTTCTGAGTCCTATTGTTGAAACACTTAAGAGCTTTACTCTTGGTGGAATATCCTAGGAATATTCCTTCATCACATTTTGCATCAAACTTGCTCTGATGTTCACTCCTCTTGATATAACATTTGCTACCAAACACTCTAAAGTAGCTTACTACAGGAGTCTTACCGGTCTAATACTCATAAGGTGTTTTATCCTTACCTTTCTTGATGAGTACTCGGTTCATAGTGTAGACTGCAGTGCTCACCGCTTCTCTCCAGAAGGTGTGAGCAACCTTCCCTTGAATCAACATCGTTCTGGCTGCTTCAACTACAGTCCGATTGTTCCTCTCTGCTAGGCCATTCTGTTGTGGAGTCCAGGGGGCAGACAGTTGCCTCTTGATGCCGTTCTCTTCACAGTACTTGTTGAATTCACCGGAAGTGAATTCTCCTCCTTGATCAGTTCTTAGGCACTTAATCCTCTTACCACTTTCCTTTTTCGACTAGTGCTCTAAAAGCTTTGAACTTTCCAAAAGCTTCAGACTTATCTTTCAAGAATGTGACCCACATCATTCTTGAGCAGTCATCAGTGTGAATCATAAAGTACCTATCTCCCTGCACACTCCTAGTTTTCATAGGACCACACAAATCAGTATGCACAAGATCAAGCAAATTGTCTGCAGTGAAAGGTTTACCTTTGAAGGTTGAGGAAGACATTTTCCCTAGTTGACACTCTCTGCACAAAGGATTCTCCAGTTTGCTCAGCACAGGCAATCCTTTGACTGCCTTGATCTTACTGGCCTTCACAATATTATCAAAGTTTACATGGCAGAGTCTCCTATGCCATATCCAGCTATCATCAAACTTAGCCATTAGATATGTACTGATATTTGCATTCAGCTGAAATAAGTTACCTTTGGTCTGCATACCGGTGGCCATTAGTTCACCACTCTTTCCTTTTATTTTGCACACTCCATCTTTGAATTCTAGAATGAGTCCATTATCATTCAACTGGGCAACACTCAAAAGGTTGTGCCTGAGACCTTCTACCCAATACACATTATCAGCACTGTTTTTTCCATTTAGAGAGATGGACCCTCTGCCTTTTACCATACATGGTGCATCATTACCAAATCAAACCACACCACCATCATACTCTTCCAGAGACAGAAACTTACTCCGGTCACCAGTCATGTGGTGAGAACAACCACTGTCAATAATCCACTCATTGGAATTATCAAAGCGGGAGACAAGGGCCTTCTTGTTTGACACATCTTTCTTAACTGCTACAAACACAATGTCTTCACTTTCTTCATCTTCTGATTCCTCATCAGTGACACCTTCATCAACTGCTACAAAACAGTTTCTCCTGTTTCCTCCTTTGAACTTCTTGAACTTCTCCGGTTTGTGCTTATTATCACCATTAGAACAATTTACAGCAATGTGTCCTATCCTATTGCAAGAAAAGCATTTCAAAGGGAGCTTACCTCTGTATTTACCAGTTCCCTTAGGAAGTCTCTTGGCAAGAAGAGCTTCAAATTCCATCAGGATCTCCTCGTCATCCATTTCTCTGCTTTGTCTTGGTTCACAACTGGTACTAGCTTCTTTTCCCTTTCTAGATGGTGCAGTAGATGCTCTAAAGGCTGATTCAGTTTTCTGAATATTGCCATCATAATTGTTTAGCTCATATGCAGTCAACTTAGCAATGATGGAGTCTAGGGATACCTTTGTCTTGTCTATAGACATCAACTCCTAAATAGCAGTAACCCTTATTGCATAGACTGGTAACAAGGATCTCAAGACTTTGCTAACAACAGTGGAATAATCTATTTTACCTCCTGCACTCTTGATGTATCCAACAACAGTTTTTATTCTTATTCCATATTGTTGAATGGTCTCTCCTTCAACCATCTGCATGTCTTCAAACTTTCCCCTAAGGCTCTCTTCCTTAGCTTGTTTCACATGCTCATCACCGCCATAGATATTGTCCACAGCACCCCATACTTCTTTGGGATTATCTTTATCTTGAACATCAATAAACTCAATGTCAGATAGACTGCTGATTAGGGCTTCCATGACTTGCCCATTCTCTTGAATCTCTCTTTTTTGATCATCGGTGAGAGTACCGGTAGGAATAACATAAGCATTCTCAACATAGCTCCAGTGTTGAGCACCCATGCTTCTGATGTAGATCTTCATTCTGTCCTTCCATATCTTAAAGTTATCTCTGTTGAACTTTGGGCCTTCCCTCTTCATCATTAGAGTAGGATCTTTTTCTCAAGCGGTTAAGCTTACAACACAAAGGACCTGGAAGATGCTCTGATACCAATTGATGAATAATGATGAACAGTTAGTACCAAACTGATACTGAGAGGGGGGGGGGGGTGAATCAGTACAGACAAAAACTTTTCCTCAAGCGGTTTGACTGCAAAGACTGCACATAACTAGTAAACAGTAACACCGGTCTAAATCAGGGCACTATCGGTTACACACAGTGAGAGTATGAATGACATAAACCGGTAAACACTTAGATCACTACACAATCTAATATCTCATTTCCACTTCACCCGTATGCATAAACAAATAATATATCATCAGAAATATAATGACTGCCAGTTCAACATGCTTCACCACTTGACAGAAAATATTAAAGCATCACATGGAAAACATCACACATGACACACCGATTTTTTCACGTGGAAACCCAACTGGGAAAAACCACGGTGGGGATGAATACCCACAAGTTGTTCTTTGAACTCTTTTGAAGTCCGCTTTGTTAGGAGCCTGGTCCAGTTAAAGACTTTTACAATAGGTTCTGCTAGGAACTGATCTTGCTAGGGATCACCCGGTTAAGGGATGGCTAAATACCCGATTAAAGGTTAGAACCCTGTTAAAGGTTACCTCACAAGAGGATTTAAAGAACTCATTGAATTGAGTCACCCTGTTAAAGGATTTACTCAAAAGCCTGTTAAAGCTACCCGGTTAAGGGATTTTCCAACTGCTGAAATGGTTAGAAGTGAACAGGTAATACACTGATCTGATAACAGCACTCAATGCCAAGGCAGATCCACTTTAGCTCCTTTGCTTCTGCAATCACACTCTGCAGGTATCAATACACTTCTTGGGTCTAGCAAGAATCAAGTATCTCTTCACTAGGATACACACATAGCATTTGCCAACAACTTCAAAATGAAAAACATCATCGACCTTATAGGAAACAGATAGGTCAGTAGCATAAACCCTAAACCCTAAACATTTAGGTTTAACAATTCAATCGGTTCAATCCTGACCGTTAATCATACTGCATTGAATACAACAGTCTTGAACATATCTCAAGATGTTCTCCAACGTTCATTCTTTGCCGCTTCAGGAAGTTAATAACCCATCACACACTCTCCACTGTTTACAGAGACTTTGCACATTCCCGAGGTAGATAGGATCAATCTCCATGCAAGATCTTGAAGGAAATCCTTCACGCGCACAAGGCTGACGTGGCAACACCATCTGGTCTTCATTACAATGCTAACTCATCACAAGATGTCATCGGTTGAATCACACAAGCTTGGAATGCATCAACTGGAAACCTTGAGGTTGAGACTACCAACTAGTAGGCATGCCAAATGAAACCTCGATACAAAACTTCCCATATACCAGCTCTCATTCCAACATACCGCTTCACTTTTTCACATATACCGGTTCACATTATCATACCGGTTCTCACATATACCGGTTCACAATATCATACTAGTTCTCTTTCCACTTTGCTTACTTCAATATACCAGTTCATACTTCAACATATTGACATCAATGACAACATACAATATCATCATGTCACCAAGTTCTGCACATATGCCAACAAAGTTCTTTCTCGGACACATCGGGTACTATAGGAGATTCATCAAGAACTTCGCTCGTGTCGTACCCACTGGACAAACTAACACGGAGAGAACCGTACGCGTGGGGAACGACGCAGGAAGAAGCATTTCAAGAACTGAAGACACGACTGGTGGGTACGCGAATTCTTACGTACCCAAACTGGGACAAGGAGTTCCATGTCCGCTTGGACGCGTCCAACTTTGCAATCGGAGCCACACTGGCACAAGTTGGGGACCACGGACTAGACCACCCGGTTTACTTGGCGAGTCGGTTGCTGTCAAAGGCCGAAAAGAACTACAACACCACGGAAAGAGAAGCCCTGGGAATGGTGTATTCGGTCTAGAAATTCCGGCACTATCTTTTGGCAACGCCATTTACATTTTATGTGGACCACCAGGCGTTGATGTACTTGGTCAACAAGCTGATCATCCAAGGATGGATCAACTGGTGGTTACTCCTCCTGCAAGAGTTTACATTCAATATCATTGTCCGACCCGAGAAAAGCCATGTGATCGCTGATCAATTGTCAAGGATCAGGTCTGGCGAGCCGACCGAGGGAGTCAACGAAGACTTTTCGGATGCTCATCTATATCGAATTGCTGTCTTGCCTGGTTGGTATACTAGCGTGGGGGAGTACCTTTCAATGTCACAGTTTCCTTAGGAGATGTCACTAGGAGAAAGAAGGAAGCTGGTGCTCCGCAGCAGGATGTTTCAATTAATCAATGGCCTGTTGTATAAAATGGGACCTGACCAAGTCCTACGACGTTGTGTTGTAGAAGAAGAGGTTCGGGGCGTCTTGAGGGAAGCACACGAAGGGCCGATAGGTGGATATATGGGACCAGATACAACTGCCAGGAAAGTGTTGTTGGCAGGACTTTGGTGGCCGACACTCTATAACGATGCTCGCAAATGGGTGATTAGTTGCGATACGTGCCAACGGGCCGAAAGGCCACTTAAGAGGGATTTCATGCCGCTCAACCCATCGCACGCACATGAGCTATTCGAACAATGGGGGCTGGATTTCATCGGACCCCTAAAGCCAAGTAGAGCGCGCCGATGCAGGTACATCGTGGCGGCGACAGAATACTTAACAAAGTGGGTCAAGGCATGAGCTCTCCCAGACAACTCAGCAATCAGCACAACAAAGTTTATCTATGAACAGATCATCACCCGATATGGAATTCCTATCCAGCTGACGAGCGATTGGGGGGGCCACTTTGTAAAACACATCATCCGACTGCTAACCACAGAGTTAAAAAGTTTCCACTCCCTGTTAAGCCCCTATTACCCTTGAGCGAACGGGCAAGCCGAGGCAACCAATAAAATAATAGTGTTTGTCATTTATTAGTCGTGTGGGGTCGAAAAAGATGATTGGGAGGAACGAGTACCATTGGTACTCTGGGCCTACCGGACAACGTATAAAGTGACCACCGGCTAGACCCCTGTTCAGTTGATGTACGGACAAGAAGCCGTGGTGCCGTTGGAGTTCATGGTGCCGAGTCTTCGGATTGCCATTGAGAATCGGCTGGGTGACATGGAAAGCCTAAGGGAGAGGCTGTACGCCTTGAACAAGTCGGACGGACGGCGAATGATGGCACAATGGGCCACAGAGGCGGGCCAGCAAAGACGAAAGGTTTGGCACGACAAGCATCTTAGGCGAATGAGATTTACTCTGGGGCAATTAGTGTTGAAATTTAATGGGCGGAACGAAATCAAACCCGAAAAATTTAAAGTACAATGGCTAGGTCCCTTCAAGGTGCGCAAGGTCAATACCAACGGAGCAATTAAATTGTGGACGCTCGACAGGAAGGAGGTGCCAGACGTCGTAAACGCGTCGAAACTAAAATTGTATCACGAGAGGCACTCGAAGGACCCCACTGGGTGAGCGAGTTAAAATTAAAACCTAAGTTACCGGTTCCGGTTCGTATTCAGGTTCGGATTCGGGTACGGATTCATGGATTCGGCAAAAAAAATAATATTTTGGGTACGGGTTCGTCCGTACATATATATATATATATTTTTTAATTTTTTTTTTATATATATATATGTTCAAACTTCAAACATCAAAATTATATATGTTCACAGTTCAAACATACAATGTAACTTTCCCATACAATGATACATAAATGATAACAGATAAATCATAAATCATAAATCCATAATTGCCAATGCCAATAAATATTCTGATATTGATATATCGTAAATCATAAATGTAATATCATATTCATAATTTGCAAAAAAGATAATATTCAAGTTTCAAGTTTCAATTGATTCAAGTTTCAAAATGTGAAAATGTCATGACACAATAAAGTATAAAGTTAAACATTCAAATTACAAGCCATCTATGGGATTTAAATTCCATATTCATCTTCATCTGAAGCATCCAACCCAAGCCCAAGGTCATCATGTGGTTCAAATTCAGCATCAATTGAACCAATATCAAATGGAATGCCACTCCCACTAGCTATGTCTCTCTCAAATTCCATAACTGCCTCGTCTATAGAGACTTGGCAAAGTTGTGCAACTGTAGCATCTAAATCATCACACTCAGTGGCTAGATCCCAATTCCTTGTTACACTCTCACTATATCCAGGGTCCTTATGTGACAACAAACGAAGGTTGGAGTGTACGTAGACCAAATCCTCAGCTTTCTTTGCACCAAAACGATTACGTTTGACTGGGTGGATGAAGGAGTATGTACTCCAATTCCGCTCAGCTGAAGAAGAACTTGCAACCTGTTAAAAGTTAAAACATAATTAGAAATTTATAAATTAAAATTATAAAATAAAAATATGATAGCATCAAATGGAATTGGAAAACTATAAAAATAAAAAATAAAAAGATACATACTTGGGAGTTAAGTTTAATTGCAAGAGGCTGCAAGTAAACGAAGCCTTGACCATGTACATACCACCACTCATCAACATCCATCCCATATTTAGCATTAAGAGCTACAAGATCATGATTTTTTGCAGATACAAATTGGCCAAACTCCCTCAAGACAATATTTCTTGTCTCCTCATCTTGATATATCTTTTTAAAGGCAGCCCTATAGCCAGAAGCAACCTCTGCATCTCTATATGGTGGCACCCTCATAAATCTCATCCAAACATGGGCGATCAGTATCAGCATACCTGATCATGCTCATGATGGGCTCAGTGAAATTCAAAACATATTCCACATCATCCCACCATTTCTCACCAAGGATCAATGCTTTTACTTTTAGAGCTCTTTCTGTTTGGGACTGCTTCCATACACTCCACAAGTTGTTGATGACCATAGAACTCAAGGCGTCTCGCACCTTCAGAAGTCGTCTTAAGACGAGCGTGTGAGATGCAAATCGTGTTTCAGCAACCTAACATGACATAACAAAATACACAACATATATCAAATGTAAGTCTATAAAAAATACAAATTTAAAACTAAAAAATTAAAAAATAAAATTTAAAATTAGTAATTATAAATTACCTTCAACAACTCCAACTTGGAGAAGGTCCTGAAAATGGCTTGTGACATATGATGATTAGTCACAAACATTTGAATCTCCTCGCCCTCTACATACAGTTTTTTCACCCAATCAATTTGTGTGCCAAGCTTTTGCATGATTAAATTGAGTGAGTGTACTGCGCATGGTGTCCAAAAGATGTGACCATATGTAGCCTCCACTATAGTCCCCGCTGCCCTACAATTTTTAGCATTGTTAGTTACAACTTGGACAACATTTTGAGGCCCCACCATGTCATTGCATTCTATCAAGATATTGGCAATGAAACTTGCATCTTTCACTTGCCCCTCACAATCCACTGCTTTCAAAAACATTGCCCCTTTAGGACACACTGCTATAACATTGATCAATGGCCTATTTTTACAATCTTTCCATCCATCAGAAACAATGGTCACACTTGTTTCCTGCCATGTATCTTTGATGACCTTCAACTATGACTCTACGGATGCTTTCTCCTTTGCCAATAAGGTGGTTCTCACCTTTTCATACCCTAGACAAACATAATCAGAAGGTGTATTGCAAAGAGTATGCACCATGTCCCGAAAGTAAGGTGATCTAACAAGGTTGAAAGGAATCCCATTGCCATAAAGGCAACGTCCAATTTTGGAATCTGCAATCTCTCTCAGTTCATTTTTGAAGGCAAAATTCAATGGGCCTCTTTTCCGTGAAGCCACAACATTCTAATTCTCTACTGCATCAACTGGTGGGTTTTGCATGAAAGGATGTGAACCAGCTGGTCTTGTGGAGCCAATGCTACTAGAAGGCCTCTTAGACATTGAGCTTGGATGGACAAGAGGATGATCAGTCTTTGCTTTGCTACTTCTCCTATCAGCTTCATCTTTTTCTCTAATATATCCCAAAACTAGAGCTTTTGACAGCCCCCTGCCATCTGATCCCTTACAAAATTTTATTCCACGCCCAGGGATGAAACAAAGGTGGCCTTTCACTCGAAAGTATGAGCTGGTATACTCAATGCCACAATGGTTGCACTGCCAAACAAAACCCCCACCACCAGACACTAGCTTGATCATTGTTGTATAATGCCAAAGTGGTGAATCTTGATCAATTTTAAAGGGGGTATTTTCAGTTCAGACATTTGCAACTGAACTAGAGCTTGCACTTGCACTTCCAGTTCCAGCCATTATGTATGATTATATGAATAATGCACCTAAAATGAAAAGAGAAACCACAACATTATTGAAAAAAATTATTAAAATTTCGACATTATAACCCCATACTATGCATACAAAGTGTAAAAAAATATACAAGACTTCTTTAAAAAAAATTTAAAAAACTTAAAAAACTTAAAAAAACTTTAAAAAAACTTTAAAAATTTGAAAAACACTTGGAAAAATTCTTGAAAACTTGAAAAAAATTCAGATTCACTTACCTTTAATGGCTAAATCTTCCTTCTCCAGTGATTCCTATGCCTTTGATGTGTGTCTCACACCTTCGTAGTCGTCACCTTCGAAGAAAAATACAAAAATTAAGAAACCTGATTGTAGAGAAAAAATCTTCAAAAATGCAAGTAGAACGGGTTGAATGCATGTTTTGATGCATGAAATGCATCATAAAGGGGCGGATTAGGGTTTAGATGTTAAAATAAGATTAAAAAATTTGTTTTTTAATTGTTTTTATTTGTTTTCTAACCCATGGGCCCCGTTTTTGGGAACCCACAGGTTGGGTTCACCCGGGTCCTCCTAGGTTCGACCTAGGTCCCACCCGAGTCCTGCCCAGGCGGTTGGGTTCCCTGTGGGTCCTGCGAACCCAGTCGCATGGGCAGGACCCGGGTGGGACCCAGGTCGAACCAAGCTCGGACCAGGACCAGGATCCGGCCATTTTTGGCAAGAACCGGTAACTGAGATTAAAACATTTAAAAAAAAAAAGCACGATCGTACGGAAAAGAACAGTAAGGCTGTACGGATAGAAAATTATTAATTTTAAAGCACGGTCGTACGGAAAAGAACAGTAAGGTCGTACGAGAATGGCCGTACGGACAATTTTTTTTAATAAAAAATCACGGCCGTACGGTCATACACAAAAGAGACTGTACAATCAGAGCAAGAAATCTATATTGCCAAAACATAAACTGTACGACCAACAAGATAGGTTCGTATGGTGTGTGGGGACAGTGCAACCAAGAAGAGACAGGTCCGTACGATGGGGAGTTAGAAAAGACCGGACCGTACCAGAGGCACTTGCAAGGAGATTAAAGAGCAATAAAACCAGATTAAGTGATTAATCTCGGTTCAATGGACACAAACAGGAATAAGGTGGATTGGAGAAAACAGTTGCAACCATTAGAAGGAAAGTTACAGGTAGGGAGAAGAATCGTTGAATCAAGTAAGGACACAGGCAAGAGAGTTTTGCCATCAGGTGTGCGTGTTGCAGGTAGCCTGGGGATGAGCAACACTCAGAAAGGCAAGAAACATCGTCCGAAGACCCAGTCGACAAAGGACAAGGAAGAGGTAACAATGGACAACATCGTGTTTGAGGGTCTTAATGGACTAGATTGCAGGAATTGGTAGACGAAGATATCTCATGACGACCCAATGAAGAAACATCTCCGCTAGGCACAGGTACATTGGGCTATACAAATGCCAGTTTTTTGTATAAAAGATTTTGAGGTAGTTTTGTGTGCCATGATTGACACCTATGATAGACACCGCCGCCAGTCCGTATTTGAATACCAGCATCAGCGGATAATTGTTTCCTTCACGACAAGCGAGTTCACAAGGGTTTTTGGGATACCTGGAGTGAAGGGAAAAAAAAATTGATACTTCGCAGAAAATCACTCCAGACGTCTGTGCCACCTTGCTACAGGTGATGTTACGGGATAACCTCACACAAGCAGAAAAGGATAGCCTCAAAAGTGTTGGTAAGGGAAGGGGGGTCAAGAAATCATTTTTGGCGAAGGGAGTATGGAGATGCTTGTTGTCCGTGGTGAAGAGTCGCCTTACAGGAGCCAGCCGTGCGTTTGATATAGCTATTGCACAAATTGTCTTAATGAATGGACTACACAATGGAGTGGTGTACGATTGGGTATCATAGCTGGTAGATAGGATGGAGGAATTCATGACCCTCCAGTATAAGAAATTCTACATGCCACATCACGCCATCGGGCTATTTCTTGATGCAGTTCGCACGCAGATTACCCCAGGCTCCCAGCCATTGGAGCCACAGGGTCGTGTTGCACCTGATCAGCCGCCTATATTTTACTGGTCACATTTGGATGTCTTGACACATGGCGCTGAAGCATGTTTGGGCAAGAAACGGAAGAAGCCCGCCATGTCAGAAACAGAGGAGTTTGATGCAGATGAGGAGGATGCTGATAGTGGCGAGGAGGAATCAACCGACACCTCCCAGGTGAGTAGAGAGAGTTTCTGATTGGCAGGTAGAGGAGGTGACCAGTTGCCGGATGAGGAGGTAATGGAATCCGCTGGCGTCAAAGGATCCTCACTAGTAAGCACTGCTCCAGCATCGAGTTCGGCTATGGTCGAGTTTGTAGCAGCACGCCTACTAGTGACTTACCAGTTGGCGGTGCCACGTTCATTGGGGACAGTCAGTACAGTCACCACCGTGCCAGTACATGGTTTTGGGCAATCTCGGGTGACGATCGCTATGACACCACCGAGGGCCGAGACCACACCAGGGACCGATTCTATTACTATTGCAGTCCCTGTGGTGGACTGCATAGAGCAGTCGAGTATCTTGGAGGGTGCGGGGGCCTCCATTTAGCAGGATGTGCCGAGTCATATAGAGGAGGAAATGGTGGAGACACGCGCATTCCAGGATGATCTCAATGCATGGTTGAGCCGCTATCAGCTCACACCCGTGGCACCTGTAGGCAAGGTTGCTCTATCTCCACGCAGGGAGATGCATTCTCTGGATGTTATTGATCTTGAGGGAGAGAGCTCTCCAAGTAGTAGGGATCTTCAGCGGGCTGATTCACCCCCCACGGATGTAGTGATGATTCCTCACAGAGATGAGGGGGTGACAGTTGGAGTACAACAGGAATTGGGAGAGTTTGAGCGGTTCATTGCCGATATGACTCTAGGAGCTCAGCGGCTTGTGACCTCTACGAGACTCTAGGAGGATGCCGTGGTGGTAGAACGGATGGAGAGATTGTTGACTTTTGTTAGCACTGGATGCAGAGAAGAGTTTGTGAGGTGTTTTGAGTCTAGCGGGTGGCCTGAGACGAAGAACCTGGGGATGCTGGAGGCTTGGCGCCTCACTGAGGGAGTTGGAGAGACCCGGATGCAGTCCTTATTGAGACAGGTGGAGCAGGCCTTCCGAGAAGGCTACTATGAGCTCAGGAGGACACAACATATGGCATCCACTGCTGAGGCCTTGCGCGTAGCAGCAATGACAGCTTGGGAGGAGATGGCTGCTAGGTTTCAGGAGGTTGAGGCTGCATTGGCACAGGCTCAGGCAACGACGAACGTTTTGGTAGCAGATAAGTCTGCCTTTGTTACACAGTTGGAGGAGGAAAGGGCAACCAGGGCGAGGATGGAGACACAGTTGGAGGAGGAGAGAGCATTCAGAGCTCTGTTAGAGACTCAATTGGCTAGTGCATTGGAGAGCATTGACACGAAGGAGAAGGAGGTGTTGGAGGCAGCCTATATGGTTAAGACTGCAATGGAGAGGCAAATGGTGGCAAAACGAGATTTGAAGAGGAGGACTGAGCAGGTGTACAAGCTGCGTGGGCGATTGGCTTCCACCACTACACCACCACCTACGCCTTCTTCTACAGGGACGCCCTCTGTACCCCCTCCATCTTGAGTTCCTTTTGTTGTATATGTTACATCATTCCCATTTTGGTTGTATGTTGTTCGGAGATGACCCTTCTTTTTTTGGGGGGATGATGTTGACGGGTAATTACGTATGTGTTAATTTGTGTGTTACAGGTCGGCAGTTAACTGGCGGTTGCCGGTAGATGGCACCGGGTAACCATGCCAACACCTATATAGTCGTCCTTGTTTCCAGTTTGAGAGAGGATAGTACAGGCTTGATGTTATCTGATGTATTGGCACATGTTATCAATAAGAATGCAGTATTGAGTTCATCTATTTGTCTACATCTGTGCATATTGTCATATTCTGGTAATCTGCCATGCACTAAACACACACTCACATCCGTAGGGGAAAACAACAGAATCATTATTCATACAAGTTTGCACACTTTTGAAAAACTAACAAAAAATTTATTGCAGGTAATCTGGCAATTGAAATTACACTAAAATACTATGGTTCCCTATACAATTGGCATAGCATTTGTTAATAAAGATTTCCAAACACAATTTGGAAACCTGGACGATACTCTTAAAACCTGAAAATAGACCAACTTTCCTATTTCCAACCTCTCTACTTTTTCAGTTCTATTTTTTCTATTCTGCTGGAGATTTGACATGCTTTTTTTCACCTTCTAACTAATTTTACAAATTTTTATTATCCATAAATAAATATCTTTGCACCTTTATAATATTTTAATTGGAAAAAGAATTAACGTGGAAAGGCTAAGAATAGCTGAAGGGGACATATTTATGCCCGGAAGCACATAAGTATATCTCCCTTGGCAACAATTTTGATCAACTTGAATTGATGGTTTGACCCATAGATCACTTGACGATGAGTGAATACCCTTTGATGAAGCCAAATTTCAGTATGATGCATTATCCAATGGGTATCAAAGTTGATGAATGCTATAATTCATCAAGTCCAGCTACTGTAAAAATTATGTCTGAACCATATTTGGTATTACATACCCCCTTTCTGATTGTCACTAGATTTACAATTTTCAAAATACTGGACCACATTTTTAGAGTTAACTTCTAGGAGTCCCAAATAGGGCGATTAAAGGATTTATCCATATATGGGGGCAACAACTATCTTCCAAAGTTGTCAAACAACTGCCTAACAATCTGAATTGTCTATATGATTGTTTTATGCCTATTTTCTTGTGTTCATAGATTCTTACCCAGTTTATTTGTTCATTTTAAATTTATCTATGATCTCATCTGACCACATCATTTACCATAGCTAGTCCTAGCTGTTGTATCTTGGATTAACATGTATCACAATCTCTGGAGTTCCCCAAAAGGTATCACAAAATTGATACAAGGCTGACCTAAGAATTTAGTTAACTCATTTTTCTTGGAACTTTATCTTGAGCTAACTAATTCATAATGACTTGAAAGTTGACAACGTTCTAGAAGTGGTTTCATATATATATTGTCCAAGTTTTTGCCTTCTAAATATAATATACAGTTCAGTTATTATAGACTGTTTAGTTATAGCCTTAATCTGCACAGTCAGGTCTGTGCAGAGCCTAGAGTTACTGGTTAAAGCTGGCCTTTCATGTTTTAACTGTTGTTCTATTACAATTAATTGAATATTATTCTCAATCTGGCATATTTAAAAAACTGTTTACTTGACCATCACAGGATTAGGCTTCAAAATATAATGGTCTTGTTTGCTTTGCTTAAGAAATTTAGATTTATAATTTCTGACATTTGCTATTGTGATATGCAGGGAAAGCAAAGAGGAGCTGTGGAACTTACCTATAAGTTATTCAACTTCACTCAAGATCAAGATGTAAGGTTGAAGATTGGTTTTGATCTGTTTGATAAGGTTAGCCTTCTACTCTGAGATTTATGGATCATTCCCACATAACACTGAGCAGAGTTTGAAGCATGTGTTTTGTTTAAGGAATGGAAATGCTGGTGCCATTAGCGATTGTGTCTGAAATGCAATTGCAGGCTGTATCTGTCATTTCAGTAAACTTGCCTGTTGAGAGAGACAAATGCTCAGTTCAGATTTACATTTAAACTGTTTGTCCTATACATTAATGTGAAAAAATACCATAGAAGGTTAAAAGACCTAGAAGGCTTATCATATAAAACATATAAGATAGGTTAAAGACATGATATGTCCAGCCCATGTAATGAGTTGTAAAGCTTCTGGTAGCTTTTTTGCATCAATAGTTTGTAAAGCCTCTGGTAAACTTTAAAATTCACATAAGATAGGTACTCTTCATTGTAAGGAGAATCGATTGAATTGGCCACTATAGTAAATATTGAAATCATTCCAGTCAAGGCACACAATTTGGTAGCATGCATGAGATGTGACTTAAAAATTCACATAAGATAGGTACTCTTCATTCCAAGGAGAATTGATTGAATCAGCCATTATAGTAAATATTGAAATCATTTCAGTCGAGGCACACAATTTGGTAGCATGCATGAGATGCAACATGACCTTGATAACATTGAGTTTTCCGATCCCCATGCACTTGTAAATGAAATCATTTTTGTGAAACCTGATGCAGTTTCTGACTATGTTACCCCGAGTTTCTGGGATGGTGATTTTTTTGCCAAATTTGGGAATGGGGGATGGGGGGTGGAGGGGGGGAAATGGCAAAGGGGACGGCTATATAAAATATAGGGAAATTTTGAAATATATAGGGGAATTTTAAATGTTCATATGAAAACATGGATATAGCATGCATATGAAAACATTTTGGAACGTTAAGTTTGAACACACAAGATTTTTGTTCAGAATTCATTTTGAATACTCAATATGCATTCATAATTCATAATTCATTGTCAATATGCATTTGCTATTAAAGAAATAACATACAAAATGCCCAAAGGCTACACTGCTGCCATATAGTTTCATTGTCAATTATGATATGAAATATACAAAAAAACAAAGTACAATGCTGCCCCTAATCTGCATCTCCTAACATTACATCAAAATTAGAGTCCTCATCTGAGCCTCTACCACTGCCATGGTCCATGCCCACCTCATCCAACGGAATCCCAACCAATCCCCTTGGTGTCTCCTCCTCCTCAACCTAGGCCACATCTTTGGGCTCAACATCCCACGATAAAGTTTGAGTCTGCCGATACTTTGGATTCTGATGATCCTAAAGTCGAAGAGAACCATGCACGACCACTAGCTTCTCCGCTCGTCTAAAGGTAAGTCTTTTCCTCTTGATGGAGTGGATAAAGCCATATGTGGACCAATTTCTCTCTGCAGCAAAGGAACTAGCAACCTGTGAAAGGAGGTGAGTAGCAAGCAACTTCAATTATGGTGTATCCCTTCCATGCCATGTCCACCATCCAACAGGGCCTCTTTGGACTAATATAGTTATATCAACCTTGCCTGTGGTTTACTTAATGTAGGACCACAGAGATTTGTAAAGTCAAGGAATTGTGCACGAAGTATGGAGCCTCCTCTGGATACATCCTATCAATGGCTCGTGTGAACCCATCTAAAACTTCTTCATCATCAAATGGAGGCACGCTTCTATCCCTTGGTGCATACCATTTGGGATTTAGAGTATTGACTTCCATATGGAACGATGTGTTCATTATGTTCCACCTTTGTGTCATAATGGGCCTAATATGTTTCTCATAGAACCCCAAAATAGGACCCTTAGCCAAAATTGTTTGCTTTATCTTCACAAGCATACTATCAAATATCTCATATATCTCTCCAAGACTAGGAGAGTCTATATCAGGATATCGAATGACATCTACAATAGGTGAGATGATAGAGCAAACATATCTGCAAGTGCAAAGTTCAAAATATTAAAATCAGAATATGAAAATCAGCAATCTAATATTTAATTTTTAATAAAATCAACAATTAAAAAAAAATTCAGCAACGTCTTACCTCACAGTGGACCACCAATTGTCATCAAGGATCTTTTGTTTGGAGGATTTTCCTTCATTAGAACTTGAATTAGGCCATCTAGTCCACTCAAGATTCACCAACATCAATTGTAGAGGCTCATGCACCTCAAGCATCCTTTCCAACAAGATGAAGTGGGATACCTATATTCATTAAAATAATAAAAAATTTAAGTGGCATACCTATATTCAATGTTCATTAAAATAAAAAATTGGTAGGTTGATACAAAATGAAGTAAGTGGCATACCTTGTGTCAACGGGTTTGAGGAACTCCTTTGAAAATGACCTAAAGGGAGCAAGTGAGGTGTGGTGGTTGCAAATGAACATTTGAATGTTTCTAGCTTCTGCCACCACTTGGTTCACCCAATCTATTTTCCCTATGTCTTTCAATGCATTGTTCAATGAATGAACACAACATGGGGTCAAAAAGATGTGCCTATCAGCACCCTCCACCATCAAACCAGCTGATTTGCACACACATGTTGAATCAATTATCACTTGTCCAACATTAGCAGCCTCAACCTCCTTACGCTTCCTTGAACAATCCATGACTTTGAGAAAATAAGAACCAGTAGGGCATGTGACAATGATATTAATGAGTGGCCCATGTCTAACATGAGTCCACCCATCCATCACAATAGAGCAACCAAACTTCATCCAAGTTCGCTTCATATCCTCCATTAGCACATTAACCTTGGAATACTCTTTGTCTAGGAGAGTAGTTCGTAGCTTATGATTTCTAGGGGGTGTGAATGTGGGACCGATAGTGGCTATATCTTTGGCCATTTCTTTGAAGTAAGAGGAACATGCCACATGAAATGGGATGGCATTAGCGAAAAAGAATCTAGCAATGGATATCTCTGTAGCTTCACCTCTTTGTGCATTAAACAAAGTTTCTACTGACCCTCCCTTCTCACTACTCATCTTCCTCTTTACGCTTGTCTCAACTTGACTACTACCAATAGGGGATGTCATAGGCAAAGATGTTTGTGAACAGGCAAAAGAAGGTGCCAACATTTCCCCACCTTGTTTCCCCATTTTCACCTCCGTGTGCAATCTATGACAGTCTATCCTCTCCTCATTTTTTAGTTCTAGACAAGCTTTGACCCCGTGGCTTGAAAAACCCATAAAATTGAGCTTTTACCCTTCTATAGGTGCCTCTAAAATCTTTCAAGCAAACATGACAATCCCACACTGTAATGTCCCTTACTAGTTATATAAGTATAAATATGTTTGCCTGGGATACAGATAGAAAAGATAAATCAGAAATGAAATAATTGTTTATATTTTAAAGAAAATCACATTAAAACATACAGAAATTATTTTTTACAGATTATATATGTGCAGCGGAAACCTGTTTTATTCAATCATAACTTATATGGTTTATAACATTTTTCCTTAAATAACCATAATTGGTAGCACAGGGAATGATCCGGTTAGCCCATCCATCCCACTCTGGATCCAAAGGCAGTCATCATGCCCCTTTGGCTTACTATTAGTGGTGTGGGTCTTATCTCCACAGTTCATTCCTTGTTCCACCCTAAAAATTATTAATCCAAGGAAGTAGCAGATTGTAGAGGGGCTTATTAATTGCCAGTCCCAGGCCCAGTAGCAGTCATATGCCCTACTGGCCTACTGATCTTACATGGATCAGTAGGTAAACAACTGAGACAGACATTATCCTCCTCTCCCAATCTCTCTGTCTTCCTGAAATTTTAAGTGCATTTCTTGTAGGTATAGATTTACTGTTTTACTGTTAATAACATAAGATTGCACAGTATGCTTTAATTCAGATTTGTATTAATAATGGGTCAGTATTTCAGCAGTTCGTATATGTCATTCTTTTATTTTTTATTAAATCAGAAGAAACAGAAAACGAGAATCATTTGGGAATTCGTTCTTACCATTTTGCGGTTTTCTTAATTAATAATCTATTTATGTATAACTGAATACATCATAAGGTATTTTAGACGTACTGTGGAAGATTGGCTATTTCATGGCATAACATCATTCAGATTTAAAACTGTTTATACGTATCAGATGGTAACTGATTGTAATTACAAACAAACATATATGACATTAAGTTTGATTGATAGAAATTCCCAGTTTATCGAAACATATAAATGATTGCAACTTCACGTTATGTACAATTCGAATGATGGAGATTTACAGGTTCATTCCAGAACGCGTGAATTTGGCATTGATGCCAATTATCGTTGTATATTATAGCCATGAATGCGAATACTGTGCAAGTTACAGTCTATTTGAAACGGTTAAAACAATCGATCCATTTTCTGAGTACATGACATACCTGGGATGGTTGCCTTGCCATCTGACGAATCAAAATGGTGATTGGTTTCACTCCCGCAATATTTGATTCTTTTTCCTTTCTGCCTCCTTTACCCAAATCTCCCAAAAACCTGATTTATGTATTCCTTCATAGATCGTATTGAAGAGTCACGACTAGTCAGAAATATGCACATCTTCCTAAGATAGCAACTTTGTCTGAAACACCATAGTTAGTAATTGATGCCTAAAGTACTAGTCATTGTATATAATAAACTTCAAAAGTTATTTGGTCATTAAATTAAGAATAATTATTAATTGAATTAACTTTGTCATCATTAAATTAATTAATTTAATAAAAGATTAATTTTAAAAAAAAATCCAAAATCTGGAACAGAGATCATATTACATAGATGTTTACATTCTATACATTTATCATGGGACATGACAGTCCTCCCCTCTTGAGTTTGCTTGTCCACAAGCAAATTTGAGTTGGGGGTGGTTAAAAATTTCCTCCCCTTCCCAAGTAGCATCTTCTTCGGGCAACCCTTTCCATTTAACCAAGAACTCCGGAATGGTTTTGTTCCTCAACTTCTTTTCCCTCATATTCAAGATCAGTTCAGGTTCTAATATGAGTTTGCCTTTATCATCAAGAGGAGGTAGATCAGCAGAGGGAGCAACATGTTGCCCCAAAACTCTTTTAAGCCTGGACACGTGAAAGATGTTATGGATCCTGCTGTTTGCCGGAAGCTCAATCTTATAAGCTACCTCTCCTATTTTCCGCAGTACCTTATAAGGGCCATAAAATCATGGTTTAAGTTTCTCAACACCACTGGTCTTCAGGGATGACTGCCTATAAGGCTGAAGCCTCAAGAAAACCAAGTCACCTTCTTCAAAAGTCCTTTCTTCTCGATGACGGTTAGCGTACATTTTTTGCTGTATAAAGTCTTTAGCGCTTGGCACCTTACTTTCTTGGATTGCTAATCCACCAAAAGTCATCGTGTCATATCCATAGAGAGCCTTAAAGGGGCTCATGCCAATAGACATATGATGGGTTGTTGTTTACCCCGTGGGGTGTGTTATTAATATTGCATATCAATAGTCAGATGATAACCATAGGATAGAATAGTAACCAGAAACTCAGAGTAATGCTTTGATTAATGCCAAAATGTCTAGTACAATAATCATTCTTTACATCCATGTATCCAACAACAAGTACAAGAGCATATATAAAGACACGGTCGAGGGTTGCGGTTACCACCCGTGGGGAACCATCGTGCAACGGACAACTACCCTCGACGACACTAATATACTTAACCAATGTAGCTTAAAAAGTAGTACAAAGCCCATTTTACGACCAACATCATCCCCCCCCTAAGAAAAGTCGTCTTCGGATGACAAGGACAAAAATCCGGGACTAACGCAACAAATGGGGATGAAGTACACTGTATACAATAAGAAAATCACTGAGAAGAAGGGGTTGAGGGGGCATCCTTGAAGGAGGTAGTTGCACTGCCAATGAAGAAGATGCAGGAACTGCTGATGCCAGTCGAGCCCGAAACTCATACACTTGCTGCGTCCTCGCCTGAAAACCCTTTTCTGCTACCATTCGATGCTCAAGTGCGGATTTCACCATTATTGCTTCCGCAAGGAGTTCTTTTTTTTTCCTTGACATCACAATCCTCCTGTGCCTAAACCAAACTTGTCTGCAAAACACGCTTTTCAGTCTCAGCCTCCACCAACTACTACTCAAATGATACTGTCTCCCTAGCCAATTTGTCCTCGATAGCCACCCACGTTGCCCTCTCGACATCCAACTTCTGGGTATGCTGAGCTAAGTGTCACGCTACTACTGCCTCCAACCTAGTGGTCAGATCCTCCCGAGCCCTTTGTGCATCCGCCAAGGCAACCTCACGTCCAGCCGAGACATACTCCGAGTTCCTCAAAGTGTACCATTCATGCCTGGATGTGGCCACAACCCTCTGGCACAAAGGCTAGGAGATGCCTCAAATCCTCCATCACACTCCCCAAAGGTTGATATCTTAACTGAATAACTCCTTGGTGCCGCACGACTTCGCGTGCTTGCAATGCCTTCCCTCAAACTTTGTTTGTTCGCAACCTCCAAATCTGCCTCCCTCCATGGCTTATGGCTTCCCCGCCAATGCTTAACTTCAGGCTTCTTTCTCACAGTACAGAACAACCCCAACACTTACCGTGACTTCTCTGATGCCCTTCGCCCTTATCCCAACACTTATCCAACACTTACAAAACAACCCCAACACTTATCCTTGCCGTGTCGTGGTATTTTTCTTTCACCCTTTTTTAAACCGTTGCCGCCATTGCTGTGCTCCTTCAGGCCTACGGTGGTATTCCACCACCGGTGACCTTCGTCGATGGTGGTTCCACCGCACGGTGGTCTCACCATGGTGGCTCCACTATACGGTGGTCATTGTCGGTGCCCCTCTGACGGTGATCCCACTGCACGGCGGACCTCCGTCGACTGTGGTCACCGGCGGTGGCCCCCTCGACGGTGGTCCCACCGCACGGCGGTTCCACCGTGGCCACTGATTTTTATTTTTTATTTTTTATTTTTTAATTTAATTTCCTAATCTAATTGTCCAGAGAGTCTTCGGCTCGGGTCCCGTGCGTTTGGAATCGCCCTTCATCCTTCTCGGTTTGCCTCGCCCGAGAGTCTCCCGTGCCTCTCGAGTCGCCTGCCTGGCCTCTCGGGTCCCCCTTCGGACTCTCGGGTGTCCTTCCCGCCTCTCAGGTCCCCTACGCACTTCTCGTGGTAGGGTTTCAATTTGGACCCGTTGATGGCAAGTCTATTTTCAATGGCCATCCGAAGACCTGGAACCATAAATTCTACAGGGACCACGGTCTCCTTCTTGTACATAAGAAGAAGAAGAAGAATAAAGATTTTGAAGGCTGTAGCCTTCCACACAGGGTTCCAATCGTTGCCGATGCGAATGATCTTGGGATTATCTACGTCACCGAGGTTTGTCTCCTTCAATTTTACCTCTTGATACTTGATGGGTTCTTCCTTCGGGAACTGGTGTGCGGTGGTGTCACTCACACGAGTGTCTCCCTTCCAATATTCTTTGTATTCCGGCAAGTACACCTCCTCTGTTACCTGCTCTGGTTCCTCTACTTCGAGCCTGTAGCTCTGGAACATTTCGTAATCCTCCATCTGCTAGTGGAAGAGCCCGTTCAATGACCCCGTCTCATCCTCGGAGCACTCTCCTAGTTTGAGAATCCCTTCGTTGTTGGGCTCCATGCAGCCCCTTCCTTCGTCCCTCAGGTCGCCTTCTCCTTCACCCTTCGATTCCGAAGATGATGCCAGTTCCTCACTAACCAACTGCGTCCCAAGGTCTATGATAAACTTCCTCCGTTCTCCATAGACAGAGTGTTCTTCTTCCAGTTGTGGGTGGCCTTGGCTGCCACCAACACCCTCTCCCTAAGATCGCATCATACCCTTTTTTCTTTAGTGGGATTACCACGAAGTCCAGTATGAAGGGTTGCGCCCCGATGGTAACATGCTGGCCCATCAGTGTCCTGATGGGTTTGATTCCATGATGATCTACTCCCAGCAGATTGAATGTAGATGTCCACAGTGTCGACTTCGGCTAGGTTTCTTCTAGAAGAACATTCACTCCCGATCCACCATCGACCATGGTATCGGTTAGAATGGTGCCAAGGATACCCATCTCCACAATGGTCGGGTTCCTTCCAGTGTTAACTGCCAGCAGCCTGGGGTCTATTGCAGACCCCCCAGGAACATCCGTGCGGTGGTTGGTATTGGTGCGTGGTTGGGAAAGATTATTCAGCAACGCCATTCGTAATTGAGGCATCGTCTGGAGGAGATCGTGTACCTTCACAGGTACCTCCAGTTTTAAATTTTGATTTAGTATAGCCTCCCCCGCCTCTGGTTGGTTGGAAGTACTCGTCGTACCCTTCGCCTTCGCCCTCTCTCGTATCTCTTTCTCAATTTCTTCCCGTGCTTCCCGTACCCTTCGCTTTTTTGTCTCCAGGTCTGGGCACGTTTCTTGTCTGGCTTGGGCGCAGGTTATGGCCAACACTTCCTCTTCTTTGGTTTCCTCGATATTGAGCAAGTTGACGTCGGACTTCGGGCAGGTGGTGTCTTTGTGGTCTCTCAGTCCGCACCATTTGCACAAATATTGTGTGGCCTCTCCCTTCGGGCAGTCTCGGGCGAAGTGCCCCCACTGGCTGCACGCTCTGCATTGTATCATCGATCGGCCTTTGGAGTCGTAGTGGATCCCGCTCCTTGTATTGTTATTGTTGTTATTGTTGTTTCGTCCTCCCCACCGGTTATCTTGGTAGCCTCCCGATGTTGCATTGTTGTTCGACTGGGAGCTGTCGGTACCGCTCGATGTAGTTGGTTGTTCCTGCGTAAGCAATACTTGTTGGTTTCGTGTTTTCATGTTGTAGGGGCATTCCCTGGTGGGATGCCCCATCAACTGGCATATATCACGATAGGCCTTCTTTGGGCAGGAGCCTTTCGTGTGGCCGTTTGTCTTACATTCCGTGCACCAAAGCTCCCCTTCGTCGGTCTTGCTCGGACCTCCCTTCATAACCTTCAGCTCTTTCGTCATCCTCAGCATGTCCTTCTGCAGTGCTTGCACCTTTTTGCCGGACTCGCTATCGCTGCTGCTTCCCTCGGACGAGCTATCCTTCTTCTTTTTCTTCTTGGATGTCTTAGTCTCGCTCTCTAGATCCATCGCTCTATTATATGCTCTTCGTACGAGGTTGGTGGAACAATTTTCATCTTCTTCCGGAGGGAGTGTTTCAGTCCCTCCACGAACCATCTCTTTTTCAACCCATTCGTTGGTTGACTCCATTTTCCCCAACAGTTCCTTGAGCCACTGACTATAGGCTTGGACCGTCTCCTTCTTGTTCTGCTTTGTGCCATAGATTTCGGCTACTATTTCATTGTTGTCTCTGAGGAGGTGGAACTCTATCTTGAAATCCTTCTTTAGGTTGGGCCATGTGCCGACCTTGGCCTTATCTGTATCGAAGTACCAGTCGATGGCCACTCCCCTTAAGGTTGCTGGAAATTGTGTTACCCAATCGTCCTGGTCGATAACACCATTCGCTGACCATATGGTTTCGCAAGTGCGGCAATGGCGGACGGTATCTTCCTTCTCGTCGTCATTGAACTTTGGCAGCTTCTGCTTACTTGCCATCCCACGGCTGGGTCTCGCTTCTCCGGTGCCTTGTGTGCTTGTACCTGGTGATCCTTCGCCTCCGTCTTCTACACCTGACCCTCCACTCGTGGGTTCTCTGGAGAAGGTTGCTGGCCCCGAACCGAACAAATTGCCTTGCGTATAGTACCCTTGTGCTCCCCCGGCACGTTCGGCCGTACCATCACCTTCGGTCGTCTCCCTCCAGTTGGTTGTCCTCCGAAATGGACAATTTCTTTATTAGGTCTTTGGTAGCGTCGATCAGGTTTAGACTTCGCCTTGTTTGTTCCACCAACTCTTCGCGACTTCTTACCCTACGGTGGTATTCTGGCGAACTGTAGAGTTCTCCTTCGGCACCCTCCGTGACTCCTTCTAGGTTCCCTTCGGGCAACCCTACGACAATGTAGAGAGTGTAATTCTCTCCATCTATCTATGCCTCTGCAACCTCCGTGACACCTCCTGGGTTCCCTTCGAGGAACCCCTCGGCTAGTCGTCACTCGGCAAGCTGCCTTAGCCTACGCCTTCGTTCTATCTGCTGTCTGAGATTCAACGCTCTTTGTGCCACTTCCCATTCGTCACTTTGTATCTTTTTATTTTTGTCCTTATTTAGTATATTGGGCATAAATCACTTCCGTACATAGCAAGCACACACCATGTACACAAAACAAAAAAACTTTTATTATTTTCCCTTTCGGCCACAATTTATGTCAACATTGTGCAAGGATTATTACAGTATTGCTTTATTCCTCCGGGAGGTTCAAGGTTCAATTTCCCCTTCGCCTCTTGCCATCACGCTCTGCTTCCCAACGACGATTGTTTTCTTCGTACTGTCGAAAGACCTGTTGGCGTCGCTCCTCACGGGCAATCTCCTCTAGGCAGGTTCGTTGTGCCAGTGGTGCTAGTGATGCTTGTGCAAGCAACTAGGGGAGGTGGTTCATCAATCGATTCGCTGTGGGGCTAACTTCTAGTGTGGTCCACACGACACTTGTTGGGACTTCAGCCTCCGTGGCCTCTCTTCGGACGTAGGTCTCAATGGCCACCTGAAGCAGGATTGAGAATTCCCTTCTTGCAGTGCCCTCTCTGTCGTAGAGTTCCGTTTGTGCGTCGTCGGCCTCTAGGTTAATCTCACCGACGGTTAGGCCCATCGTGTCCGTATGCCATCCGCTCCTTCCTTTCCCGAGTATGTCTAGGCAACGACGCCAGATGTTTACCCCGTGGGGTGTGTTATTAATATTGCATATCAACAGCCAGATGATAACCATAGGATAGAATAGTAACTAGAAACTCAGAGTAATGCTTTCATTAATGCCAAAATGTCTAGTACAATAATCATTCTCTACATCCGTGTATCCAACAACAAGTACAAGAGCATATATAAAGACACGGTCGAGGGTTGCGGTTACCACCTGTGGGGAACTGTTGTGCAACAAACAACTACCCTCGACGACACTAATATACTTAACCAACATAGCTTAACAAGTAGTACAAAGCCCATTTTATGACCAACAGTTGTATTGTAACAATGTTCCCCTAAATGCAACCACTTAATCCATGAATTTTGCTGATTTGTAACATAATTCCTCAAATATCCTTCTAGCCATTTATTTACTATTTCAGTTTGCCCATCTGTTTGGGGATGATAACTAGTACTGGGGGTGAGTGTTGTACCTGCTAATATGAACAATTCTTGCCAAAACTGACTAAGAAAGCGGCTATCACGATCGCTTACAATATTCTTTGGTAACCCGTGTAATCGAAATACTTATTCGAAGAAAACTTCAGCTACTTGGTGTGCTCTATACTCGGTGGAAATGGCAAAGAAATGAGCATATTTGATTAGTCTGTCTACCACCACATAAATGCAATCTTTACCCTGAACTCTAGGTAAACCGGTAATAAAATCCATAGAAATACTTTACCATTTTTTATTAGGAATTGGCAACGGTTGAAGGAGCCCGGCCGGGTGTGTTTGTTCAACTTTATTTTTTTGACAGGTGATGCATTCCTGAACATACCTTAAAACATCTCCCTTGAGTCCCTTCCATGAAATTTTTTTCCTTATTTGCTTGTATGTTTTATAATAGCCTTGGTGCCCTGCCAAGGGATTATCATGATATTCCTTCAAAATTGTGCCCTTGAATTTGGAATTAGATGCAAGGAAAATCCTATTTTTATAGAAGATCAATTCTTCCATCACCTTGTAATCCTCACTTGGCAAATTCCCTTCCATTATTTCAGTAGCTAAAGAATCTTTGGCATATTCTGCTGTGATTTGGGACTTCCAACCCCCAGTAATGCTGGTTAGGGTATTCAAATAGGACCATCTAAATAAAGAATCTGCTACCACATTCCTTGCTCCCTTCACATATTCTATATCAAAATCATATGCTTGAATTTTGCTCACCCATTTCTGTTGGCGGTCATTAAGATCCTTTTGGTTAATGAAGAATCTGCGACTATTGTGGTCGGTCTTCACATTGAATTTTCCTCCAACTAGGTACTGCTTGAACTTTGCAAATGCATGCATAATAGCCAACATTTCCTTATCATAGATGGAGTCGTGCTTTTCTTTTTCTAACAATTTACGGCTTTCAAAGGCAATAGGGTGCTTGTTTTGCATGAGAACTGCCCCTATTCCGTCTCCCGAAGCATCACATTGTAAGTCAAAGGGTTGGGTGAAATCCAGAATTGCTAGGACCGGACATGAACTCATTGCCTCCTTAAGTTTTTCAAAGGCTTGCTGCGATACTTCACTCCATGAGAAAGCCCCTTTTTTTGTTAAATCTGTGAGAGGTGCTGCTATTTTAGAGAACCCCTTAACAAATCTCCTATCGTAGCTGCATAACCCAACAAATCCTCTTAATTGGGTCAAACTCCTTGGTTTTTGCCACTCTTTGATGGCTTTGATTTTCTCCTCGTCAACACTGACTCCTTGGGAGTTAATTTTGTGACCAAGATAAAGAATTTCTTCTAAGCCAAACTCACACTTGGAAGCTTTGGCATACATTGATTCTGATTCAAGAATACTCCGTACCTCCTCGATATGTTGTAGGTGTTCCTCCCATGTTCTACTGTAAATAAGGAGGTCATTGAAAAACACAAGTAAACATTTCCTTAGGAGTTTGCGAAAACTGTGATTCATGCAAGATTGGAACGTTGCCGGGGCATTTGTGAGGCCAAATGGTAGCACCAAGAATTCAAAATGCCCACAGTGACAACGAAAATCAGTTTTTGGCACAACTTCTTTCCTCATTCTTATTTGATGATACCCTGACCTTAAGTCAATTTTTGAGAAATATTTGGCTCCATGAAGTTCATCCAGCAGTTCATCAATTCGGGGAATAGGGTATCTATTTTTTATAGTTTTTTTATTCAATGCCCTATAATTCACACACATTCTCATTGTCCCATCCTTCTTTTTCACCAATACTATGGAAGAGGCAAATGGACTTGAACTTGGCTGTATATGACCCATCTCCAACAATTCTTTGATGGTTTTCTCAATTTTTACCTTAAATTTATAAGGATGTCTATATGGTGTGGTGATTACTGGCTTAGCACCCTCTTCTAACTCAATTGAGTGTTCAAAACCTCGTTTGGGAGGAAGTCGTGCTGGAATATCCTCAAAAACCTTCTTGTATTTCCTTAAAATTGGTTGGATGTCAATATGAATCGCCTTGTCATGTGGAGCTGATTGATCCAAGACCAGACATTGAGCAATCCATTCTTCTTGCCCATGTCTAAGAATCTTTTCCATTTTTTTACATGTTACTACCTTAGCTGCTCCATCCGGTAACCCCTTTAGTGTGACCTCCCTTCCATTGTGCTGAAAACAAATTTCTATGTTTGGGAGATCCATAATGAAGCGGCCTAGTGAATGGATCCATGGTCTACCCAAAATGGCCTCATTGTCAAGGGTGACTACATAGAAGTCACCTTTGATTGTGTGATTCCCCATGTTGAGCTCCATTTGGGGAATGAGTTGATTGCAGGGGGCTATGAACCCATTGGCCAATGCTACTTTGAATCCTTCAAACTCTTGAGTTTTTAACTTCCTTCTAGCCACTAGTTCTTTGCTGATAAAGTTGTGGGAGGCGCCACTATCCACCAAAGTAACTACCCTTTGTACTTGAAGACTGCCCTTCAATCTGAGTGGTCTATGTTCAGAATTTTGTGAGATGGTTGCTAGAGTAACAAGTTTAGTATCATCAAGTTTTGCCTTTTTTTGTGAATTTTCTTCTGTTTCATCTGCTAACTCCCTTTCCAAGCGGTGTGCTTGTATCTTTTCACAATGATGATTTTTTTCCCATGGTTCCTTACATTTGAAACACAAATTTTTTCTCCTTAGTTCATCACGTTGTTTTTTAAATTCCCCATTTTTACAAATGTGACCTTTCTCCCATGGTTCCTTACAATAGTGGCAAGGCTTTTCATTATGATAATCTTTCTTGGGGTTGTCTCCCTTATGCTGGCTTTTTGTACTAGATTGAAAACTCTTAGGTTTCTCTTTGGATGAGGGGGCATCAAAATTTTTTCCTTTCAAAATTGCTTCTTCTAGACTGATTGGTTCCATGGCACCTACTATACTACGGATTGACTCCTTTAGTCCTTCCACGAAGAGGTAGGTAAGCCTCTCTTGTGAAATTTCTAGTACCATCACTGCTAACCCTTGAAATTCAGTGGCAAATTCTTCCACAGTCCCTTATTGTTTTAATTGGGTCAGCTCCTTAAAGTATCATTGTGGATGTTTTTGATCAAACCTTTTGATGATTTTATGAGTGAATTTTTCATAGGAAGTGATTGTTGTCGGGAAATATGTATATCTTATGTTTTGGTAGTAATGTTATTTGTTAGTAGTTAGTTAGCCGACAGGTAGGTAGTTGGAGTCGCGACGGTTGTGTCGCACCTCTTCGGCTGTTATATATTGTACTACCTGCGGGTATTGAAAGGTGTGTTTTTACGACAAATAATACTGTGAACATTGGATACACTATGAGTTATTAATGGAAAGCTTATTCTCGTATTCATGATGTTATTGCATTGTTTATTTCTTTGTTACTTCTGTACTCTTTCTGTTTACCCAATGAGGCAAACATTTGGCGCCGTTGCTTAGACATACTCAGGAAAGGAGGGAGCGGATGGCACATGGACACGATGGGCCTACCCGTTGGTGAGATAAACCCAGAGGCCGACGACGCACAAACAGAGCTCTACAACGGGGAAGACACTGCAACGAGGGAATTTTCAATCCTGCTCCAGGTAGCCATCGAGACCTACGTTCGAAGAGAGGCCACGAAGGCTGAAATCCCACCAAGTGTCGTGTGGACAGCACTGGAAGTTAGCCCGGCAGTAAATCGGTTGATGAACCACCTCCCCCGGTTGCTTGCACAGGCATCACTGGCACAACGAACTCGCCTGGAGGAGATTGCTCGGGAAGAGAGACGCCAACAAATCCTCCAACAGTACGAAGAAAGCAGCCATCGGGATGGCACGAGGCCAAGAAGGAATTGAACCTTGAATCCCATAGGGATAAAGGAACATTCTATATTCAAATAAAGGTGTCATAATATTGACACAAGTTGTATCTGATGAAATGAATTAATAAAGGAGTGTTCTGGTTTTATGTGTTGTTATTTATGGAAATGTACGAGAATTAATGCCCAACCTATTAAACAAAGATAGAAATAAGAAAGCAGAAACGGATGAGTGGGAGGCCGCACAGAGGGCCTTGATTCTGGAACAACGAGTAGAATGTAGACAGAGGATGAGGCAACTTGCCGAAGGACGACTTACCGAGGGGTTGCCTGAAGGGAACCAAGGAGGTGTCACAGAGGGTGCAGAAGCCGAGGGAAATTTCTACGTGTCGCCAGAACATTGTAGGGTGAGAAGCCGTGAAGAGTTTCTGGGGGAAACAAGGTTACAGAGGAATCTAGTCGAAGAGACTTAGGATCAATTCAGAAACTTATCCCTTATGCCATGAAGTGAGGATCACCAAAGTGAGCCAGTAGTGGGCGCGGCTGAGAACGAAGGGGAGGACAACCGTACGGTTGTAGGTGCGACACACGGCAGGCAAAACACCGTACCCCCAGTCACCCACGCAGGACACATCGACACCGGAGGGAGCGGCGCAAGGGCACAAACAAAGCCACAGCCACCTTCGGGGAGACGACCCCCATCGATGGTGGGAAAACAAAAGTTGCCCAAATTCAACGGAGATGGCAAAGATGACCCTATACGGCACTGCCGTACGTGTGAGACAATATGGTCAGCCAACGGGGTGGTTGACAAAGCTGATTGGGTGGTGCAGTTCCCTGCCACCCTGAGAGGGGTAGCCATTAATTGGTACTTTGATGTGGATAAAGTAAAGGTGGGAACATGGGATGAACTACAGAAAGCTTTTGAGACGGAGTTTCGACTCCTTCGAGATGATAATGAGATCGTGGCAGAGATATTAAGCACAAAGTAGGGAAAGCACGAGACAGTGCGAACATACAGCCGACGGTTAAAAGAGTTATTGGGGAAGATGGAGAACCAGCCGGCTGACGGACTAAAGAAGAGATGGTTCGTGGAAGGGTTGCGGTCATCCCTGCGGAGGAAGATGAAAATTGTACCGCCCACATCATACGATGACGCATACAACCGCGCGATGGATTTGGAAAGTGAAGGCAAAACATCGTGGAAGAAAAAGACAAGTCCTCTACAGAAGAGGAGTCCTCGGGAGAAAGCAACAATGATGAATCATCAAGTAAGAAGGTGCAAGCTCTTCAAAAGGATATGCATCGTATGTTGAAGGAATTTAAGAACATGAAAGGAAGCACGAGTAAAAATGAAGACGTGTGGTGCACTGATTGTAAGGAAGAAGGTCACACAAAAGGCACCTGCCCGAAGAAGGCATTCTACGAAATTTGCCAAATGTTGGGACACGCCGTCAAAGAGTGTCCCTACAACATGAAAACAAAAGGGAACCAAGTATTCTTCGCACAAGAGCAACCCTCACTGTCTGCAGTAGCGGGCTCCGCCAAGCCGCAAGCCGATGCCACTGCATCATCCGATGGCTATAGAGGCAACCGAAGAGGAGGGAGAGGCAACAACAACAATCGGAGCAGAATGCAGTATGACGCTAAAGGGCAGCCAATAATTCAATGTCGGACCTGCAACCAATGGGGGCACTTCGCTCGGGAATGCCAGAACGTTGAAACCCCCCAGAGCCTGTGTAGATGGTGTGGCCCCGGTGATCACGATGACGCAAACTGTCCTAAGCCGAGGGTGAATCTGCTCAATATTGAGAAGATGGGCGAACACGAAGAAGTATTGGCAATCACTCGCGCGCAGGCGAAGAAGACGTATCCCGACCCCCGCACAGAGAAGGAGAGACTGCGGGAGGTGAAGGCCGACATTGAACGGGAGGTGGCGGCAGAAGGACGAAAGGACACGGAGATGAGGAGTCCCTCAACCCGTGTGAAAGCGGAAAAGAATATTATTGGGCAAGTCTTGCAGATGGAGGTACCGATAAAGGTAAAAGACCTTCTAGACTCCATGCTACATTTGAGGATTGCCATCCTCAGCAATGTGCTAAGCACCACACACGTACACCACAGGTGGAGGTTCTCGTCAGCCCTTCGACTGAGCCAATGTTACTAGCCTTGAACAGTGGTAGACACCCAGTCATGGTAGAAATGGACATCCTTGGAACCATTCTGAAGGACACCATTGTGGACGGAGGTGCTGGGGTGAATGTACTACCAGAAGAGACATGGAAGAGGCTGGGGAAACCCACCCTGTGACCATCCACATTTAATCTGGTAGGACCCGACCAACACGGCATCAAGCCACTCGACATATTGATGGCCTTGCAAGTGACAATTGGTACGCAACCCTTCCTGTTAGATTTTGTAGTTATTCCCTTGAAAAAGAAAGGCTATGACGCCATTCTGGGGAGAGTGTGGTTGATCACCGTGAGGGTGAACCATAACTGGAAGAAAAATAAACTCTCCATGGAGAAGAGAGGGCGGAAATATATCATTGACCTACGGACCCAAGATGTCGGCGAAGAGCTTGCCTCTTCTGACTCGGACTCGGACTCAGAGGACTCTAATAAATGGGAAGGGGGTCCCGACGAAAGCAAGGGCAAGAACGCGATGGAGCCAAACAGTGAAGGGGTGCTCAAATTGGAGGGATGTTCTGAAGATGAGGTGTGCTCACTCAACAGGCTCTTCCATTGGCAAATGGAGGACTACGAACTTTTTCACTGCAACATGTTCCAGATAGAGGAGCCTGCTGATCCGGAGGTCTTCCCTCCAGAATATAGAGAATATAAGGAGGGGGAAGCCCGAGTGGACGAGGCACCCGCACATCAGTTTGAGAAAGACAAGCCAATTCAATTTGAAGAGTCCAAGTTGAAGGCAACAAACCTGGGAAAGGAGGAGGACCCACGGAATATATTAGTCGGGGATGACTAGGATCCCGTGCTGAAGACAGCGGCCTTCAAAATATTTCTAGAGTTTAAAGATGTCTTCGCATGGACGTATAAAGACCTGAACGGGGTACCTCCCGAACTGTGCGTGCATCGCATCTCGTTGGTACCCGGAGCCCAGCCTGTACGAAAAAGACCGTACTGGATGAACCGCAACTATGCAGCACGGGTGAACTACGAGATAGAAAAAATGCTGGAGGCCGGTATCATTTTTAAAGTACAGACAAGTGAATGGGTGTCGCCCATAGTCATTTCATTAAAGAAGGAGGCTAACCAAATAAGGATTTGTGTGGACTTCCGATGTCTCAATGCAGTTACGATTAAAGACCCTTTCCCAATCCCGTTTATGGACAGCATACTGGAGGAGGTGGCCGGCCATGAGATGTACTCGTTTATGGATGGATTCTCCAGATATAACCAGATCTCAATCGCCGAGGAAGATAAATTGAAGACCACCTTCGTGGTCGAAGATGGTGTTTATGCATACAACCGGATGCCATTCAGCCTATGCAATGCACCTGCAACATTCCAGTGAATTATCCTACACATATTCGACAAGATGTCAGTAGGGAATTTTAAAGCCTTCCTCGATGACTGGTCCATCTGTAGCGGGCAAGATACGCATTTGGTAGCCCTCAGAGAGTGCCTGGAGAGATGCCGAAGGGCAAGGCTGGCCCTTAATCCAAAAAAATGTCGATTTATGGTACCACAAGGCAAATTGCTTGGGCACATTGTATGCAAAGCAGGTCTGAAGATGGACCCAGACAAAATACGGGTGATCGTGGAGATGGAGCCTCCTACGAATGTCACCGGGGTAAAGTCCTTCCTGGGCCATATCGGCTACTATAGAAGATTCATAAAAAACTTTGCACAAATACCCCACCCCTTGGACAAGCTTACTTGCAAGGGTGAGCCGTACACCTGGGGGACCCCGGAGAGTGAAGCATTTGAGGAATTGAAGACGAGGCTGGTAGCTGCCCCCATCCTCGCGTACCCCAATTGGGACAGGGAGTTCCATGTCCATGTGGATGCTTCAAACTTTGCGATCGGTGCCCAAGTGGGAGATCACGGGTTGGATCATCCTGTCTGTTTTGCCAGTAGACTGTTATCCAAAGCGGAGAAAAATTACAGCACAACAGAGCGGGAGGCATTGGGGATGATCTATGCTGTACAAAAATTCAGACAATATTTGTTGGCGACATCGTTCACATTCTACGTAGACCATCAAGCCCTCATGTACTTGGTCAACAAGCGGATAATTCAGCGAAGGATTAGTTGATGGCTACTCTTACTGCAAGAGTTTACATTCACCATTATCGTGCAACTTGGGAAAAGCCATGTGATAGCGGACCAATTGAACCAGCGGAAGGGGTGAACGATGATTTTCCAGATGCCCACTTATTCCAAATTGCTGCATTGCCATCATGGTACACGGCCATCGGGGAGTATCTTTCTACTTCAGTCTTTCCGCCAGGCATGCTACCAGGAGAACGAAGGAAACTGGTTTTACGAAGTCGAACATTCCAACTGATCAATGGACTTTTATATAAGATGGGACCGGATCAAATACTCAGAAGATGTGTGATGGAGGAGGAGGTGCCAAGAGTTCTCCGAGAGGCGCACGAAGGACCGGCGGGGGGACACATGGGACCAGACACTACTGCACGGAAGGTGCTACTCACGGGCTTGTGGTTGCCCATGCTATATAATGATGCCCGAGAATGGGTTGTTGGTTGCGACACGTGCCAAAGGGCTGGGAAACCATTGAAGCGGGACTTTATGCCGCTCAACCCCTCGCATGAGCAGGAATTATTTGAACGATGGGGGTTGGACTTTGTCGGACCACTCAAAGTCAGTCGTGCTAGGCGGTGCAGATACATCGTGGCAGCCACGGAATATTTGACCAAGTGGGTGGAAGCACGGCCCCTACCCGATAACTCGGCGGTGAGTACAGCCAGATTTATTTATGAGCAAATCATTACTCGTTATGATATCCCCATACAGCTGACAAGTGACCGAGGGGGCCATTTTGTCAACCATGTTATTAAGCTGCTCACGACAGAATTTAAGATCTTCCATTCTCTGTCGAGCCCTTACTACCCTCAAGCCAATGGGTAGGCGGAGGCCACGAACAAGATCCTTGTAGGAGTCATTTATAAGTCGTGCGGGGTCGACGGGGAAGATTGGGAAGAGAAGTTACCCTCCATGTTGTGGGCTTATCGCACGACATACAAACTACAAAGTGACTACGGGACAAACGCCCTTCCAACTTATGTATGGGCAGGAAGCAGTGGTGCCCGCCGAATTCATGGTACCAAGTCTTCGTATTGCCATAGAAAATAGACTTGGCGATATGGAGAGCCTGAGGGAGTGACTTTATGCTCTGAATAAACTTGATGAGAAGCGGATGATGGCTTAGTGGGCAACCAAGACAACGCAGCAGAGGAGGAAGTTGTGGCACGATAAGCACCTAAAGCGAATGAAGTTCACCCCAAGACAACTTGTGTTGAAATATAATGGGCGAAACGAAATTAAACCTGGAAAATTTAAAGTGAGGTGGCTAGGACCTTACAAAGTTCGCGAAGTTGCAGCAAATGGATTGGTTCGGCTGTGGACATTGGACGACCGAAGCCATGAACGGGTCCAAATTGAAGGTTTACCACGAACGGAGAGAACTTGGACCCTCCAATCAGGTTGTTCGACAGTATTATTAAAAAAAACAAAAAAACTGTAAGATCCGTACGACACAAATTAAAAAAAAACAAAAAAACGTAGTGGCAACACCGACGGTGGATACCACCGCCAACGCAAGGCATAAAAGCGCAACTACAAGTCATAAACGCAGCCCACGCTACATCACAACTACAAGACATAAAAACGTAACCCAGCCTAGCCCTTCACATACGCACTCCGCCCAACAACGTAGCGGGCAAGCACAGGGAAGGCATACGTAGCCATACACAGCCATCCAGGAGGTAGTTAAGGTGGTTACACAACGGTACGGCTATAACTAGCAGGAGAAATTAAATGGAGTCGGTTGGGAAACAGAGTTGGAAGAAGCAGTTGCAGGCTTCCTCCAGTAGCAGCCAGATGGATAGAAATACCAGGGTCCTGTCGTCAGGCGTGCGTGTTGCAGGCAGGACAATGGATGTCAGCGCAAGTCAGAAGAAAAAGCAGAAAGCACCACGACCTGCGACAAGTGGAGAAAATACATTGACGCCTCAGAATATCACCTTTGAGGGCTTGAATGGGTCGGAATGCCGGAAATGGTGGCAGGACACTCCCAACGATGATTTGGTGAAGCAGAACCTTCGTAAGGCAGAAGTGGAGTGGGCTATTCGAATGCCCATGTTTCCTATCCGCGAGTATGAGGGTGCCCTACGGTTCATGGTGGACACCTTTGACAGACACACACGGACGAGTACTTTTGAGTATCTCGAGAGGGATGTCACCATATCCTTCAAAGCGGTGGACTTTACCAGAGTATTCGGCATCCTAGGCAAACAAGGCAGGAAAATCGAGTTGAAGGCTAAGAAGATGAAGTGTGAGGAGAAAGAATACTAGATTAAATTAGTATCCAGAAACTTGACGACAACAGAGATGGACAGCGTGGCTGATGCCACGAAGGGACGAGGAATCCGTAAGACCTTTGTTGCAGAGGGCCACTGGCGAGGTGCATAATGGATGTCATTAAGAGCAGGTTGACGAGATCTGGTAGGGCGTCGGACATCGCCCTCCCTCAGATTATGCTCATGAACGAGCTTATGAACGGCATTGTGTACGATTGGGCTGCGTTGCTAGCAGAGCCAATGTATGAGTTCTCGATGATGCAGCATCACACGTTCTATATGCCCCACTATGCCATAGGACTGTTCTTGGAGGCCACGCGAGAAGTAGTGCCGGAGGCAGAGTTGGAGGTACGGCCGCAGGGACCGTTGGCAGCAGGTGAGCCTCCTATCATGTATTGGAAACACCTTGACATTGGGCACTCTTCCACGAAGTGGAAACGGATGGTAGATACAGCCTCAGGGGAACCTGATAGTGGGAGGGAGACTTCCAGTAGTATAGAGGATTCAGAAGTGGAGGATGAGGAGGATGATAGCAGTAGGGCGACGGAGGAGAGGGTCCTTTTTGCCCACCCTTGCTACCGATGGGCACACTTGTGATGTCATCTGGAGTGGGAGGCACCTTTATTCCGGCATTTGGGCAGAGCTGCACGCCAGTTGCACTTGGCCCCATCCAGCAGTAGGTAGCGACACCTCCGCAAGATCGAGCACCACCTTGGAGACCGGCCCCGGCCCTGGCCACGGAGGCACTTAACGAAGACATGGTAGAGTTGCATGCGGAGGAGTCGCCGCATTGAGTAGTGGTAGATGAGGAGCAGGGACTGAGGGAGGTGATTGATACGGAGCCTCAGGTGCAGTTGGATGTTGTTGGACTTGAGGCAGTGGTGATCGTTTCTGCCTCCTTGTTGGAGGAGCCCATGGCTATGGCGACACACACTCCGGTTGTAGAGATGCAGAGAGTCGCGGGGATCCCCACTACAAACTCGTCGGTAGTGGCCTTGGAGAGCTGGTTGACTCAGCGATTTAAGATGACAGTGGTACCACCTGTGGGAGCTGCTGTATTCTCACCTTGTCAAGAGACTTGAGCTGAGGTAGTAGACTTGGACGATTCCTCTGGCGAGACACATGTACCAACAGTTGGGAACGAGGCAAGAGAGGTCGTCTCTGCCATCCAAGAGTAGGGGGATGCTACACCTCTAGTGGCGGAGGAGGTACCTTCATACCAGCAGGATGCGGCTGTATCGGTTCCGCCAGAGACTTCTGAGTTACTCCTTGGTGCTCTTACACAGATGCCACTTCCATCACGGTCACAGCCTTCGAAGCGGGAGGGGGAGGACATTGAGGCCTATTTAGTTGACATGGTGACGAGGGGTAGGCGAGTAGTGGCCACGACCCAGACGTGAGCATTGCAGCAGGTTGTGGTGGAGTTAGAGAGGGTCCTATAGTTTATGCGGGTGGGCTGCCCCGCAGCCTTTGCTGCATGCTTTGAGTCTCCGGGATGGCTGACTACTCAGACGAATGAGATGCTACAGGCTTGGATTGTGTGTGAGCCCATTGTGGAGAGTCAGGTGATAGCAGTCGTCCGAGAGATTGAGCAGGTCTACCGAGATGCCTACTATGCACTAAGGTGTATGCAGCATGAGTCTGCGGTCCGCGAGGTTGCTCGAGTCGAGTTGGAGAGGGATGTGGCCAGTCAACAGGCCTCGTGGGTAGCAGAGAGGGCACAGTTGTTGGCGCAGCTTGAGATGGCTCGAGCAGAGAAGGCTAAGGTGGAGACTCGCCTTTCGGCGAAGCAGAGTGTGAGGAGCCTCGCGTAGCAGGAGTTGGATGCAGTCACTGCCGAGAGAAGCCTGTTGCAGGATCGATTGGTCTGTATCACGGAGACAGTGGATACGAAAGAGGAGGAGTTGCTAGAAGCCGCGCACATGGTGAAGACGGCTTTGGAGAAAGTGTTGGTGACAGAGCGTGATGTGATTGCACGTACTCAGCAGGTTTATGAGCTCCGCGCCCGCTTGGCAGCCCAGACACCGGCATCCCAGCCTTCTACTTCAGGGACGCTTCCCCAACCCCCTCCTTAGTTTTGTCTTGGATGTATATTTTGTATGGGTTGCATTGTCTCCATTTTTGTTGTTAGTCGTCAGAGACGACTTCTTTTTTGGGGGGGATGATGTTGTCGGGAAATATGTATATCTTATGTTTTGGTAGTAATGTTATTTGTTAGTAGTTAGTTAGCCAACGGGTAGGTAGTTGGAGTCGCGACAGTTGTGTCGCACCCCTTCGGCTGTTATTTATTGTACTACCTGCGGGTATTGAAGGGTGTGTTGTTTACGACAGGTAATACTATGAACATTGGATACACTATGAGTTATTAATGGAAAGCTTATTCTCGTATTCATGCTGTTATTGCATTGTTTATTCCTGTGTTACTTCTATACTCTTTCTGTTTACCCAGTGAGGCAAACAGTGATATGTTGGTGACCTAGGGTGACAAGACCATGGTGCCACCAATCATGGGCAGCTCCTGTGAGATGTAATACTGCAAATTGGATTGCATTTTCTTTTGCTATAGGGCTGAGGGAAAGATAGGTATCAAGTTTTTGGATCCAAGATTTGGCAGAAAATTTTCCTGAACCATCAAAATTGGGAAGGGTGATTTTGCTGATTCTTTCCCTATGGTCTTTGTTTCCATACCTTGGCCTTTTAGCTTGGGGAATAGCCCTCATTTTGGCCTCATGCTAGTCTCTAAATGAGACATTTGCTTTTAGTTCTGTGTCTAAGTTTGTATATGCTCTTAATATCTCATCTATATTATCCAAAGGGGAATGATTTTCTTCTTCCCCAAACTCTTCTCTTGGTAAAAAGAACGGTTTTGTGGGCCTTGTATTTGCACTATCATTACCATGATTATTTTCGGAATGATGAGAGTTGGTGTCCCTACCATTATTTTGGGTAGCTCTAGAATTATTGTTGCTTAGGGTTTTGAGTGTTTGTAGGATCGACTGATTGGTTTTCTCATTTTGCTCCATGAATGCCCTAAGGTCAGTGCTCAGTTGGTCACTCATTTTACTTCTGCGTCTATGCATTAACAATTTCTACAGTGTGGCAAGAGATATGCTCTAATACCACTTGTAATGTCCCTTACTATAACAAGTATAAATATGTTTGCTTGGGATACAGATAGAAAAGATAAATCAGAAATGAAATAATTGTTTATATTTAAAAGAAAATCACATTAAAACATACAGAAATTACTTTTTACAGATTATATATGTGCAGCAGAAACTAGTTTTATTCAATTGTAACTTATATGGTTTATAACATTTTTCCTTAAATAACCATAATTGGTAGCACAGGGAATGATCTGGTTAGCCCATCCATCCCACTCTAGATCCAAAGGCAGTCATCATGCCCCTTTGGCTTACTATTAGTGGTGTGGGTCTTATCCCCACAGTTCATTCCTTGTCCCACCCTAAAAATTATAAATCCAAGGGAGTAGCAGATTGTAGATATTAATTGCCAGTCCCAGGCCCAGTAGCACTCATATGCCCTACTGGCCTACTGATCTTACATGGATCAGTAGGTAAACAACTGAGACAGACATTATCCTCCTCACCCAATCTCTTTGTCTTCTGAAATTTTAAGTGCATTTCTTGTAGGTATAGATTTACTGTTTTACTGTTAATAACATAAGATTGCACAGTATGCTTTAATTCAGATTTGTATTAATAATGGGTCAGTATTTCAGCAGTTCGTATATGTCATTCTTTTATTGTTTATTAAATCAGATGAAACAGAAAACGAGAATCATTTGGGAATTCGTTCATACCATTTTGTGGTTTTCTTAATTAATAATCTATTTTTGTATAACTGAATACATCATAAGGTATTTTGGACGTACTGTGGAAGATTGGCTATTTCATGGCATAACATCATTCAGATTAAAACTGTTTATACGTATTAGGTGGTAACTGATTGTAATTACAAACAAACACATATGACATTAAGTTTGATTGATAGAAATTCCTAGTTTATCAAAACATATAAATGATTGCAACTTCAAGTTATGTACAATTCGAATGATGGAGATTTACAGGTTCATTCCAGAACACGTGAATTTGGCACTGATGCCAATTATCATTGTATATTATAGCCATGAATGCGAATACTGTGCAAGTTACCAGTCTATTTGAAACGTTTAAAAATTAAAACAATCGATCCATTTTCTGAGTACGTGACATACCTGGGATGGTTGCCTTGCCGTCTGATGAATCAAAATGTTGAATGGTTTAACTCCTGCAATATTCAATTCTTTTTCCTTTCTGCCGCCTTTCCCCAAATCCCCCAAAAACCCGATATATGTATTCCTTCATAGATCGTATTGAAGAGTCACGACTAGTCAGAAAGATGCATATCTTCCTAAGATCGCAACTTTGTCTTAAACACCGTAGTTAATAATCGATGCCTAAAGTACTAGTCATTGTATATAATAAACTTCAAAAGTTATTTGGTCATTAAATTAAGAATAATTATTAATTGAATTAACTTTGTCATCATTAAATTAATGAATTTAATAAAAGATTAATTAAAAAAAAAATCGAAAATCTGGAACAGAGATCATATTACATAGATGTTTACATTCTGTACATTTATCATGGGACATGACACACACCCTACTCCTTATCGAATTTGTAAAAACAGGCCCAAAATATAAATATAAACTGAAATAACAGCACAAAACAGGGCAAAGCTGAGCACTAGATTAGAGAGAAATGACTGAATAATCTATGTTTAATTATATTCAATCTAACAACATACAACCATATTACATTGCATTGCTATTTGCAATGAACAACTTCATATTTATAGTTGAGCTGAGAAACTTATAGAATTCTAGAGAATTCTAAAACTAGAATGTTCTTTTTCTTCGACATCTTTTACTTGTTTCTCTTTTTTAGAGAATTCTATCTCTCTAGAAAATTCCTTATTTTCTAGACTATCTTATTCCTTAACATCCTCCCTTAAGATTGGCTAGGATATTACAAAGAAGATACAAAGTAGAGGGGAACATTATAACACTACCCCCCCTTAATGTTCACCTCTAGCATACCAAGCATTCGTTGTAATTTCAAAAATTTGGTCTCTATCATACTCTTAGTAAATATATTAGCTATTTGTTCTTCACTTGGACAAAATTGTAGATTGACAGTAGCTACATGGTGAAAAATTAATTGCTCAAATAATCGGATGATCTTATTCATGAATATACAACGTATATATAGAGAATTACATGACGGTGTTCTAAAAAGAACAAATCGTTTAACTGAAGCTTAAAATTGAAGCTAAAAAGCTAAGTATGCTTAAAAAGCTAAACAACTAAAAACGATAAAGCTAACTATGCCTTCTAATAAAAGAAGTAGTAGTTACACTAAATGAACCAAAAAAGCGAACTAAGTCAACAACTAAGATGACCATTATAGAATAGATATAATATTATTTAAATACCCTCCTAATGGTCATCGTATTCAATACCCTATGCACAAATGCAAAGAACAGTGTTGCTACGGAGACCCTCCCATGATCTGCAGAGTGTTAATGACCAAGAGTTCTAGAAGCCGTCCAACCTGATGTAATCCTCAAAAGCCTAAAACCACGATTTTGAGGAAAAATCGGCAAACCCTCCAATGAGCAACAAATACGATTTTGACAAAAATCGCAAAAACTTTTGTAGATGAGCATGGACCACTGTTCACTCTAGCAACTCCAAACAGACTGCAAAATACCACGGTTGCAGAAGTTTGCCCGAACAACTCCAGGCGTGACCTAAAACAAACTGCAACAAACCAACGATTTTTTGTGGATAAAACGTCAAACCCTGAAATCTGCGGTTACAAATCATTGTTTTTGTGGAAAAAATGGTAAAACCCTAGAATAACAAAATCCCATGCGAACATCGCGAATTACAGATTATAATTTTTAAGGAAAAAATTATCAACCCTACGAACAATTTTTGAGGAAAAAATCATGAAAACCCACAAACAATTTTTAAAGAAAAAAACGTGAAAACCCTAAAACATTGCGCGACAAAACACCAGACATCATGTGGCAAAACCCTGATTTTTAAGGAAAAAACCAAGCAAAACCTTCCCATGATTTTTTGTGGAGAAAAATCAGAAAACCCAAAATTAATTAGAAAAACCCAAAAAATAATTTTTTATGTGAAAAAAATTATAAAACTGAATTTTTTTTTTAGAAAAAAAATAAAAATCAGACATGTCGCGGTAGAAGAGCCTAATAACAAAAGTCGTTATAGGAAATCGCGGCCCCTAAGAAAAATGACACAGTTTGGCTGCCGAAAAACCGCAAAAGGTCGTTAAAAATCCGTCGAAGATATGCAAGTCGCGTGAGAGAAACTCAGACGGAACTCGTCGTGATATTTGCTGAAAAATAAAATCACAACCATATTAAACAAAACCCTCGTTGGGACTGAGATCTGTCGCAAGTAGATACACAAAATCGCAAAATATTTCGAACACTAAAAAGCATAGACAATCACCTACACAGATTACAGAAATCGCAGGAAATGAAGACTACGGCCTAGAACTCGTTGCTTAGGAAAAATGTAGTGAATGCGTGGAGTTAAAAAAAATGTAAGCCAAAGAAATCTTCACGCTACCACAGACCGAAAAAAATAGAAGTCGCTGCCACAAAAAAATACAAATCGCACCTACAGACAAACACACGAACCTGCAGACATTGCAAACCCTCGAAAATCCACCTAGAAAGTTATTTCAAATGCAAATTGCTTCCTTTCCTGTTTCTTTTGTTTCTCTATATTTTGCTTCACATGAAGACAATGATGTAGTTGTTTGTTTTTTGCTGCTCCATGTAATTGGATCTGACCCAAGCTGAAAACTATAACCACTCGTACATTTCCTATCATCTATATCACTTCCCCAATCTGAATCTACATATCCAACCAAAGAAATTGAAGGCTTATAGCCATAGTGGATACCAAAATGTAGTGTTCCACGAATGTATCTCAAAATTTTCTTAGCAGCCAACCGATGACTTTCTTTAGGTACTCGCATAAATCTTGATACTAGATTGTCTGCAAAACAAATATTTGGTCTAGAATGAGTTAAATAAACCAAGCTACCAACAAGTTGTCTATATAAAGTGGCATCTACACTTTTAGAAGTACATTCTTTAGTAAGCTTGACTCTTGATTAAAAGGGAGTAGCAACTCGCGTGCATTCAAGTATGTTAAATTTTTCTAAAAGATCCAAAGCATATTTTGATTGTGAGATGAATAATCCATCATGGAGTCTACAAACTTGTAGACCAAGAAAATAATTGAGTTCTCCTAAATCACTCATAATAAATGCCTTCTTAAGATCAGACTTTAAATCATTGATTAACCCCATACTTGGTCTAGCAATAAGTAAATCATCTACATAAACTGCAACAACATTAATATCATCTTGGACTTTCTTCACATAAAGATTTGTATCAGATTTACACTTTTTAAACCTATGAAGTAAAAAGTACTTGTCAATCTTCTTATTCCATGCTTGTGATGCTTGTTTTAGACCATAAAACTGACTTATTTAATCTGCAAACATGATTAGGATTTTTGCGATCTGCAAAACTTGGTGGTTGATCCATATATATTTCTTCAGATAAATCTCCATTTAAGAAAGCATTTTTAACATCCATTTGATGAATATGCCATCCAAAACTTGCAGCCAAAGAAATAATAATTCTAATTGTATTCAATTTAATGGCATGAGCAAAGGTTTCTTCATAATCAACAACCTCTTTTTCATTAAACCCTTATGCAATAAATCTAGCTTTGAATTTTTCAATAGCACCATCTAATTTAAATTTTGTTTTGTAAACCCATTTGCAACCAATAACGTTCTTACCTTTGGGACGTGGCACAAGTACCCAAGTGTTGTTCTTTAGCAACGCATCATATTCCGCTTTCATAGCTTGTTCCCATTCTTTCTTCCCTCTAGCTTCTTCATATGAAATTGGATCATTTACCTGTAATACTTTTGCCATGAGAGCAGTACCATTCCTTTCTTGGTTCTTAGGGTCTTGACTATAGATTTCTTCATCACTCATTGTCTTTTGTCTAGCTGAAATGTCATCTTCTTCATCATCACTCTTGCAAAAAATGGTTGATCACAAGTATTAGTTGTTTCATTAGTTCATACTTCATCCTCATTAATAGAGGGAGCATTAGTAGTTGTAGAGTGAGTAGAAGTGGCTGCAAGTTGTGAATGTTCATCAAACTTTACATCTCTACTAACAAAGATTTTTTTTGTTTTCAAATCATATCATCTGTAAGCCTTTGATTCTTCATTGTAACCCATAAATAAACACTTATGACTCTTTGGTTCTAACTTTGCCTCTTTCCATTTGGAATGTGTGTCCAAGCAATACACCCAAATACTTTAAAATACCCAATGTAAGGTTTCCTACCACTCCATGCTTCATTAGGGTGATATTTGGGAGGGCTTTGGTTGGGATTCTATGCACAATATGTGCAACACAAGAAATAGCCAAACTCCAAAATTTATTATGCAAACTTTTGGAATGTAACATACAACAAGCTATTTCTAAAAGAGTTCTATTCATTCTTTCAGCGACCCCATTTTGTTGAGGGCTATAAGGAACTGTTATTTTCATCTTAGTACCATATTTTGCACAAAATGATTCAAATGCGTGATTACAATATTCACCCCCATTATCCTTTCTTAAGCATTTAATTCTTTTTCCACTTTGGTTTTCAACTAATGCCTTTAACTTTTGAAAAACTTCAAATACTTCATTTTTCCTTTCAAGAAAATAAACCCATACCTACCTGTTATAATCATCAATAAAAGTGAGAAGGTACATGGCACTTGAATAACCCGGTTCACATAAATCACTATGAATGAGTTGTAGCGGATGATTAGCTAGCCATGCTTTTCCTGATTCAAAAGGATCTCAATGGTATTTACCTAATACACATCCTTCACACACACCTTTAGAAGCTGAAATTTTTGTTAGTCCTCTAACCATATCCTTTCTAACCATGTCTTGTAACTTTCTATAATTTGTATGTTCAAGTCTAGCATGCCAAAATTCTGACATGTAATCAGCTTGAGCATTAAAAGCATGGGAGAGAGTGTGTTCATCAACAAACCCAACAAATTTAAAAAGACCCTCTTTATGGTCAAAAGCATGGGAGAGAGTGTGTTCATCAACAAACCCAACAAATTTAAAAAGACCCTCTTTATGGTCAACTCTGCCAATAGCAATTACATTTCTTGGGTCTTTTCTATCTCTAACAACAACTTGATTAGTAGGACAACAACCTCATATCCAGCTTGAGTAATTTTAAATACTGAAATAAGATTCACCCTAATCCTTCAACCATAAAACATTTTTCAAAGACTCATTTGTCACATTAACAGTCCTTGATCCTAATACAAGAAGTTTCATTTTATTTCCAATAGTAATTTCTTGATCTAAATTCTTCCCCTCATGAAAATGAATAAACAAAGATCTATCTCCAGTCATGTAAATGATGCTCTTGAATCTAAAATCCATTCTTTTGTAATCTCTAAAGCAATGTATCCCGCCTTAGCACTAGATTTTCTTTTGGATCTAGCACTTACCTCCATATTCAATTGTTCTTTCTTTTTGAGGGAGATGGCTACGAAGTTATGTCTATCCACCTTGTTAATGTTTTGTAGCTTTGGTCAAATTATTCTAACTGATGAAATCAAATACTTAATTGGCCTATCGGCCTTAAGCATTTGACATCTATCCTCCACAAGACATAATCGGATTATTTGCTTTATGTGCTTATTAAGATTACTTGCTTTAATTGTTAATCTATGAAAAATGATTATGAATTAAACATATGTATGTATTTAATAATGTATATTTATATATTATTAAATACATACACATAATTAAATTGATTATATTAATTATACTTTAATCATGTGTAAATCGATATTGAGTATCGATCAGATTATATTTTTAAAGTAAATCATAATTGATAAAGTGTATCAATGATAAAGCAAATCAAAATCAATAATATTTATTGATTAACCAATAGATATCGCTATTGTGAATTGGCGTATTAGTGACAGCCGAAACTATGGGACATGCTCACGTAGAGACATGTCTCTACGTGGACATGCTCCACATAGAGGCATGCCTCTACGTAAGCATGCCTCCTCTTTAAATATATAGAGGTGGTCGATCGGTACTTGTGGACACACAAAAAACATTAAGTGTTGATACAAGCATCTACAGCCACTTTCACTACAGCGATATACATACTGGTAATTCGATAAGCATTATATCAATTACTTCGTTGTTCTAAACAGCATATACAAAGAGATCGATATTGATATAAATCGATCATTGTGAACAGCAGTTCATTTTGAAAGTAAATCAATATTCTTAGAGATTGCTAATACAGTAAATAAGAATTGGAGATTATATTCTAAGATTAAAATTTCAAATACCCTATATTCAAATCTGATAAATCTTCAACACACCTTGCCATCCTTAAATCTTTCGTCCTTGGAATTATACTACCGTCTTTCATTTCCCCTCTTCTTCAAACAAAATTTCTCCATATGTTTCTCACCGCCACAATACTTGCAAATAATGGGTTTTCTTCCCACTTGCTATTATGCACCATCATTTCTAGAAAAGTGGTTATAACCATCATTATTTCGATATTTATTATTGCTTTTCCAATTCTTCTTTCCATCAACATTTCCATAAATGATTTTCCCTTTGTTGCATATGCATGATTCTTCTTAATATAATTTGCTTTAACAAGTTGAACTTCTTCATCTAAAATTGACTTACAAAATTGATCAAAAGTTTGTTGGGGGGCATTAGGATTTAATTGAATAACCCTTTTCCTCGATTCTTTAAATACCTTTTATGGTTGGGGAAGCTTAATTTCAACCATTGCAATCAATTGAAAAACTTTTTGTGCATATTCAACACCTATTTTCTTCAGTTGAGCATTTAAATATGTAACTTCATTAAAGTTATCACTTATTTCTTCAAAATCAGTAGGATCCAAGTTCACCAATTTTTCTTTTATAGTAAAGATACTAGCAATATCTGATTCTTTATAATCTTTTTTTTAAACTTTCCACAACTCTATCAGATCTGCAATATCAACAAATCTTCTATTAGATTGGGGCTCAAGGCTTTACCAATGATAACTCTAGCTTGCTCCAACTTGCATTTCCATAGCTCCTTTTCATTTCCAAATTGAGGTTCTCCAATTTCTTTGTTCACTATCCTCCACAAAGATTTTTCTCTTAAAGCATTCTTGACTGCAATCTTCCAATCTGCAAAACCACTACCATCAAAGATAGGCAAAACTTCATTTGAGGAGCCCATGTTACCAGAAATAAATTAACTTTTAAACAAATATCAATCCAACAATACTTCAACCCTGTTAAAAATATTCTAAATTATCTTCTAGCTCTGATATGATGTAAAAGCAGACCCAAAATATAACTATAAACTGAATTAACAACACAAAATAGGACAAAATTGAGCACTAGATCAGAGTGAAATGACTGAATAATCTATCTTTTATCATATTCAATCTAACAACATGTTGGTTGAAAATTTTGTACACCTCGGAAGATGTGCAAATTGTGATTTCAGCCACAGTGTGAGTATAAAACTCTCCTAATGTAGGGAAGGCTCCCCCTTTTCTAATACTTAATTAAAACTGATTTAATCTAATATGGGTAGGACAACCACCTTTCCTCTTTTTTCAGGAAAGACTATAGTTTTTTCTCTTCATAGAAAAGTAACAACAATTTTTTAGGAAAAAATTACAGCAACTTAAATCAAAACCAAGAGAGGAAATGATGTTTCTTGAAAGTACAAAGACTTCCGTCACCTCCTTCGGGACCGGAAAACAGTAACCAAGCACAAAGTCTTGAGTTTTTAAAATCATATTTACCATTTTCAGAATGATAACTTAAGAACAATAAACAACATATGGTAGCGCAAAGTCTGTGAGTATGATGCATCTTCAAGTCACTTCAAATGGGAATTACTACAAGCGCAAAGTCTCACAATTTTTTTCAGATTCTAATCACAAACTATACGAATTCAACCTTCAATATTTGCAGTACAAAGTCTGCAAATATTTAGAGTGAAGCTCTTCTCAACAACTTTCGACAACTTCAAGCAAATACAAAGAAATGTTCCAATATGACATAAGAACACATTGGATACAAAGTATGGCTTCAACACAAAGTTTGAAATTCCAACTCTTTGATATTACTTGAGAGAAAACAGTTTACAACTATAAATTTCAAAGTCTCTATGAGTGCAAAATTTTGCAGAGTTTTCTTGCTTGCCAAAAAGATAAAAATTACAAAGGGCACCCTCGTGTATATAGAGGAGAGGGGCTGAGAGCAAAATGTGGGAGAAGTCTAACTAAGACTTTTTCCACAACTTACTAATTAACTATTGATTTATTCAAATTACAGTTCTATTGCTAACCAACTTGTAATTTGTTTACATGTAATTACAATTTACAAAATTACAAGTGACAATTCACTTGTAAACATGAATCCTGACATGTAAATTGTCAGAAACAAAACGCATATACAAAAAGTAAGTGTTGAAAGACACTTTTATTCTTTTCTATTTCTGGCCATGAGGGATTGGAAATTGCTGATGGATTTCTGCAACTCATCAGGATCAGGACCTGCCGTATTCCTGGCAACTGCAACAGTTTTGATGATAACATCGAAATATCTTACTGTTACCTCTCTGTGTTTCTTAAGAGTAGTTTGCATCTTATCAAAGAACAACTGGTAATTCACGAACATGTGAATCAAAGCTACAACAAATTGCTCTGATTCTAGTTCCTAGCGAAGGCTTGACACTAAGTCAGTAAGTATCACATTCTTAGTGAGCAACTCTCCATCATGACTTAAGATCTTGCAAGATATTTTGTCAAAACTAGAAAGGATATCCTGCTCAGCTTCATCACTCATTTCAAGGGTGGCTTGCACGTCTTTGATGAGATCTTTAATGACCAATGACTTATTTGTCATGAGCTCTTCAAATTCTATGTATCTTTCTCTGTTTGGAATTACCATATTGTTGCATAGAATTTCTAGTTTGATCTGGTCCATCTCATGCCAGATCTTCAAGTCTTTCTCAACTGAAACTAGACTTTGGTTGAAAGTTTATAAGGTCTGATTCAGTTTCAATTTCGCTTCTCTTACATTGCTCAACATGTGCAATGCTTCTTTTACCACTTGAGTACTCTGATTAATCAGCTGATCTACACAAGAATCAACTGCCTTGGCCTTTTGAGCAGCTTTCTCCAATTGTTCTATAGATTCTGTAATGTCCCCATGTTCGTGAGCATCAGAGTTCGAGGGATTAGCCTATTATTTTGACTCTTGTAGGCCAACATGTTTGGATAGAGTCTCGATGGCAGTTCCACTTCTTCAGTTCAGTCTTGGGTTCAGTTCCAGGGCCTTTGCAATTAGTGTGTGGACTTAGTTGAGGGACTTCAATCTGGTAGTAGTGTTATCTTTAGTTAGGGCACCTGGACACATGGGGGTTATTCAGTGTTGACTCCATCTTCAGACGGCATGTCAAAAAACCGAATATTGAGGGAGATATTAATATTTTAGTGGTTAAGTTATTAAATTAACTTATATGGATATTATAAAGTCATAAAGTGACTTTATTAAAATCAAAAGCCACTTAAATATTATATAGTGATTTTTATTAAATCACTTAAGTGAATTTGGATGCCCAAAAGCAAATTAAATAATGGAGAGTAAATTAAATACATTTAAATGTATTTGAATGACTTTGGGTGTACTTTCCTGGGAAACGTGCCATTTGGAGTTATTATAAAGTTATATTTTTAACTTTATTAAAAAGTGGGCCACTTAAATAATATAAAGTGAATATCAAAAAGGTACGTTCAAGTGGGGAATTAAATCAAATGTTGCATGAAGTATATTAATTACATTTTAAATGTGTTTAACTCCCTTCAAGAGGAAATCACACTTTTTGGAGAATTATGCCTTTTTGGGTTTATAAAGGCAAAGCAAGCAATTCAACCTTATTATTGATTATTTGACTTTGCTTAATTTTGCTCTGCGGATTGTCTGAGACAAGGGTTTCAAAGGGTTTTCTATTGAAGAACGTTCATTCTTCATGGATCTGTGATTCTGAAGCTGTGAAAGATCTGCTGAATTATTGCAAACTGAGAGGGTTTCATCCTGAAGTCTTACCGTGCATCATTTGGGTTTCTTAATTTCAGTTATTTGCAGATTTTTACAATAAGGAAAAGGCTTTCAGACTTAGATGCCCAATCAGCAGTAGTTAGCATCAAATAAGAAGGTCGCACAAGTCCCATGCTCTAGAAGGAGGGTGTTTTGCCTGGGAGGCTGGAACGCCTACCTAATTTGCATTCTGAGTGCACAATTCCCAACGCCTAGACTATTCAGGCTATTCCATCAACTTTCTGGTTCAGAGAAATCACATTTTGAATTTGTAGACTCATTTTGGTCAGTTTCCCAGTTTTGGCTTGCAAACTCCATAATTCTTCATTTAAAATAAGTTGAGGACCTACAGGTATGCAATTAGCAGTAGAGTTAATTGTATCTGTTATCTTCATAATATAGTTGCAGTTGCTTTCAATTCTGTTTCTATTCAGTTTTATATGCAATTCTTGCCTGGCACACTTGTTATTTTTTGCTTTAAAATTGTTCAAAACCCTTGAAAATCCAAAAAACACATCAGCAATAGTATTTTAGGAGAGTTAGAACCAGCAGGGTTCTTACAGTGGTATCAGAGCTTTGATCCTACCTTCCTGGAGGGTTAGGAGTTCTTAGGCATCAGCATCAGTTTGGGTCTCACATGTTTTACACACGCAGGAGGCCTGGTTTATAGGGAAACCAGGATCAATTTGAAGAGACACCATTTGGATTCATGGAGCTCACGTAGTTGATTTTTGAGTAACCAACACTGATAAGTTCTAGTTATAGGTTACTATAGGGTTGTAGGGAAATCCAGGGCAGAGATTGAACGAGATGCCATCAAGTTGAGGTAAAGATGTGAACGGGAAGCTCTTCGATTCTTTGAGAGCTATTAGAGTTTGCCAGGTAAATTTAAAGGACAGTACTCTCTTCATGATTATCTGAACTTGTTTGTCACTTGGAGGCTTGAAGAGATTGGGTTGGTAAAGTATATTAGGAGGGTGTATAAGGAGAAAATTTCATCTAAAAGGACACAATTCAATCATGGGCACAGTGTGAGCAGGTATGGTAGAATTACTAAATCAGCTTATGAGGATGGTTCTACATCTAAACTCAATGACTAGGTTATAGGAACTCCCATAATGAGCAAGAATGAAATGAGAAGACAAGGTCTATGCTTCACTTGCAAAGGTTGTTGGGAGCCTAACCACCAATGCACAGATAATGAGGTAAAGGATCTTGATGAAGACCTCAGATGCATTGAAGAGGAAGCCATGAAGGAGGCAGATTTGGAGATGCAGATGAATGGATTCATGAGTCACATCATTTGGAAGGACAAAGAGGATCCAATGATAAGCAAATGAGATTATGGAGACTTATACACATGCTAATTTACATTGCAGCCAAACTATTGAGCTTAATCATGATGTAGATGTGTTAGTAAATGACGAAAATGTTGCGGAAGGATCTACCAATGTTGGCACACGAGTTGGAAGTGTCAAAGATGAGGAATGTGCAAAGGATACAAACTCTAACAGTTTTGATTTTTGTAGCAGCAGTCACAATTCTTTGCATTATCATGAGGTAACAGCCATTCCACATGTGGAAGAGGGTTGTATGAAGATTCCTAGCAATGACACTCAAGATTTGGGTGTTAAAAATGATTTATGCGTTAAAAATTCAAGTCACAGCAAGTCTGATTTTGTATATCAGACCTTGGAAGATGTGAACAAGACACAGGTCATGTGTGATGGATGGTTGCAAAGAGCTAAAAATGCAAGGTTAGTGGCTGCCCAAGCGAAACAACGTTTGCAATAAATCGAAGAACGTTGCAACCAGCTAGATCAAGCAAAGAAGCAAGGGGAGTCACACCTTAGATCTCTAATTCTTCCAATGGAAGAACATATTAAAGTTGAGCATGCAAAGGAGGAGCTTCTTGAGGTAAGCAAGCATGAAGAATATGCAATTATGTGTGAACAAGTGAAGAGGTATGATTCAAATTTTTTTATTGGTACACATAACTTGCATCTTGAGACCCATGAGTTATCTTTGGTTGAAAGGCCATTAAATGCTCAAGCCTTAGAGATGTGTGACCACGTTGAATACACACTTAGTGGATCAGCCACTAATGTCATTGCTACACATGAGGCTGGGAAAGAGTTAGATCATTTCCTCGTCATGCGAGAGCAGCATGGGGATGATACTCTATCATCCTATGTACCTGTTGGTATCCTTAGCATCCCCTTGGGTCGGTCTTGCAGTTTTGAGGGTGCCGTTTGGTTTCACATCAACAACATAAGAGGGGAGATTACATGTTATTCAACACCTATGGGGGAGATTCAGCATATCCAGGACAATTCAGCGGAGGGTGGAGATTGTTGTTGTGTTGTGGGTACTCTTAGTTATTCCTATCTCCACAGAGCAGATGGATGTTTGTATTGTTTGCATTGGGACTTGTGTGTTGACAAGGTTGGCACTACGGTTTGGATGGGTCCCATTGGTTGGCTTCACTTTTGGCATGGTGAAGTTGAGATCAGATTTGAGCAGCGAAGGTCTAGGAGTGTTTCTCATGGTAGACTTCCATACTGGCTATGGGATCCAGGGATTGTTACAGCTGCTGGATTGCTTCTTCCTTCTATTGGAGTTGACTTAGTTGCACTATACAATGGTATCATGTTGATGCCACATGGTTTGGAGGGAGTGCTCTACAGAGTGATTTGGGATCCTAGCATTCAGCCGAGCATTGAGTATAGAGTTTGGGATTCTTTGGGTACATCGAGATTCCGGACAGGGTTTACAGTTGAGCATTGTAGCATGTTCAGTGTGTTGAGAGTATACCGGTTTATCCTTGGCCTTCTTGAACAACTAAGGCAGTGTTGCCATCATACCAAATCTGGTATGATGGCAACACTGAGGCCTTGGACAAAATGTTGAGTAAACAAAAACACTCCAAGGATACTGGAGGATTAGGATATGTTGTTGGTGAATGCTCCACAAGCGAGGATGTCTCTCACAAGGACATTCAATTTGTCTCCTCTAACAGAGATAACAAGGGTCAGACCTTCACAGTCCGAAGTGCACCAAGAAAGAAGGTTGACCTAGCTACAACCGGTGAGGACTTGAGGCTAAAAATGAAGACCGGTGCAGCAAGAAGAAATAATGCAGATCCTAAAGGAAAAAGAAAGCTGAGAGAAGATAGGTTCACCAGAAACAAGAATGCAAGAAGGCAGCCCAAGAGATTCCCCACCGGTGGAAGACAAAGAGATGCAGCACCTCGGAGAAGTAGAAGTGGAGAAGCCAAACCGGTCAGATCACTTCATGTTTGGCAGAATGAATTTGTAAGTAATAAGTCTCCATTCTCCGGTTACTGTTTTGCTTGTAAAGGATATGGCCATAGGGCAGAGGAATGCAAAATGATGTCTAGGAATAGAAAAGGTGTTTTTCCTAGGAATAGCAATTCAGTTTGTAAAAGATGTAATGCATTTGGGCATAGAACATTAGAATGTAGAAACGTGCCTAAGCTCACTCTCGGTTATGCTAACCAAAGTCCATTTGCTGCTTCAAGAAATATAAACTATATATGTGTTGGTTGAAAATTTTGTACACTTGGGGAAATATACAAAATTGTGGTTTCAACCACAACACACGAGTAACAACTCTCCCAATTAAGAGAAGGCTCCCCCTATCTAACTACAACTTGGAAAATGAAATGGGATTGGACAACAATCTTTCTTCTTTTTTCAAGAAAGACAATATCCTTTTCTCTTCACAGAAAATGATAGCGATTGAATAACAGTAGTAACTATTTTCGAGTGAAATAAGAGAAAGGAAATGAAGTTTCCTGAAAGCGCAAAGACTTCCGTCACTTCCTTCGGGACGGGACAGCAATATCAAGCTCAAAGACTTGACTATTGGAAGTCCTATCTACCCTTTGCTATACTAAATTTTTACAATGAATAAAAGATAACAGCTCAAAGACTGGAATAATCTATTCTTTCAACACAAAGACAAGAACTAATGCAAGCTCAAAGACTTGCTGCTATTTCTTATCAAACAGTAATTTTTCTCAAGAATGGACGCAAGCTCAAAGACTTGCTACTCCTTCAAGAGAGTTTCCTATTTTAATTAATCTTCTCTACTTGCAGCTCAAAGACTTCAAATCAGATTGGACTAAGCTCCTTTAGAAACACTTGGCATAGAAGAAATAAAAGATTCAAACTCAAACATGTATCTCAAAGACTCAAAACTTGAGTAATCCTTCTTTATTATTCTTCGAAAACTTTCAATCCACATACATAAGCTCAAAGACTTCTTGCTGTAAATTGGGCAGAGTTTTTGCTTGCTTTCCAAAAGATAAATATTACAATAGACCCCTCCAGTATTTATAGAAGAGGAGCCTTGAGAAAAAGGTGGGAGGATCCTAACTAACTTGAGAGATTCTCTCAACCACCAAGACTTATTCAATAACTAACTAAGACTTCATTAACTAACTAAGACTTATTCCAACTACAGTCCTAATCGGACACAACTTGTAGTTGTCTTACATGTAATTACAAAAGTGCAAGTAATGTGTAACTTGCATTTTACAAAAAATACTTTTACATGTAACTTGTCAAAACAAAATTACAAATGCATAACTAAAACTATTCCATGTGTCTAAAGACACGACTCTAACTGCATCATCCTTTGTTTGTGATGATCTTCATGTCGCTTCAGGATGCTAGAAGTTGAAGTATTATGGATTGGTAAAGACATCTTGAACCGGAATGGGAACTTGCACCCTTATCTTCTTGCTTGGGGTAGTACTGGTTTTTCAAGAGGGAAAGGGCGGCCTTCCTCTTTTTATGTCATGACCATCTTTGTCTTGAAAGCATTCTATGCTCGCAATCATGAATTGTTGTTGTATCTCTTTTTTGTATTGTCCTCCATTCTTGAAATTTGCTTGCAAAATAAGGCCCATGCCTTAATCCATTGATTTGGTAAATCGTGTGTGCAAACTGGACTGACAAGGGGAGGGATAAATTGATGCAAAAAATGGGCTCACAAGTGAATTTCGGGTTTTGGAAGCTGTATTACATGTGTGGGGAAAACAAGAGCATTAACTTGCAATTGCGGGGAACAAACATGAAACTTCATATGTGTAATGGGTAAACACAAGTTTGCACTTGTAATTGGACCTTTAGAACTCATTTTCAAGTGTTTTTGAGTGCATTTTGGATCAATTTCGGGTTCTGGATGGCTGATCGCAGGTAGACTTTAAATGGGGAAAATAAATGAAGGTGTGAAATGAGTGGATGAAATGGTATGTACGGATGATGGGAATGAATATGAAAAGATTTTGGGAAGATCATCTTCAAGAGAATGGGAAGAACTTTCAACATGTAATCCGGTTCTAAAAACTCCATTTTGAAAGAGTGGGTATTTATCATCTTTGCAACTTGGAATTTCAACAAAAGATGGTTAAATCTTTTATCCGTAAGGGAAGAAAAATTATTTTCATCCAACTTGTAATCGGGATTTAAAATCCCGAATACAAGTAAAGAGGGAAAATGGAGAAGATCAATGCAATTCTAAAATTGCTTTACAAAGGGGAAAATCTCTCACAAAAATTGATTTTTGGGGAAGAACCAACCATTTACAAATTTACAACTAGAAAGGAAAAACAAGAAAACAAGAAAAATGAAACAAGAAAAAAATAAATCTTACCTTGCTCCAATCTGAAAATGCCTCTCCAAAAGATGATCAATCTTTGAAATAAAGAAGAATATCTCTTAAAAAGAAATTAACTGTATTCCAAAACCCTAGCCACATTTTTGAAAAAATGCCCAAAACTGAAAAACGTGGCAGCAAATGCATGAGAAATGGCATGGAAAATGGCCAAGACTCTTTCTAACCTCAATACCTTAGCATACCAAGCTAAAACAATTCATAACATTGCTAATTCGTGGCATTCCAAATGGCAAAAAAAGGTGGTTTTTTGAAAAAACGTGGCTGCTGTTATAAAGCTAAAAACTAGCAATCTTAACCTCTATGTGGCGTGAAAGGTGTTTGAAAATGCATAAAAATAGGGAGGAATCCAAAACGCCTTCTATCTCCCAAAAAATCTCCACAAAAATTTGCTAAAAATCCTCAAAAAACATGTTTTTCCTTGCAATTCGGGTTTTTTGGAACAAATAGCAAGTTTAAAATGCATGAAACAATGAAAATCGAGTTTTTTAGAAGATATAACAAGTTTAAAATTTCACTTTTTCAACATGTTGGTCAAAATCGGGATTTTTTGGCCAAATAGCAAGTTTAAAATGTCAAAAATGCACTTTATGAGCAAAATCGGGTTTTTTAGACCAAAGTGCAAGTTTAAAATTGTAAAAAATGCACTTGCAAGGCAAAATCGGGTTTTTTGGAGAGAAATGCAAGTTTTAAATACTAGTAAAAGGGAAATAAAATCCCTACAACAAGTTATACTTGCTTGCACATATGTAATGGGGATTTAAAATCCCCATTACATGTAAAAACCATTAAAGTAGGGGTTTTTTGACCAAACTGCAAGTTTACTTGTAATTTAGCCAAAAAATCCCTATTGTAACTAAAAAAGACCAAAAAACAATAAAAATAATAAAAACAACAAAGGAGAAATTTAAAACAGATTACAAGTAACATATTTTAAATAAAAGTGCACATGTAATAAGCCAAAAATTCCCCTACAAAGACCAAAACAATGAATATCATTAAAACTTGCACTTTGAAGAAAATTCTCCACCTGCAGTTGGGATTTTAAAACCCGAAATTGAAGGAAAGACATAGCAAACGAACCCAGAATTCGACGAAATTCGAAACGTAGTTCGAGGATGGATTGAGGATTAAGCCAGTCCATGGATTAGTCAAAATTTTGCCTCGGGATGCGTGCCATAGAGTAAAATCTTCAACTTGTAGTGACTGTTTTGAAACCCGAAATTGCACAGAAAGCTAGGAAAAGGAAGACCAAAACTCACCAAAATTTAGACAATGATGGCAAAGACACCCCCCAATGATTTGACACTATCAAATGTGAGTTTTGTACCTCGTAAAACGTGCCTTGGAAATAAAAATGACACTTTTTAGGCAAAAATTTGTAGGGGTTGTCACATTTTTGAGAATCCAAAAATGAGGACAACAATATGTTATCACTACAATAAATCTGGCCATAAAAGTAATGAGTGCAGGAAGAAGATGATTCATGTACATGGCAACCGACACAACAGCTATGCCCAAAGGAGAACCGTACCTGCAATATCCAGAAGTCAGTTGAAACCGGTTGCTGGCTACAATAGCATAATCAGAAAAGGAAGAGGAAACCGGTATGTTAGAAGGGCCCCCAATTATTTGATTGGCATGAATGTTGTATGCTTCTACAACAATGCTTCCGGTCATGCTGCAGAATTTGGTAAAGCAAGGTCCAATGAGCAGAAGAAGGTCAACACTACTCCAAGGGCTGCAAATAAGGAAAGGAAAGAGTCCAAGAAGGTATGGAGGAAGAAGGATGAAAATATGACCATGGACCGGCACTGTGCATTCATTGCACAAGTGATATCTCCTAAAGCTTAAAAGGAGATGCAGGACTAAGGGGGAGCTAATTACTGATCAGATCATTCACCCCATGCTTGATAAGAACAAAGGAGAAGCCAGGTTGCTGCCGGTAAGAAGGAAAAAGGTGAGATAGGTGTATGTGTGGTTGCTGCCTTGACTACACACTCATACTTGTGTCAATGTATAGTTTGAAGTGTAATCGGGATAAGAGACAAGTGACACAAGAAGACAGAGGCTAATGGACAAGGTGACCCGGTGAAGATAGTGAACCGGTAGTATAAACTGGTGTGTGAAGTGTGTTACCGGTGTGGATATTAACCAGTATAGTGGTTTATGCGAGTCAATGCATCCCGGTTGTGTTGCAGCGGCTCCGATAGCCTGGACAGATGAATTTATATCTTTGATGATATCAAAAGTTGTCCTAAATGACAATGTGTTGGACCAGTAGCGGATCCCATGTGTATGAGACATCATGATGTCAACCGGTGTGAGAGTTGACATGGAGTCAATGTGACTTGGCATTGTGGTCAGGCATGTTTATGTCACAAAGATGGGATGGATGTCATGGAAGTGAAAGACCATCAACACTCATAGATGCTCACTTCCACCGGTACATGTGCAGTTTGGGTACCAGTTTAGGACTTGATGGAAAAATGAAGACCAGAGGGTTGTGATTCAGGGGGGAGTTCACATTCATATTTTATGATTGGTATCTGATACACTTGACACAAGTGGAGATCAAGTGTCATTGTTGTTCCACAGTCGACCGGTATATAGGGAGTTGTGAACAAAGATATGAGTTACTTGCATGGGGGGAGAATATGTCAAACAAATTGGTGTCAGCCTTCCAGTTCAAGTGTTGCTAGTTGAGAGGTTGCAGAGCATAATGGTAAAAAGGTAACAAGCAACCAGTACAAAAGGGGAAGAGAGAGCTTGCAGTATACCGACTGTCAAGACCCATTGCATTGTTGTCAAAGGGGGAGAAAGGATCTGTAGTATACCGGATACTACATGTGTTGACATCAATGTCAAAGGGGGAGATTGTTGGCATTGTGTTGTCATTGATGTCAACCGGTATAGCATAAAGCAGGACAATCGGTATGGGAGAATAGTTGATATGCTGTTAGTGCTATCAATCGATAGTGTGGACAGTAAAGCCGCCAGGTAAGCTTGTGGGAGTAACCGGTTTACATGTCAGTATTGGGAAGAAGGAACTGGTTTGTGAGTATGCATGTTGATGCTAAACAAGCATGATAGAGAAGTGACCGGTGAGTGATATGAACCGACAAGCTTGTGATCGGTAAAATTTGTAGTATGAACTAATGAAGGGTCAGCAGTGCAACCGGTATGTTAGTATGTTGTCAACTAGCAGGACTCCCATCGAGAAAGAGAAGGTTGACAGAGTGTGTGTTGCTTCAGTAAGCAAAGATGACATATGGAAAAGCTATCGGGACATATGTCAAGTTGAAGATGTATCCTCTCCTCAGTGAAGTCACATTATTACTGGCAGGTGACATAGATCTTCCTTCACTGGTGTTTGGTGGTTGAATTGCAGTTGTCTATTTCTCCCCCCCCCCGGTAAGTGGTAATACCTTGCTTATCCCATAGTTTACTTGGCATACATCATGACTCTCCGAGATAAGACAGTCAGAATAAGCAAAGGCAGGTGATTGGATGCATAGACCGGATGACTAATGTACAAGATGTGGAAGCCTACTGAGGTTGAGATCAAAGATGTGCACCGGATCAGCATGTGAAGACATGATGTGCTACCAGGGCAGAGAAGGAAGAGTTAAGATGGTGAGTTTGCCACCTTGGCAAACCGGTTGAGTAGAGAACCAATCAAATGAAGATAAGGCTCTGCAGTTGCACACATGGAGTTACCAGTATACAGATGGAAAGTGGTGTTGCCATAGATGCATAATAGTTGGAGATGGATGGCATGAAGATATCATGCACATTACCGGTATGAAGGCAAAAACTTGTCAACCAGTAAACAAGGTGGATACCGGCATACAACCAAGTGAACAGAGAGACAAAAGTGAAGTGCTCTTAGTTTGATGAAGATGCATGTGATGAGTCATCCTAGATTGCTACTGAGGACCAACATGGTTGATGACCGGGCTAACAAGATCCACCGGCACAAGGAGAAGGCAAGAAGGTTAACCGGTAAGGGAAGACATACCAGTAGGGTTAGACAACTGGTAGGCAAAGAGGGACCGGTGATGTGATGCACACACCAGTTGTGTGTAATTGGTTAGTGACCAAGTCGGACCGACTTGGTGACCTAAGGTGGATGCCGACAAAGGTACCACGTGGAGTCAAGATGGTGGACATGCATGTAGCGGTAGATGGAGTGTGCACCGACGAGGTTGTTACAGAGTTGGCCGACGTTAATTACAGACCCCGTAAATCATGGAGGTGTTACAGAGGTTTGCGGCTCGAGGAAGGTCGAACAGAGGTGATCAATGGGATGCATCGATCAATGTAGAGTGTCCAGATGCAGAATGAGGTTGGTGATGCAATTTGCTGAACCATTTATGGTGATTGATCTCGTGCCTTGCCGATGAACTGTCTGTGTTTGCTAAGTTTAGCAAACGCGCCTTGGAAGGAAGAAGATATGGTAGGTGATGCCTGATTGCTTGCAGGTTGTTCATCCTCGTGCAGAACGAGATCTGATTGGATCCGATTGACCTCGTGTTCAGTGGAAGAAACCCTTGCACGCCAAGAGTTTGAAGCTATGTTTTGGCGAGAAAGCTCGATAATAAGAATGAAGGCAGAAGATCGTATTCGATGATGTTGGTTGGTGAAGGAGAGTGATCCTGAGCAGAGAAAAGAGGAGATAAGACTGAGAAGAGTCAAGGAACTCAGCATCTGAAGAAAAGAACTAGCGGGGAAGGTTAAACCGGTGAGAGGGTTTAACAGTGGCTTAACTGGCAAGATCAGACAAACCTGCAAGTTACAAAGTGAGTTGTAGAGGTGGAAACCGACAGTGTTCAAGCCAATTAGAAGGTAGTGGAGAGTGAAGCAGCTGCATGTGTGAGGGAGAGAAGATCCGGCAGGCAGTGAGCTGAGAAAGGACAAACCGGTGAGCAGAGAAACCGACAGCCGGTGTATGTTTTGACTGATCATCCAACAGGCAGAGGTAGAACCGGTGTGTCAGTAGCAGCAAGTGAAGGTGATCAGAGGGATTGAGAGAGAGATAGAAGGAAGAGTAGAAGTCAACCGGTAAGGCAGAGGAGGTGAGAAACTGACAGGGTAAAGTGTATGCAGTGGTTACAAGGTTCACTTGTAATCAGACTATTACTTTTGTAATTGATTATGTACATGATAGATCATTGAGTTGGAGCTCAGTGCAGGGATTGGTGCTCCTTGGGTTGGTGCCCTAAATCAGGGGTTGGTGCCCTAAAGCAAGAGTGGTACTCCTTGGGTTGGTGCCCTAAATGTTGTAACCGAAGGTTTTCATTGTGAGGTTGGATTGGAGCAATAGACTCCAACAGCACTTCTCACTGAGGTTTTTCCTATCTTGGGTTTTCCTCGTATATACTGGTGTTATGTGATGTGCATTGTGAAGTCTTGCATTATCTCGCTGGTAGGTTTACTTGTGTTTGTTTTACTAACTGATACTCTCTCTTAGTATGAAAAGGTTTAAGAGTTTTGGAAACCACTGATTCACCCCCCTCTCAGTGGTACATTGTGTTCAACAGTACTTGGTTCCACAAGTTCCACATGAACCGTGGAGAAAGAATCCACATTCGTATCAATTGGGGACATGGGTACATCCAATGATAATTGGGGAAGGGCTGCATGAGGGAAATCTGAGCCTACCGAAGGAGGTGAACCTACTATGTTCTCATGAGTATCATTGTCAGCATCAATAACCCGTATTTGCACCTGTGGCTTTTCCTTTCCCTTCAATGACACTTCTGGTGGAGGAATAACCAAAGCCCTACTGACCCTCAGCTTGATTCTAGTGCCAGAAGAGGAGGCACCTTCTTTGGACTTGATCCTGACTTCAAATCTTCGCCCAACAGGTCCAGTTGAATCACCTTCTTCTCCACCTTTAATCTTTATGGTCTTGACAATATTGTTCTTTAGCCAAGCGTTGGTGTTTGCCAAAATGGGCTGAAATCTGTCAAAGATCGAATCGCATTCCTTCTTTGACCATTGAGGAGAAGGAAGAGGGGCTTCAACAACTCTTTGCTCTATGTATTCTGGATCAAGGATCTTTCCATCATCTACCATTCCTTCCAGGATCTTGGTCAAATGAAGATCTACAATCTACTCCAAGGTGAGCCTACTGTAATCCATTCTCCTAATATCTTCTTCAATGCGAAGATAAACCCATATATCTTCAAGGTGATGAACATGAGTGAAGGCCCTCTTGATTTTGTCTTTCATCCCTCGATAATCAAAATCTTTACTCTCCTTGAACTTCCTCAATTTGATTTCTTGGAGTTCGGTCTCCATTTCCTTGGCTCTTGCTAAGTTGTTCAAAGAATACCAACCAATTTGCAATGGATTATGAGCGGGAATATTGATACCTAACTTTTGATTGGCAAGTTGTATTGCATGAATTGCCATCAACTGTCTTGCTAACTCCATCAAGATGATCTTGTCCGTACGATACCTTGGTAGCATGTACGGTTGACCCTCAAAGCATCCAACCCTCATATAAGTGAAAGTCTCATTCACTTTCTTCCAAGCTGCCTCAGAGACTCTTCTGTTCTTGATTGTTTTGTCAAAAAGACACATGAAGTGACCAAAGAACGCATCCTGTACTCTTCTGTAATGAATTCTACTAGACCTTAAAGTCAGCTGCTCGTAATACTTCCATACTGGCACCGACGACCTGTCACCCTTGGTAGAAAGACCAGGAAATTGTCTGAGTGGCGCTGTGATATACAGCAAGTATGAATTCATATAGAAAGTGAAGGTAGCGGGAACTTGTGACAGCTGCTCACACAGGTTGTCGCTGATGACTTCTCCCCAAAAAATGTGAGATTGCCCCTTCCTCATGATCACAATATGCTTATACATCCAGATTTCAAACACATTAGAGTGTCTCAAACCCATTATCCTATTGAGAAGAGTGATCATGTCGCCAACTTCTTCAATGAAGTCGCAGCGATACAACTTGGGCCATCTTGAAAAGCAAGTTCTAGGAGTATTAAGCCACTTGGCATTGATGTGCCTATTACAATCAGATCTTCTTTGGTTATAATAATCCAGAGCGCTCTTCATAGTGATGTCTGCATACACAGGAGCTGTGGGGACTTTGAAAATCTTATCAATGGTTTCTACATCTAACCTAATAATGACGTTCCCATCATCATCCCTGATTGTTCTAGTCTCCTCATCAAAATGAGATGCACATGCAAGTATGAACTTAGGTTCCAAGGCAGCCACTGGGAAAGATGAGACCAAATGAATATGGCTGTTTAAGAGCAACTGCATCCCATGTGTTGGTGAGCCCTCTGTTCTTTCCAAGAACTCAGACATGTCCACATGTCCAATCTTTGTGTCTCAGATCTCATCAATGAGAGAAACTACTTGAGTGGGAGCAATCTCATTCTGGTATTTTTCATACTTATATTTCATTTTCTTGTTTGGAGGAGATGCCAGTTCTTTTGTCATCGAACAAGAATCTGCAACACTATGATGAAAACTTAAGAGGGTAAGAACATATAGTTCAGCAGCTATTGGGGATTCCATAATCCTCAAACCTTTTCAAAACCAATGCTTACACCAAGACTTGGAGAAATTTTATCATGAAACAACTTGGACCGACTCAAAGATGCTTTACGGATGAGCTTTGACAGCGATAGGGAGTAAATCGGATCTTGGGGGGTTGACTACAAGTGAAAGAACTTTCACAATTCGCACTTGTAATCAGGTCTCCAAGACCCCGCTGCAAGTGGAATGGTAAAATTTGAAGGCAAATGATAATGGATACTTGTAGTCGGGTCTTGAGGACCCGATTACAGGTGGTTAATATGCGATATGGTCTCTTGGAAAGCGCTTTGACCATGGAGGAATATGACTGCAAATGGAATGAGCTTGCCAAGTTGAGATGTAGTAACAAACTTCACACTTGCAGTTGGGTCTTGGAGACCCGATTGCAAGTGTGCAGAAGGAGGGTAGAACAATACATTTTATACTTGTAGTCGGGTCTCTAGGACTCGACTGCAAGTAAATAAAGACTTTATTTGCCAAAACGCAAGAAAGGAAACGATGCACATTTGGAAGATCAAACGAGACAATAGGGGAAGATTACATTTTAAACTTGTAATCGGGTATCATGACCCGACTGCAAGTTGCCAAAATTAAAAACGTGATTGGGAAAGACTCGCAATCGGGTCATAATGACCCGATTACAAGTATGTCTTCTTGAAATAATGGGAAAATGGAATATCCTCATTCACTTGTAATCGGGTCATTATGACCCAATTGCAAGTCTTATCGAATTGGGGGTAAATAAGCTTGTAATTGAGTCATAATGACCCGATTACAAGTGACTAAACTTGAAACCAATTGAAATCGCCTCGCATTAGAACACCCAAAGCGACACGAAAGTAGAATGACAGGGAGATGAAAATAAGTGCATGCAATTGGTTTGAAGAAACCCGACTGTATGTCACCAAAATATGTATGCACAAGAAGCGAACTAAAGAAATGCACAAGGGAAGACGAAAATGAAGCAAAGAAAACAGCTATCATTCAAAACATAAAGACTAAAATGCAGAAACCCTAACATCAAAACAACAAAGGGAAAGATAGAGAAAGACCATACCTGAAAAGAGAAAGCCACCTTAGCCAAGGAACAAGACTTAACCAAGAACAATGCGATTTGAAAAGAACTTCTCAAGAGATCTTATGGTCAATACAGAAGAAAGATTCCTCCTAGGATGCAATCTCTCCATCCATAAATGCAAAGCCACGCCTCCCAAAGAAAACGGGCAACAAAGAAAAGGAACTTCAACACAAAAACTTGTGGTCCCGACTACAAGTGATTTATATTCAAAAAGACTAAAGATCGGGTTTTAAACACACAAGTACAAGTGACTAAAAACGCACTTTAATTTACAACTCATCTACTTGCAATCAGGTCTCTACGACCCAATTGCAAGTTAAAGACTAACTTGTATGTGCAATAAGAACGGAAACACTTGTAATCGGGTTTTGAACCCCTGAATACAAGTGACCAATAATAACAAAGACTTTAAAACTTGTAATCGGGCTTTAGAAGCCCAACTACAAGTAAGTTATGCTACTTGCTGTCTCTAAAAAGAGACCCCCAACTTGCACTATGACTTCAAAAACCCGATTTTGAACTAAAGGGCAAAAACAAGACTCAAAACAACGAAAACTTAACAAGGAAAACCAAAGGGAACACGCACATTCAAATGAACATTTAATCAAGATAGAGTTTGACCTTGAAAAGCATGCACTAGAGACACAAAAACATGAATTTTAAAGAAAAATTCAAGGGGGTTGCCCATATTTTTGGAAACCAAAAATGAGGACAACACAACATACAACCATATTACATTGCATTGTTGTTTGCAATGAATAGCTTCATATTTATAGTTGAATTGAGAAACTTCCTAGAATTCTAAAACTGGATTGTTCTTTTTCTTGGACATCTTCTAGTTGTTTTTCTTTTTCTAAAAATTTTCTCTAGAAAATTCCTTATTTTCTAGACAATCTTATTCCTTAACATAATTTCTCTTTCTTTCACCTCTAGGTGTAATGCATTGGAGAAGAGTTTTATTTTTATTGAAAGCCCCTTTGTGTATGTTTCCATGATTTTTGAAGGGCACTTAAATTTATTAGGTTGCCGCCTACTACTACTCTCAACACTTCCACTTCATTCTCACTACTACTATCACCTTCACTGCTGCCCATTTTTTTTGAGATTGAATGAAATCTCCTCTTTCAATGGCTTCCTTCAAACCCTCTTGCTGCTCCAAGTTTTTTCTTCTCACACAAATGACCAAATGAGTCAAAATGTGTATAGTAATGAGCTTTGGGGTGTTTTTGGAGGGAGGGGCAATGAAAAAAATGTTATTTTTTTATATTGTTTGAGTGTCAAAAAAGGTCCCAGTTGCGGGGGATGCCTAGCTGTCGCCGGGACGGTCAAGGGATGTCTCAGATGTCTCCCTCTGTCCCTGGGACGATTGAACGTCATGTTGTGACGTTTTCACATATCGCCCCATTGCAAATGGAGACACCCCCCTCCCCCCTTCACTTTTTCTCTTTAGCTTAGGGTAATCGTTTTGTTAGTTGTCTTGGTCTTTAGCCTTTCCGTGAGAGGAAGTTAGTCTAGTTGGTTAGGATATGATGATTTTGGGTTGAAGTTGCCAAGGATGTCAAAACTGCAAGATTGTTGTCAAAGATGTCAATGTTGTCAAGTTGCAAGGAAAATTGCTAAGCTGCTAGGGTTGAATTTGTTTAAGTGTTGAGAGTCATCCTTGAAGGGATAGCGTCGTTGTTTCACCTAGGCAAGCATTATGCATCCAATGTCACTAGATCCTAAATGCATACAATCCAAAGTGATTAGAGTTTTGAGGAGATTCAAGTGTTTAGATATGATCAAATAATCCAAGAAACATGAGGACAGAGAAAAGATCGAAATAGGCTAAGTAAGGGGATCATCTTGACACCTTGTGCAAAGCACAAGTATGGTTTGCTTCCAAGCTAATTGGTCTCATAACAAGCTTACATGACTACAAACTTATCACTAAGCAAAGTCTGGGTGGCAAGATCAATCATGAGTAACTTCCACTTGTTGGCCAAAACCTCAGCCTACCTTAGCATACTTCCACCTCACCCCCAAATCCACAGATTTCCACTTGGCCTTGAAATCCGTGGCCTACCTTGGAGAAGTTCTACTTCCCTCACATGCTGAAAGCGCCGGCTTGGATGCACCACCCCTTCATTTGTTAGGATTCACGCCTTGTGGAAGTCAAGTACTTGAAGAGGTTTGAAAGACAATAATGAGTAATGCTGATGACAAAATGCCTTAGTGAAAGAAGATAAGGATGCCTTGAAAGTTAATTGAGCAAGAGATGTTAATATTGAAGGAGAGGGGCAGCGGATTACACTATTTCCAGTCACCCTCCAAAAAACTGGCCAGCTTGGAAGGACTTCCAGTCACCCGCCAAAAGCCCGGCCAGCTTGGGTTTACTTCCACTTCATGTCTAAAACGCCGGTCATCCTATCACTTCCATTGGATGCCTAAAAGCCCGATCATCCCCCTTTCACTTCCAGTGCACCCTCAAAACCCCAGCCAGCTTCACAATACTTCTACTTCATGGTCAAAACCCTGGCCATCTCATTCCCTTATCCCTCCAAATCCGCAACATAGGACAAGGTTCTTCCTTTCCATGCTCCAATCCACAGCCATGCATGAAGTTGGCAAGATTAATCCTTGATGTGAAGAAGAAATGTTGAACTTGCTCAATCAAGGATGCTTTGAAGTGAATTGAGTGAAGAGTTCTTGAAATCAGCAAGTTTTTAAAACAAGGTAGAATACTTCCTTTACACCTTAAAATCCACAGACTACCTTGTTCACTTCCACTTGCTGGCCAAAAGCCCGGACTTCTTTTGCTCACTTCCACTTCCACTTCCCATCAAAAAGCCCGGTCTTCTTTTTCTCACTTCCACTTCCCATCAAAAAGCTTGGACTTCCTCACAGCACTTCCAGTTGTCCCCCAAAAGCCCAGCCTTCCTAGCAATCTTCCATTTCTCCTCAAAATCCACAATAGTACAGGTGGAAAATCAGACCTGCTGATATGAAAATCACCTCAGACTGAAAGCTCCAAATCAGACCTGAAATCAATAAAAATCAAACATGAGATCAGATGTTAGAACATTATTTCACCCCATTAGGAATGCATATCAGATTAGAAAGTTTGAAAAATGTGTGAAATCTGTCTATAGTCATAGGTGTTTGATGCTTCCCTTGTTTGTTTTGCAGGCAACTAAAAAAGAAGGTAAGTGAGCAGGCTGCAAGCATCTCAAAGAACATTGCAACAAGGGAGGAAAGCTTCACCGCTTGAGGGAGAGGTCAGGCTATCCAAGAAAGCGGATGGATTATTCATCAACAACAAGGACTTCATGACATGGCAAGTCAAAGAAGGACTACCTCAATCTAGCAAGTGGAATGCATCAACATCAAGTTTTAATGCAAGGATAGAGGACTTGGGGCATTACAACACAAGGATTGCAATCATCATGAGAGAGACTCCAATAATGTAAAGAGTCGTTTACAATGAGGGATTCCATAAAGACTTCAAGACATTCAAAGAGCAAGCATAAGAGATGAAAGTGCTAAAGGAAGGAATTTTACAACTATATTGAATTTCCTTCGGAAATCAAAGAAATTGTTGCCAATACAACAAGAGAGTAATCAAAGATAAGAGATTCAAGATAGAGAGCAATGCAAGAACAAGTTCTAGACATCCTAAGGAAGGAGCTTCCACACAAGAGAAAGAGAATGCAAAAGTGATCAAGTAAAATAAAATGATGCAATTTGGGAATATCTTTTGCCATCATTCATCACGGGCTTGGAAATGTTGAGTATCAAGAGATATTGCCTGAATCACAAACACTTGTGATGAGTTACAAGGAGCAAGTAGTTGAGGTGGCCCCTAGTCATCTTCAACCCAATCACATCCTTCCAAGTCAAGTCATCTAGGTTCAATGCACTTGACTCATCCAATGAGGATAACTACCACATGTGAAGGCATAAAGTTTGATGTACTTAACCTCATCATTCATTGGTCAAACATTCAAGGAAAGACATGTGTCCTAAAAATGTAATTTTTTATCCTTGGTCAAGCATTAAATGTTATGTAATGGGTGTAACAAACCCTAATTAGGGTTTTTATCTTTCAATCTTGGCCATTGATGCGGATTTGATCCCGGCCACTCATTTGTATTGAGAGCACTATATAAGGCTCCATTCTCTCATTTGTAAAGGTTAATAGCTGGTTAATAGTTGATAGCGAATGGTTAATAGTTGATAGCAGATAGGTAGAGTAGAGTAGGAGAAAAAGAGATTGTTGTCAAGACTTTGTTGCAAGAAGCATATTATTTTCATTGAAGATATGGTGAACTTTATGTGTTGATTCAACATTTGCATAGTCTCTACTTCTCATTTATTTTCATGTTGATTAGATGGATGGAAGTTATTGTGGATGATTAATGGTGGAATTCGCATGTTCATACTACGTGTATAATCGGTTCTTCGACTGGCCCCTGCTAGTGCTTCTTCTCAGTCAACTCGATCGACTAGCTAATTCACAGGGTTCAACTGGGGCTTCGTAGCTGCTTCTGATCTTGTTTCCACTTCTACCTCTATCTTTACCGCTGCCCCACCTGTTCTTTTATTAGTTGTTTGTTCTGCCCCCTACTTCAATCAATTACTTCCAACCCGATTCACCGCCTACATGCCCTTTACGCCTAGTCATTCCGAATAACACTTGCCCCCCCTGTCTTACCGCGGCTGCTGGCACGGAGTTAGCCGGGGCTTCTTCCTCGAGTCCTATCATGATCGCACACTCGATGAAAGAGCTCCAACTTCTCATTGCCGGGTGGGTAACCAACCTTAGTCCCGGTCGGAGTGAATAAGTCAAGGTGAATAGCTATCCAATGAATTGAGCTATCTCAAGGTGAAGCTTTCACTAATTGCTAAATACTTCGCGTGTTTGACTGAACTCTTTACATAAACTTAACTTCGATTGCTACTCACCCATTGATGGTGTTTGTGTTGGTGGTGATTTGAACATCAGAAGATTACCTTAGAAGATTGCACTAGTTTTGTGGAGTTGTTCTTTGCATGGCAAAGCAAAGTTTAGTAGAATTTCACTAAGTCATTCATAGTTTCTTACATTCTTAGGATTAGATTAACTTTCTTAACCCTCAATCCTTCTTATATTTTTTCAATTCAAGTATGTTTTCGCATTTCAACCACATTCAAGCAAGAGTTCATTTAAAATGTAAGTCTCCTTTGTGATTCCAGCAATATCACATTAATCATTGAGCTTATCCACACATCAAGACCTGACATTTGGAACCTTGGAGTCACCTCAAGTGATCACTTAGTTCAGCATTTGAGGAGATTTTGTTCAAGAGAGGATAAGATACCTTGGTATTTTATTCTATGTATGAAGTGCATAAAGAACACATCATGTCCCCCACAGCTGGGGCCGGCATCCCCCTTTTCCCAAGACGTTTCATGCAATTTTGGGGGATTTGGGTATGGGGGGAACGTCCCCTAGCTGTCCCGATGTCCTTGAAACGTCCCTGGGACTGGGATGGGGGATTTCGGCCAAAGATGCTTGTTAAGAAGTCTCTGGATTATTTGCACTTCTGCAAGCTTACTATTTAATAAAAACTAAAAAACTTGGCAGACCAAAAAATAGGGGATTCACAATGCCATGGAAGCTCCACTACATAGACATTAAGTTTGGCTTATGGCTGTGGAAAATTGAATACTGCTGAGTTATCAAGTGTGCATAAAGCATTCCACTTATTCAGTCTATCGGTTGTTTGTCTAGCATTAGGTACTAGTGCAGCAGAAAATCCAGTTTCAAACTTGGAATATACTCCCCCTATGTGGTTGTCTCATCTAGGCATTGTGGATGGATGATGTAGGGATGTGTGCCTGGAACAATAGGCATTTTAGCCACCTACCAAAAGACTTGTACAAATTTTTTAATAGACATATATTTCAAATAGGCTATCCATGCATAATGGAATGTCACATGCAACAAGATGAAAAGTTCAGGCAGGTTTCAGTTTGCAGAAAGAAGAAGAAGAAGAAGAAGAAAGAATTTTAACGTCCATGAGGCTAAGAATAGCCTATGGGACAATCTGATCAAGCTGAATCAGTTTTTTTAAGGTCTGGTCTCTGCTTATTCAGGCTGATGATGAGAGCACCCATCTTCACGATATGCTTCTCGCTGAATAGGTTATACCATGTGCTGGCAGTTAGGAAATTGGCAAACTTCTCCCGGCTGACTTTAAGTGCTTCACACTCCAAGATAAAATGTTTTTCAGTTTCCACACTCCCGCTGACGCAAAACGGGCAAACTCTTTCTTCCCAAATCTCTTTTGGCCTTTTCCACTGCTCGGTCTCACACCGAAGTTGGTGAGAGTTGGTTCTAAGCTGTGCGATTAGAATTTTAGCCTTCCATGATATATTAGCCCCTATATAGACTTTTTGAAGATGATCATAATTGGGGTTGAACTCATTAATATAGTATTGTTTCTTCCTTCCTAACCCAATACTCCAATTTTTCTTGTAAAACTTTTCCATAACGAAGACCTTTATCTCCTTGCTGTTTGTGGGGCATGAGTTCAAATAAATATCCCATTTTTTCAACCATTTGATGTTTTGTTTCATCCACGTCTTCTTCCTTTTGCATAAAGTGTCGTTGACAACAACCTTAGGCCATCTATCTTCTCCCATTTGCTCGGTTCTTTTTAAATAGCTAATGAGACGCACCATAGCAGCTGCCTCAATAGGGGCAGCACCCGTTTCACTTAACATGATATCATATGGGACCGTGCTTTTAATTTTGAACTTGCTTGTGATCAAACGTTTTTGAATTCTCTCAATTTGCTTCCATTGAGAATCTAAGGTACTGCTGGCCCAAACTTCACAACCATATAGAATAACCGGCAACACCAAAAGCCTAAAAAGTGTTTGGATGGTTTTCCAATCCCAAAGCTCAGCCTCTCTTCATCTATTTTGAAGTGCATAGAGTGCCTTCCAGCCGCCTAGAGTTCTCTTCTTCCTGCAACCTTCCCAACTAAGACTCTTGTTGAAATCAATTCCAAGGTATTTGTAATCTGCAACTTCTTCAAGAATGCGACCTTCAAAGTAAAACTTATGTTGCTCTTGTTTCCTTCTACTTGAGAAAACCATGATTTTCGTCTTGCTGATATTAACTTACATTCCCACAATATTGCAAAAGCGCTCAAGGGCAAATAAGTGCTCTTGCAAACCAAGGGCGGAATTAGCAAGCAAAATGAGGTCATCAGCATAAAGGAGCAGCCTTATCACAAATTCACCCAATTGAATACCATCACCATTCTGCATATTTAACCATTCTTCAAGTTTGTCAATGTATAAGCCAAACAAGGTAGGGGAAAGAGGACACCCTTGTTTGACACCAATATCACTCCTAAAACTAGTTGAAATGCCATCAGGAGTTCTGACTTTTACTTTAACCTCCTCATAAAGCCTATGAACAGCAGCCCTAAGATGAGCCGGGATACCAAGCTCTTCCATTCTATGCCACAGTTTGTCACGTGGGACTGTGTCAAAATCTTTTTTGAAATCAACAAAGCAACAGAAGACATCTTCCTTTTTCTCCCAGGTTTTTTCGATGATGTGTCTCAAAGCAATACCATGATCAACTGTGGAATGTTTAGGTCTGAAACCAGCTTGGCCTTTTGCACGTTTATGATTTTCTTCTGCCCATTTGCTGATTCTATTTTCTATCATGCTGCCAAATAACTTAGCAAACAAAGGATTGATCATTATAGTCCTATAGTTGGAGGGGTTATTGACATCTCCACTTTTGAAAAGAGGTATAGCAAGACTTGTAGTCCAATCTTTAGGAAACCCATGAGGAATGATGTTATTGAATATTTTTGCAATATGAGGGGCAAGGACTTTCATGCCCCACTTGAGAAACTCTGCTTGAAGTTCACCTAAGTCTTTAGCTTTACCAACACCCAATTTCTTAATACCCAATTCAATTTCTTGCACGGTGAAAAGATTAGTAGAAATGTTGACCAAGGGTGGGGGAGCCACCTCCAAATCATGTTCATAAAGTTGCCTAGCATAATCAAACCATTGAGTGGCTGTGATACTATTGTCAATCTGTTTCTTTTTTGATTGCAGCTCTTTCTAAAAAAGTTTGGGATTATATTTGCTAAGAAATTAACTCTTCCCTCCTAGTACACATAAAATCAGCTTTCTTTTTCTTTAAAATCTGTTTGTAAGCTTTGATGTGAGTCTCTTTATTATTTGACTTTCTTAAACCTCTTCTAGACATTTTGCATTCCTCATCAAACCAAGCATTCACCAGGAAACAATTTGTCTCAGATTTTTTGTTTTTTGTTCTTTTGCATTTTGAGAGGGCCACATGGATCAGATTTGTTAACTTATGACTGTTGAGATCATGAAATGTCTTTTTCTCCCATTTAAGAAGTCTCTCCAAAGCAGCCTGGAAGATGCAAGCATTTTCTTGTGTCAAAAGAATTTTGCCCTTTGAATGTTGTTGTAGGGAAGGTTGATTTTTTTCCACATAATACCTCTTTTCTGCCCAAACAATACTTAAATAGATTGGTTTGTGATCTGATTTGAGGTCCCATAAATGTTCACCGATCACCATATCTTCGATTTTTTCACATAGGCTATGTGAACAAACAACATAGTCAACCACACTCGCCCCATTGTAAGTGTTGCAAGTGAAATTGCTGGAATTTGTCCATCTAATCAGACCATTACAGATAATTAAGTCAAACATGCCACAGAGAGTAAGCAACTCTTCCCCAAATTGGTTGCAATCATTGGTGTCTTCTGACACTCTCTCCCATTGGTGATTTTCTTCTTCTAGGAGCCAAATAGGATTACAATCATCTTTACAACTAAAGATGCAAGCTTGTTCACTTGCAGTTCTAGCATTGAAATCCCCCACAAGGAGGACCTCACCAAGCTGAGAGAACACATCAATATCTTTTTTTAGGGCAGCAAAGGGGTCTTTGCTGTCAAGACCACAATTCTTGTAAGTTTTGGAGACCTGCGGAGCAAAATAACATGCTGCAATCCTAATAAAATTGTAATTTTCTGAGATCTTAAACCATAAAAACTGTTTATTGGAGTCCTCTTTTTCAAGCTGAATGAGACGCCCTTCTTTTTTTTTCACTAACACCAATATCCCACCATGACCCTTGCCATTGCTAGCTGCTTTGTTCCACACTGTCATTTTTGAATAACCTTCGAACATGGGAGTTTTACAACCTTCGTGTTCATGAGTCTCAACAAGACAAATAACGTCTCTACCTTCCGCAATAGGCCCTAACCCAGGCCCACGTCTCCAAGGGTAGCCTCTACAGTTCCAACAAACTAGACTCAAAGAGGCCTGGGTAGATCTTGATTGGTATTTGCCTTGGTGTAATGTCCCCACTTTGAAATAAAATTCAATAATAAATGATAATAATAAAATTAAAATATTTAAAATTAAATTAAAATATAAAATAAAATAATTAAATATAATTAAATATGATTAATTAAAAATTAATTAAGTTAATGAAAAGTCTAAAGAAATGAAAGGAAAGGTCGTGACTCCCTCAACAATGAGATATAAAAGGGAGAAGAGAACCTCATTTGAGAGGGGGAATAATTTGGAAATAAGAAGTGCAGATCTGATTTAAATGATAAGTGCAGATCTGATTATGAGAGGTTGTGTCCCTTTCAAAGGGCAGAAATAATGAAGAGTTGCACTCTATCAAAGGGAATGGTGAAAGGGTATGTCTCTTGCCAAAGGGCATACATGATGAAGAGATGTGACCTCTCCCTCACATTGAGAGATATAAAGGAAAGGAATCAAAAGCATCTAGTAAGAGCACCATGGATCAGATCAGATCAGAACTGTTATTAAGTTACAGGCAGTAACATCCTTGTTCTTGGTGGTATGCATGGGGATGTGTTTAATAAGTATCCTTAATATTAAATATATGAAGCCCAATAATGTTCTTATGTAGAATTAATAGTAATACTAATATGGACTGCAACATGTATGATAGTCATACTTAATTTCATATATGTATTCATAATACATAAAAAATATATATACTTATAGTCTAAATCATGTTATTACTTTCCGTATTTAAGAAGATGGGATTGAGATGTTCCAAAGAGGGGCAGTCTAAATCCAAGCAATAGGTTAAGTCCCAAGATAGGGTGGCGATCAGCGACCAATAAGCCTTGAGGGTATAGACCCAAGATAGGTAAGGGCTTGGATCTATAAACTTTGAGGGAACCTATTGTAGTTGGTCTCTAAGCGCTTTGGTAACATATGTAAACCCTTCTCCCTTAAAACTGAAGTAGTAGCAGGGTTTGATATCTATATTAAGAACTATGAATAATGAAATTAATCAGCTAATGAGGAAAATAGACAAGCACTTGTTAATAACCTATTGAAGAAAATCTATCAATTTTAGTATATTTAAATAGATCAAGTAGGGGACATTACACTTGGGATGCAAGACTCGGTGCTAAGTTTTCATCTCGATGTGGCTAAAAGGTTTTTGTTGCAATGTACCCAGCTCCATTTGTTGTTGTTGTTTTGCTGCTCTCTTGTTGCTCTGTCCTATTTTGGGGACCAAAATATGCAATTACTGCTTTGCCATTGAACAACCACACTCTTTTTCCTTCATCTCTAGCTGCCCTAATCTTTGCCATTTCAGCCCTTCTTTCTTCTAGTTGTCTCATAGTTAGATCTTCATCCAAGAAAAAATGAGTACCCTTTAGAAGTTGCTTCTTACTTAACAAATTTTGCTTGTCGCGAACACTTGGTAAGATAACCTTTATAGGCCTATTTTTCCCATCACATAATTTGCCAACTCTCCAAGATTTAGTGATTTGCCCTTGCCAAAGTAGCATATCTCTTAAGAAGTCTCTTGCAAGGTCAAGAGTGTGTTCATTTTTCCCATAATCCCTCACTCCCTTGATGATTACATTTGTTGCTCTTCTTTGCCTTTCTTTGAGCTCTTTATCTTGTGTTTCGTCTACTCGAATTTTTTTTTCCTTACCCATGTTTGCAGTCTCTTTGCTGATGTTGGCCCAAGTTTTGGTAACTTCTGAGAAACTGCTTTTACCTTCTATGCATTCTGCCTTCTTATTTAGGCATGTTTGATCCAAAGATTCCTCCATCCCACCATGGAATGCCTTGGCATTAAGCCCCTCACTATGTGCTGCTACTGAAACCTTTAAAATTCGCCATTCATCTTTCACATTTTGCCATCCATCCTTCATGTTTTGCCACTCAGATTTCCCAACAACAAGCGCATCCTGCAGAAATGATATTTGTTCTTTTAATGCTTTATTGTTGTTTGCTAGGGACTTATAAGCTGTTGTCAACACCTGTATTTTAATCTCTTTTTGTTGTTCTTTAGCCTCCAAAGCCTCCAACCTCCTTTTGGCATTTAATAGTTCTTGCACATATAATTCAGATGACCAAGTTAGAGGAGTGGAAATAGGGCTATAAATGTCAGAGTCGCCAGGGTCGCTGCTGCGAAAGGGCATGTAATTGCCTCTACCTAACCAAGGGGATTTCTTGGTGTGACCTTTGCAACTGAGACTCTGATTACTGATCTTATGATATTGTTTTTTTCTCTCCTGTGCATATCTTTACCGAGCACGTCTACGTTTCAAGATACCCCTAAACTGTTTGGCATTAACCCAGATCCATTTACCAGTTTTAGTAGTTGAGGCAATTTTCACTTGCCCCAAGTGATTTGTTTCAAAAAGTTCTGGAAGTTCAAGAATACTCTTTGAAATTGGAGGAGTTTGTTTTTCCATTGCCAGGAAAGAGACAGAAAAGGCAGCAAAAACAATTCAGAAAAGACAAAGAAGAATCTAACCTGATGGGATGCAGTCCATATGGGACCCAGAACCAACACAACCTTGTACAAATCCCACCAAATGATCAGAGCCGACAAAAGCCCTTATTTGCGTGCTTGTACCATATGTAAAGATGAATTCGATGGAATTTTTTTTTTTTTGACTAGGTTGCCCAATCAAATGTATTTGAATGACAGCTCATTTCCAATTTCTCCTTTGGATGTATAAACAAAGTCATTTTCTTGAGTTAACTGGTACTGGCAGGTTATTTGACTATGCTTATACTTTGACTTGGGAAACCCCATCATGTAACTCTGGATTTCTTTGGTAGCTTCTTTGTGGCTATTATATATTCAGAATCACCGTCAGAGGCTTTCCCAGACGAAGTAATTCTGTTTCTGAAAGGATTACCAATTGCTAACATTTCATCAACCACAATGTGATATTCTTAGTTTAGCATGTCATCCATTTAAATCTAGCCCCCTTGGTGAGTATTACGAGTTAGTTTCTGAGTAGGAAGTCTAGTTTTGCAAGATATTACTTCTGTAAGTATATTCCATGTTTCAAGAAAGTTTATTGTATCATGTATTGAATTAAGGACCTCATATTGCTAACATATGTCTAAAACAAAGTACTTTTGTTATCGTAGAAGAATCTCTACTTTCAGTCGCAATGATAATTTCAGTTGTAGCAGTGTAATTTTGATACATCAATTGTAATGATTATTTTTAATTCTTCTCCATTAAGGCCTGGTCTTATTTTGTTTGTTTCTTTGCATTTATTCACGAAAATTCACATCATAACAAACGCTTGTCTCTTTGTGAAACAGAAGCCATATTTTCAAGTTAGAGAAAACAACTGGACGTTCAACACTGATATTGATGGTCGCTGGAGTGTGAAATATGATTTATGAGTTATTGCCTAAGCCTGTTATTTTGGCCACTCCGATTTGAACATTGTATCATTGTTTTTTTTCAATTGTCAAATCTGATTGTCTTATTTGCTGAAATGTTTCAGGGTTCTTGAGGGAATGCTCTTCCTGTATCGTTCTACACAGTTGTTAGGATTCTCTCTTTTATGTCAATCTTTTTATACAGAGCGATAATTGTGCAATAAATAACTGTGCAAGTTATTTTCCCAATTTCTGTATACTGTAACTATATTAATGCTGTAATGTTGGTGGGGGTTATAGTCAATTGCATAGTGGTACAAAGTCATTACACAGTTAAATGTCAAAGCAGAACAGGAATATCTTTAGTTTTTAGGTGCCATATACCCGATTGTTAGCACTGTATTTAATTTCTTTTTTTGATTTAAGCTTTATGTTAACCATTCACCATTTATTAATGGAAGATATGACCCTTTTAGAAACTTTCATAATAAATCACTTATTATAGGGGAGAGGGCCCTATACATGTGCACCCTAACTTCATGCTTCACAAAATCTTATGTGGACATTTCAGACTTTTTTGCTCGGTAACCGCTTTTGACTGGAGCTTGAACCAGTGAAACCACATTGTTGAGGGGCCTCATCCTCAGTTTTTACGGCGTTTTTTCTTACACCCTTATCTCTCCTTGGTGCCTTCCTTCAACCTTGTATCTTCGAAACCAACAGTGCAGAACCGCGAACGGACCACGAACCAGTAGAGGATAAAGACCAGCGAGAGCCCAATACAGAACTGCCAGGCATGAAAAACCCATGTGGGTCTGACAGAAGTCCACGAGCAGCACACGCCAACAAAAAACTGAATCCGTGAGCAGCACACGCCTACAAGGAACAAGGTCCGCGAGCACACCTAACCCAGCAAGGGTCGAGCATGGTCAGTCAATCCATGCGTCCGCCGAGATCACCTGTACGTCCTCCAAGATCAGCCGCCATCAATATCTCCTACCAAGGTGGGATCAAACCGGTATATTAACATACCGCTTTGGTCCAAGCGGGGACTTGAACCTGGATTGCACCACAAACAATGCAACCATTTCACCGTTACACTAACAGGTGATCCCCCACATCAGCATGCATTTTTGTAAAGGTGTCCAAAATGGCCCCAAATTGTGATAAAACCAATAGGTGTGCATTAAGTCATGTTTACCTGAGTGCTGATGTGACATCACATGATTGGTTATTTTTTAAATTTTAGGGTACTTTTTTGGGGATAAGCATTTACATGACATTTTTAGGGCACCACTATTGGTCTCAATTTGTCTAGGTACCATAGCATGTATTGGTACATGCTCAAACCATTTTTCGAACCATTTCTATTTTTGTTTTTGAAAAAAATGTTATGGTATTGAGCTATGTTACCGGATTGATTTTCTTATTTTATTAGATTAAGTTATAGTGATTTCATTAGATTAAATTATTGTGATTGTATCATATTAAGTTATTATAATTAGATTGAATAATATTTATTAAGTTATTATGATTTCAATAATTTAATTAATAACGATAATACAATATCTTTACCTAATTGCAATTACATAATTTAATGAAAATAATTTGATTTAATACAATCAAAGTATCATAACCCAATGAAATCACAATAACTTTATTTAATGATTACATTAGTTATTGGTGAAAGTAATTTAATCCAATAAAAACAACATGATCAAATGAAATTGAAATAAAATAATCTAATGCAACTACAATAAATTAATCTAATTTAATCGCAACAATTTAATCTAATGCAATCACAGTAACTCAATCTAATGAAATCACAATAACTTAATTTATTATAATCACAATAATTTAATCTAGTGAAAATTCTAATGTAATCTAATGAAAATGACTTAATAATAATTTAATCTAATTCCAATCACAATAACTTAATATAATGAAATATTTTAGTCTAATAAACAAAGAATTTAATTTGGGCTAAGCTTCCTATGGTAGTTGTGAGGTCCTGAAGCCTAGTCTCTCCAATCCACGTGTCATGTTAGTGTCACGAGTCATTAAAAAATTTATGTAGTGCATTGCAATCGAAAAACAATCTGTGCATTAAAAAGTTTACCCAATGCATTGCAATAAAAAAATAGTCCACATTGTTGTGTCAGTGTCACCAATCACATTAAAAAGTTTACCCAATGCATTGCAATAAAAAAATAGTCCACATTGTTGTGTCAGTGTTACCAATCATGTTAAAAAGTTTACCCAGTGCATTGTAATAGAAAAAGTGAATAAATAAATTCCAATGAAATCACAAAATTTTAATCTAATAAAATAATATACTATAAGGAAATAGCTTAATAACTAATAACTCAATCTAATGTAATCAACAATAATTTAATTTAATAAATTATAACCTAAACAAAATAACTTAATCTAATGAAATCATGTAAGGTTTATAATTATTTCATTAGATTAATTTATTTATCATATTAAATTAAGGTCTTAGATAAACTTATTGTGATTTCATTAGATTAATTTATTTTAAGTTAATATATTATCAATTAACTTATTTTGGCTTGTGATAGTTGCACCACCTCTAGTGGGAGCTCATTTTATTGACATTGGTTGTGTTTTAGGTGTTGTTTTTATGTCTTGACTTAGGGTTGTCTTGTCTCCATCTTCTAGTGTTATCGTTGTTGCTTGTGCCTATTATAGTTGGTGGATGTAGTAGCTTTGCTCAAGTAATTGGTTTGGTGTTGCTCACCTTGTGAGGGAGAAATCTCATCTTCTTCCTTGTGCCAAATCATCCCTTGATTTAATTGGAGAAAAATCAAAATGTCCATGACCTTTGCCACCAATTTCACATCTAACGTCACTTTTCTATTTTGTACTTCCCTAGAGTAATGGTTAAGCTAAGGCTTCTAATAAAAGCATACTAAAAATCTTTAAGAAGACAATCAATGAAGTTGGTCATGAGTGGCACCTCTAATTAAATCATGCCTTGTGGGCTTATCACACTAGCATTCACACTCCCACAAGAGCTATCTAATATTCACTTATTTGGAATTGAAGTCATTTTTCCTATTGAGGTCAAACTTCCTTTTTTAAGTGTTTCTTTAGATTATCTCAATGATGATGAGGAGTATTGAGTTTCAAGGCTACATGAGCTAGAGTTGCTAGGCGAAAGATGTTTTAATGTATTGAATCACTCACAAGCCCACCAAATCCACCTTTGTCATAGTTATAATAAGAAACTCAAGACTAAGATTTGAGATAGGTTGTTGAAGGAGAACCAAAAGAATTAGCAAGACAAAGAAAGGTAAATTTGAAACCTAATTAGTTCAAGCCCTTTATTATTACAACTTGTGGATTAGGAGTCTACCATCTTTTCACATGCAAGGGTGAATCGTTGTATGGACTCATCAACAACATTCATGTAAAGAGATTCTTTGCCTAACCCTCGAGGTATCCCAAAATAAACACAAAAAAAATATTAAAAAATCTCCTTAAAATAGTAAAACGATTCTTCTTTTTCCTTTGGTAAAAATTATTTCCATGGTGCCTTGGAATAGTCACCTTGATGAAAACTTGACAAATAGGCAAAATATGGCATCAAAAAAATTGAAATATGAAAAATAAGTAAAGATAAATTCTTCTAATGGTGAAAACCACTTTAGTGGCTTCTTGGGAAAGTACCATGGTGAAAAATTATTTACAAGTGCAATGTGTATGTAGTAAGCACTATCCATATCAATTATATTCTTATCTGTTCCATTCATAATAAACTCAAGCCCTTCAACAAAACACATTATTACCCCATCTTATCTACCTATCTATCATGACTTGATTATTATCAATATCCATCGTTACCCATCCTGCCTTATGCTATAATAAACTTCAGTCTACCTGATCCATCATATATGATCCTATATCTAACTGAGGACATTTCCTTGACCTAGTTTTTGGATTGGGTCCTTTTCATCTTGAGAATTTTTTTTACTTTCACAATGCCACACCCATAAACTTATCCACTTGCTACAAACCATAATAAATGTAACCCATTATCATCATACCATCTATAATAAATTTCCATCACTTAGACTTGACACTCAAGAAAAAGAAAACCATGCATCATCCTAAAACATTGAACATTCATGAAAATTGTAAGCAAAAACTAGTGATGAGCTAGCCTACAACATGCATATCTATCGCCTAATTAGCTTTATCCATCTGTATCCAAAGTATCCATTCCTTAATGGCTGCTTCCTTCTTACAATAGGCATTATGTATCATGAGCATATATTCTTTGGCAAGAGATTTGGTTGCTGTCAATTTGTTTGGTCAATCAATCTTTTTCTTTTAGATTTATCATTTTTATCTCATTATAATGCTTACTTGAGGCCACCTTGATTTTTCTATATCTTGGTGTGTTTAGAAAAGAAAAGAATGGGGCATGCTCATTGTTTGTGTTTATTGTTTCTTGGATGTTCTTATAATATTGTTATGCCAAATGTGTTTCTTGTGTGTGCTAGAATGGCTTCTAGAATAAAAATAATTCTTTGCATATAAGGTCATCCGTACCTTTTGTGCACTAGAACTATCATGATCCAAGACCAACTTTCTCACATATTTTTACAACGTTCTACTTTGTCTAGTATGAATAAGGATTGTAATGCCCAAAAACACCACTATTTTTAAAAAAAATTTGCATATAAGTGTTTATCTTTACTCAATTGTGCAACATCGACTACTTGCATTAGCACCCTACCCAAGATAGATACATTTTACCTTCATCATCCAACGTCTTATTATGAGTGTGGAAAAAAACTTATAGACGATCAATGGCTGAGTCTTTCTTCCAATGTATCACTTATCTCTTGTTTTATTGTTTTACTAAGCAACTAAGCATTTAGGTGAATAATGATAAGAGACCATATCCATCTTTAAATTATTATATTTGTCATCCCAGCCTTCCCCATCCTCCAAAACCAAATATATGATTAATTCAACAATGTGCAATAATGTAATTTTTTATGTTTATGAACGGGCAACTTGATCCATTACTAAATGGTGACCAGTATGAGAATTTACATTAGTTTCATATCAATATATATCTTGCACAAATTTCCAATAATCCATAAATACTAAGGGAGTACAACTTAGCTAGTTACCTTGTTTTTTTGGTTGTATATTTATACAAAATACACAATGCGTCAAAGTTCTTGCCAATAGCGTGGAAGGAGAGGGAGAGATAGTTGAATAGATAGATAGGGGGAGGGAGTGATATAGATGGAGAGAGATGTAGAGAGATAGAGGGAGGGAGTGATATAGATGGAGAGAGATGTAGAGAGATAGAGGGAGGGAGAGAAATAGAGAGATAGTGGTAGAGAATATAGATACAAAGGGATAGAAGCAAATTGTTGTCCCATATGCACATGAATGACATGGTACACACTTTCTTTTATTCATATAATAGGAAATGAGAGGATTTGGTTCAAGAAGTTCAGTTATTTGTGAATGTTGGTATCATTTTATTGTAGTTTTAGTTTAAATTTCATTGGATACATAGTTGGCATCAAGTATTTGGGTTATCTTTGCGTGCAATTATGCCTCTTTTAGCATGATGGTATATTTACAACTCTACCCTCTACAACTTATCTTCAACTTGTGATATATAGAGAAGTAGTGTTATGGGCTTGTCACAAAGAGATTGAACTTTAAGATTTTTTTGATTCCCGACGAAATATTTGAAAGACTGATGACAATACCCTTGAGGAATGTATCAAGTACAATATAAATATGAGCGTGATCATTGCTTTAAGTTAAAAATATTACTTATTTAATTTAGTTTTTCAAATAAATAATATATGTATATATATTCAAATATTTATATTTATAAGAATCAATTTCTATAGCATGAAATGATTATATAACTATTGAGAAATGAAAATATCATTATTCAATTCCAATGAATCATCAATAACTTCAATTAGATACTTAAAAATATAATTCCCTTACCATGTACTAATTTAACTATATTATACTCACAAAGAAACACTTAATAATGATACTCTACAACTAGTGAACACTTCATTTGCTTATTTCTACTTAATTTTATTTTATTTGATGAATTGATTATAATAACTAAATCTATCTTTGCCCCTAGTTTTGAAATATAAAAGAAAACACATCTTAATTAATTAAAAATAAAAATTAATACTTTAAAAATTGAGAATAATTAATTTCACAATTATATGTATTTTGTTTTAAACAAAATTTCAAACCAATATATAATAATTTCACTAACTTCAATTCATCAATTCTTAATACAATATCCTGAATTATTATTCATTAATACAATGACTTTAATTATTATTTATTTAACTCTCAATAAATTTTTTTTAATAAAATCTTTTTTTTCTAAAAATTATATTTTTCACTTAAAAAACTTCTTATTTCCTGATTTTAAGAGCGCATGTATAGTAATAATAGATATTCATAGACTCTTATTTTCTTATTAAAAAGAAAAGAATGGAAATCTTAATAGAAAATATTGAATTCTTTCCCATATGTACATTATATTTATTTATTTGTTATAGAAAAATAAGAATTCCATTTTTTTATTTTTTATTTTTAATTATTATTTATTTTTATTTTTTATTTTTTAATTTTATTTATTTATTTTATTTTATTTTATTTTTTATTTTTTTTTAATTTTTTTAATTTTTAATTTTTTAATTAATTAATTTATTTTTATTATTATTATTATTTTTCTAAAATTTTATTTATTTTAAAGGAGAGGCTTTGTATCTAATGTGGACAACGTGCAAGGGTTTGGCTTCAGGGTCACCCCCCTGCAAGTGGAGGAGGTGGTAAGGGTCTTCGCCCAACCTTGTATTTCCTTTTTCTGCATTTATTGCCCGTCTTGGTTCTTTGTTGAGTTGGGCAGGCCAAGCGTGCGGTCCTATATGCCCATCTATGGGAGACGCTTCGATTGGGTTGGACACTAACTCGGCCCGACCAGACGCCTCGTAGGCCAAGGCCGAGGGTTTTATCGCCAAATCCTTCAAAGATGCCATTATAGGCTCGACCTTCCAGGTTTCAAAAGAAGCCAAGTTCATTCTGGTAAGTGTGTCTGAGTCTGAGAGTGATGGCAGAGGAGAAAGAAGAGGTAAGAGCCCTTCCTTTCCTTTGCCAACAATATCTATTTCACCTAATCATTCGATGGCTAAGGCCATTGATATGGAAAAATCCAGATTACAAGACATTGATATTTTCTTTGCAATAGTAGATGTTGATAGATGCCCTACCAGAAATTCATGGATGATTGGTTTAAAAATTTTGGATTAAAAAACTAGGGTTTAATTTTTCTTTCTGTCAAATGTTTCAAAAAGGGCTTTTTATTATTTTCTTTAAAGATAATAAATCTCAGGCAGAAGTGGTCAAGAAACAGTTCTAGGTTGTTGGAAAATCCACCTTTAGGGCTCTCAAATGGTCCTTTGATGCGATTAATGAGGAAATTTTGGCTCTGTCATGCCCGCGGTGGATTCAAGTTAAGAATTTGCCACCCATTTTGTGGAGTTTTATTCCATAATTTTTGGAACCTATCGATCAAGTTATCAGAATGGACCACTCCTCAAATCTGGTTCCCCACCTAGATGCCAGAATTTTAGTCTCCATCAATCCTAGTAGAGACATTTCAAGATTCATTGAAATTAAAATTGGGGAAGAATCTATTTCCAGTTTAATTGAAACCCTAGGCGGTATTAATGTGTGATTCCTATGTAGGAGAGAAGGGCACATTAGGAGGAATTGCCCTATTCTCACTGCCAAGAAAGGAACCTCAAAAAACCCCTCCAACCAAGAACTGAAGTCTGGCAAGGTCGACAAAACCCTCCCTTCGTCGGCTTCCAACCCTGTTGATTCTCCCCCATCATTGAATAAACTTGATTCTTTAAGAGAGGCCATTAACAATGCAATTTTTGACTTTCCTAAGGTTATTATGAAAGAACTCCCTGTGCTTGATAATTCTGTTGCATTTGGGGCCTTTAATGTCGACCCTCCCCCTCATTCTGCAATCTTGGAAGCTATCTCACAGCTTGAGGAGATGAATAACGATGGCTTCCAGGTGGTGTCTCGGAAAAACAAGAGGTCTAAGAAAAAGAACGTGCAACAATTAGTGCTGGGGAAAATTAGAGTGCTAGGGCAAGAGATAACATGCTCTATTGTGGCCCCCATGGAAGATGATGCTCTTGACGCTCTGCCTGAGATGAAATTTGCTGATAATAACAATAAACGGTCTCTGGTGAAATCTATTATTAGAAATTTTGAAGGGCTCGAACGTGACACCAATGAGTTGGGAAGGGTGGAGATTTCTGCCCCTCCCCCTGGTAATCCTGCTTCGAATTTGGATTCCAACCAATTTCACATACTTGCAAATAATCCAACGTTGGCTGAGGATTCGACTGCTTGTATTGAATCCTTGGATTCCCATGGAGAAGGGAGATACCCCCCCTCCCAACCCATTGATCTCACGATTCCTACCCCCTCTGAGACTAACAATGTTGTTGATTCTGATAGTGTCTTCTTTGAGATCATCTTTGTTGATCTAACGGTTGGCAAAGCTAACCCAAACGATCTCTCTATGCTCTCTAGTCTTGGCATCTCTAATGCCAATCCCCCTGAGGATGACACCTCGGTGGGCATCTGCGAATCTGAAGTAGAGGTTTATTTAACCTCCAATTTCTCGGTCACTCGTAGAGATGGAGATCGAGATGGTGAATCATTGGATGAGGAGGCTTTAGATGGAGGGAAAGACGAGACCGAGGATGACAATAAATCTAACAAGCGTCTTAGACGCAAGAGAGGTAGGCCTAGAGGTTCCAAGAACAAGATCTCTCCCTTGCATAAGAGATCAAACCGGAAATCTAGTATGCCCAAATGCTTTAGCAGTTTCAAAACTGCCAACGAGTCTAAATAAGATATTGGTTTCTAATGAAGTGCATCTCATGGAACATCTGGGGGTTGGAATCCCTCGATAGGAAGCACATTCTTAGGAGACTTTTCAGCCAGCACAAAGACTTGGATTTTGTCATGCTTCAAGAGGTTAAGGCTACCAACTTCACCCTTGATGTCAACCTCAATTTTGTGTGGAGGGATGCATTAAGGATCTGCACAAAGCATGAAAGAGGCAAGGGTGGAGTTGTGATATTCATTAATCCCAAGTGGAAATCATCCATTCTCTGCTCTGGGATCTCCCCTTGCAATAGAGTCGCTTGGGTTTCCTTGAAAGAGGGTGATTCTACTTTTGGTTTGTGCACAGTGTATGCTCCCAACGACTATAGAGAGAGTTGATCTAGGGCAATGGTTGTCCTCCCTTTCGGACATCCCCTAGTTATTGGGAGGAGATTTCAATATGGTAGAACATCAAGATGATAAAATGGGAGGCATGAATTTAGATTGGAAAGGTGGTGAAAAGATTCACTAGTACAGATTGAAAAGCTTAAAGAGATTGTTTGACCCCTTAGAAGGTATGAGATCTGCTCACAAGGGGATTTGGTTTACATGGTGCAACTACCAGAGTGGTCATAACAGGATCTACTCCAGGCTTGACAGGTTCTATGCCAACAAAGATTTCTTTTCCTTTTTACCTGACCAGTAGGGTTGCTTAGTGGTGGTTTGGCCCTCTTCACTATTAGACCGCCACCCCATCATTTCTCAGGTTTGTATTAGAGTTTGTGTTCCTGAGAAGGTTGTTGGGAATGGGAAGTTCATTCTTAATACCAATCTGCTAGAGGACCCGGATGTCCTCGCTGCTATCCACATTATCAGGCTTTTCAACAAATGGAACACTCATTTCAACTCTTGCATTAAGAGGTGGAGCACTTCTATGGGCAGTTGGCAAGAAGTCCTTAAGACTGTTGGTAAGAAAAAAGCTAAAGACATGAGGCTTACATAGAATATCCTCACCACTAATTTGCACAAGGTCGAGGAATTGATTCAGAGCAATCCTAGCAATATCAATCTCTCTCACTCGGTGGCAGTTGCCAGCGATAAGCTATGAAAGATCCAGCATAGGAAGGCATTGGGGGCTATGACTAGAGCTAGGGTGTAGTGGTTATAGCTGGGAGACAAAGGATCACAATTCTTTTTTAATGTGTTGAAGCATAAATGAGCTAGAGAGAAAATTGACAGACTATGAGTGGAAGACAAAGAGGTTTCTCTTGACGAAGATATTATGAGTGAAGTCCTGTCGTTCTACCCAAAGCTCTTTTCCTCCGAGGACTCCCCTGCCTCCCACCATGCTAGGGAGTGTTGTCATGCTCTCATCCCCAATCCAATCTCGCTTGAGGAAGGGTACATGCTCAGTAGGCCTATACCTGTGGATGAGATCAAGAAGGCCATCAAATCGCTCAATAATGGCAAGGCCCCTGGCCCTGATGGGCTCCCAGTTGAGTTCTATAAGGCCAACATTAATTGGATTGCTAATGATTTACTTGATATATACAAAGAAGCCTTTGACCAAGGATCCCTTGGGGTAGACATCAATAGAGGTCTTATCAAGTTGCTTCCCAAAGATGGGGACAAAGCCCTTATTAAAAATTGGCCCATCACCCTCCTTAATGTCTCCTATAAGATTTTGGCTAAAATCCTGGCCATTAGACTAGAAAACATCCTCCCTAGGTTTATTTGTGCTACTCAGACAGGGTTCATTAAAGGCATATACATTTTAGAAAACCTCATCACTAGCTGGGAGGCTATGGAGTAGGCCAAGCTTTCGGATAAAAAATTAGCCATGTTTATCATAGACTTTGCGAAAGCCTATGATAGAATTGAATGGAAATTCGTCGTCATGATGCTTGAAGCCTTTGGATTCCCTAAGGTTTTCTATCAGTTTGTTCAAGTCCTCCTCAAGGATGCCTATGCCCAAATTGAAATCAATGGATCCATTTCTTAGGCCTTCCATCTTGGCAGATCTATCAAGCAAGGTTGTCCTCTTGCCCCTGCTCTATTTGTGATTGCCTCAGATGCTCTACTTTACCTGTTAAGAGAGAATAATTGCTCTCCCAAAGTTAGAGGGATTTCCCTCCCAGATAAAACTTATCTTCTTAATATATAGTTTGCTGATGACATCGCTTTATTCCTTGAACTATCTAAAAGTAACATGGACTCTTTGATAACCAAGCTGAAGGTTTTGTGTGATGCATCCAGGGCTAGAATCTCTCAAGCCAAATCCACACTGCTGAGTTGGGATGATCATCCCCCGGATTGGCTTGCTCCATATGGGTATCAATGGGGAGGACCAATAAAATTTCCAGGTACCTTGGGATTTCGTTCTTCATCTCTCCATGTCTTAAAGGCATGTGGCTTTGGATCAGAAGTAAAATTGAAGGCAAGCTCAACAAATAGAACAACCATTATCTCTCTCTTGCAGGAAGAGTTCAAGTTTGTCTCTGGAAGATCTTATCTTCCTACAACATCTATTATGCATCTGTTTGGATGTTTAGTAACTACCAGATTAATCAAATTCAGAAAGTCATCAGGAATTTCCTTTGGTCAAATGAAAAGGGGCGAAGTAAGATTCACACAGTTAAATGGGAGTGGTGTTGCATGGACAAACTCATTGGAGGTTTGGGGCTTAAGGACCTTAAGGCCCAAGGGATAGCACTTGCTACAAAATGGATTTTTCATGCCTTGGTGGGCAACGAGCCATGAAAGGTCTTAATAAAAAATAACATCACTTTGGGGGTGCCTAAGGTAGTAAAGTCCTGGAAATCTCTTTCATTATGTGACCTTATTGCTGGTAGTTTTCTAGTCTCTACTACGGGCTCACATGTGTTCAAATCAATTTGGAGGGCTTGGGAACTTATTAGGCATAGAATTACTAATAGCTGGACCAACAAAAATGATCTCATTTGCGGAGAAAGGTCTACTTGGTGGAACCTCTATCACAATAATAAACCCCTAGCACTCACTCAAGGCTGCTCGGCCAAAGGTGGGCCAATAAGGGTATTTACTGCTTCAAGGATATCTTTCCTAATGACAATCTCATTTCTTGAGATGCTCTTTCTATTAAGTTTGATCTTCCTGCCTCTAATCAGAGGACTTACAATAGCATATGTGGTGCTTGTGTTGCTTTGCATCTCCCTAAAATATGTGTTACTATTAATGACAGGTTTGTCTCCTTCACTTGGTCTAATGGTACTCCACTATGTAATATGAAAGTAAAATTTGTCTACAATTCTTTGATGCATAATGATAACATATTGCTACACATTAACTCTTGTTGGTACTCTAATTTTACCCTCCCTCGATGCAGTAAATTGTTTAAGAAGTTGTGGAGAAGCCCCATGGCCCCGAAGAAAAGGGCATTCAAATGGCTCTTAATGCTTGATAAGTTGCCGATAAGGCCTGATCATAATACTGATGTTACGTGCAATGTTTGTAAAGTTAGTGAAACTTCTAGGCATACCTTCTTTGATTATTTATTTGCCAGAGAAATATGGCTTATGTTTGGCATTTCTATCCCTTTGCATATTAACACTTTTGATATCATTACTGGTAATATTCATGGCATCAAAAAGGATTTTAATCTATTTTGGAATATTTTGTCCTGTGAGATTCTTTGGTATATTTGGAAAATCAGAAATGAAGATTTGTTTCAAGGGAAAGAGAGGGTTCTTACTGAGTCTTTTCATAGACTCACCCATTATTTCATTTCCTCGCAGATAACCATAATGATGCAGCTGAACAAGGGGAAATTCCAAAGGTTTCTTTAGGATGGCCATACTAGGGTATTTATCTATGAGCTTTCTCACGGGTACACTTGGGTAAGACTGAACATGGAAATAACTCATTTTGTTAATGCTCTGGACACTCTCATGGGCGAGATTAGGGGAACAAAGATGTGGTGCGCCAGTAGATGGTTTACATAGCAAGGTTGAGGGATGATCAGAGACTCGTTTGGATGGAAGGCCCACAGGGATGGATTGACTAGATGGACTAATCCCGCCAATCCCATCTATGAATTAATTCCCTTTTTTGTACATTTTGTAGGATGTTATATACACTTGCAATCCTGGCTATGTAAACAACACCAGTTATATATATATAGGCAAATGTATAGAAGTTTATAGCAACCTCGGTAGTTGGAAGCTGCAAGACACTATGAATTTTTGATGTAGTGATCTCTATGTACTCTCGGTTTACTCCTTATACTTAATATAAAAGAAAATTCCAATTTACAATATTTATCACCATAATTATATAAATTTTACATTTAAAAAATATATAGAATTTAAATATAAAAATCATAAAATATCACATCAATTTACTTCAAATAAATAAAAACTTATTATTAAATATAAATATTAACTAATGTCTTTTTCCCTTATTTATTAACTTTTTACCTATCCATTTTAATTTTAATTTCTTATATTTATTTAGATTTATTTTTTGTTTTATTTTATTTTTAAATTAAAAATTATATAAATCTGTAAAGTAAATTTTAATTAAAATATACTTTAATAAAAATAAATTATAAAACAAATATTATATATCGTAATTAAAATAAAAGATATTAAATACTTAAATTTTTTGTTTAAATCAAATTTATAAAATAAATCTCATTTAAAATATGCTTTAATTAAAAATAAATTTTTAATAAAAATAAATTACAAAACAAATATTATAAATCTTATTTTTAATATAAATTTTAATTAAAATGTAAAAAAAAACAATGTCATATTTTGCAGATTCATAAATAACTACTCTTTAAATACATATTAATCATGTACGAACAGGTAATATATATTAAGGGCCTACCACAGCCATTCCGTGACACCGATAAGGAACAGAAAATTACATGTATGAAATCCATCAAATTTTATGATATTTTATTTATTAAGTAACATTTTCCAAATTCGAAATAATGTATTTTAATTAATTTTTTATGTTATTTGTGTCATTGTACATTTAATATTACTGACATATCAATCAATGAATTAAGTGTATTGATAGAAACAAATTATTTAAAATTAAAATTAAACTTGCATTATAATATTTTTGTTCAAAAAAATTTAATTATTTATTCTAAACTAATTAAATACATGGATGCAATAGTATCTTGCCTTGGCAGGTACTAATAATAATAGGGATCACCTCTTATATAATCCACTGTTATGTCTAATTTTTATGCACAAGAAAAAAATAGTGCTTGCAATTTTTATTGACGACACACTACATTGTGCTTACGAGAATCTCTATCTTCCAAATTTAGAGGGATACTATGCTCTAGCAGTTGTAAGATAGTACAATTGTGGGCAGGGAGTTGGTTTAATACCTCTAGAGGCTGCATGATTATACTACAAACTACCTAATCACAAATCATCCTTTTTTATTTTACTTGAATTGTTTATTCGAGTAGCTTTCTTTATCACTTCTCCCAACCAAAATAGTTTATGCACCGACCAATCAATCCAGGGGTGAAGCCTCTATTTCTTCCGGATAGAAACTAACTATTTAATTCTCCTCCCAATGCAGTGGCACCGGACAATCAATCCAACCCAAAGAATGTTAGCAAGCCCTTGACTAATCCAACCCAACTAGAGTTGAGCTCCTTATCACTATAGACGGAGGAAAGAAAGGCTTCATCCTCCACCTTTGCTTGCTCCTGCCACCATGGCACCCTTTTGTTCTTAGTAGTCTGGGTGTTTGACGTGAACCCCCGGGCCCCCCTATCAATTTTTCTAGTGTCATTGTTGGGGGGGCAGATGATAGTTTCCTTCAAAGTCTATATTGCCCCCCGGTTGCTAGTAACTGCTTCACGACCTACCTGCCTAAAGTTCAGGAGAGAACAATAATCTGCCCTCCCACCCCACTAAAGGGAAGAACTATAGTTGTTCAGGGAAACTATAGTTTCAATAGTCGACCTTTCTCGATTCTATATGTAACATGTCAACTTTGGCAGGGTGGGAGGAGGGCAAATAGTAGGGGCCACCCCTACCCCTACTAATAGAGCCCATAGAATTGTAGTGGGGTGGGCATGTTACGTATAGAATCGAAAAAGACAACTAGAGTCTCTTCCACCTATCCTTTCTCCCCCCACAACATTATAGGCAACATGTTACGTATAAAAGGTCGGTCAACTATTTTTCTATCCCGTTGCTCTGCCATACCAACTTGGAATGGAAAGCAATGGCCACTACCCTACCTTTTCTTTTTGCCTAAAGGGCGCCTCCAGGTTAGGATCCAAATCCCTCTCCTTCGAGGGCGTGAGGGGTGTTCAACTCATGATGAACCACCTTTGAATTACTAATAATGAAGGCCCACATGCACGCAAAACAAAATGAATAAAATTCTTGTTGGCTTGAAATACCCCACCCTGCTATTCCTAATTATCATGACAGACTTGCTTCCTCACGGGTTTACAAGCCAACGATGGATAACCGTAGCTTGTTTATACCATTCGAGGGCTCTAAAAACATCGAAAAGAAACGCACACTAAACGTTAATTTTTAAGCTTAAAAGTGTTAAAACACTCATAGTTGACTGACATTCTCTAAACTTAATATGTTGCTTAGTGTGTGTGATTTAAGACTAGCAGGTAATGTGTTCCCTTTGAAACAATTAATGATCTAAGAGCCTTACTAGAGATATATAGGTGCAACAGCATTATGGAGTTATAGTGGTTACTTAAAAGTCACCTTGTAAGCATTGAATTAAAATAGTATGCCAATAACTGCATTGGTTACTTAAAAGTCACCTTGTGAGCATAGGATTAAAATAGTATGCCAACAATCTATTGCTATCTCCACGTAAAAATCATCTTGACTAGTTTCTGTAGTTCCTCATACTGCATTCGAACTAATTTGACCACTCACTCACTTGTGTTCATCAAGGAAAATCAGAATCATGGGTAATGGTAGCTACTTCACACTACTATTAATATTCACATCGTATGCCTTGCTGACTTGAAATATCAATCACGTCAGGACTTCCTACACTTGAATAATGAAAGGTTAAGTAAATTAGTTTAGGCAGCCTTACAGAGATTGTTATGCAGGGAAAATCGAAGATTTATTCACCACTCTATAAGGCGTTACAGGATACACTGATATACTCTAGTCATAAAACAACTTATGCGTTTAGGCTTAGAATTAAAATAGTTTCATATTTTTGAAGATGCATAGAGCTGGTATGGGGAAGGTTGTGCAGTTAATTATTTAATGTTTAGATCATACTCATCAACTAAGGTATTGTTTTCTGCAGAGGCATTGGAGTTTACCCCGTTACTAGTTTGGGTAGTGGGCAACAAGTTTAACCTCCATTCTGCCCTATGCTAGGAGGACTTTCTTCACTGTGGCCAGATGCCTTATGTTGATGCACTGGCTATCTTGGTTGGCATGCCCGCCCATCGCCATCACCATCACCACTGTCATCACCTCATTACCATCACTATTGCCATCATCATCACCATCACCATCACCATCACCATCGTATCACTATATAGTACAATCAAGTATTTTCGTAGCCTGCAATTGAACTATCCAGTCCCTTGATCAACATCAAGTTGTCTTCCACATGCACATCGACATCCGCTTCTGCAATAATTTTTTTTTAAGGTTTTAAGGCAGAGAAAAAATTATTTTGAGGCAAGGCTTCCCCACCATCGCACAATCCCACAAGTCTATTTAGGCTTCATCTGCTCAGCTCATGGGATGGCGAGTAAGCCGTTAGAAAGGCTTGTGAAGAAATGCTGTTATAGGAAGAGTTGGTGGAAGAATTGTTTTTGAGTCAAACTAATATAATTATAATAAGGGTTGTGGAAAAAATTTGAGCCAATTTTTTAAAAATATTTAAATTATAATTATATATATATATATATATATATATATATATAGTAAAATATATATAATTAAAAAATAATAATTTTATATATTACACAATATTATTAATTATTATACATCTATAATATAATTAAAAAATGATAATAGTATTCATACATAAAATATTATTAAATTATCTATTTATTTTAAATTAAATTATTCTATTTTAACAAATCTATAAAATAAATATTATTACACTGAAGGCATATTACACTTACATAATAGATGTACAAATATGTGTTAATAAAAAGTAGAATCATTAAATTTGACGTGTTTATAACACTTAAATGTATGAATTTTTTATTTTTTTTAAATTCTTCATTCAACTACCACTCACTCTAGTTTAACTATTAATTAACTCTACCTATCTCCATCATACCAATAATTAAGCTCGTAATTATGTCAATCTAGTATTATAATAATAATATAAATATATGATAATATAATATCCACTTACCCACGAGAGAGATGATTGTGACCTTGTACAAGATTTTGTGTTTCGGTTCATGGTTAGAGAGTTGTGTATGACATAGATGCAGGTTTGCGAGCTATGGAGCATGTGTTTGAGGTTGAGATTGATGAAGATGGGATAGATTGACTTGTATGATGCCATTGATTGGTATGAGTCATATCCACTATTGGTGGATAATACCATAGATGGGATTTTGTTGCTAGACAGGAGGTCACGGGGGTTTTCCATAAGATGGGGCTAGGTGCTAGAGGGGATTGTCCTAGAGAGTACAATGTATGCTGGGGGCCCATGCATCTTGGCTCATCTTTACAGAGACATGCATGAGGTTGTTTATCAGGGGTTTACTACCATGACAACAGGAGTGTCATTGCTTCATATATGGGCCTAGGATCATATTGCAATGACTCATGTAGTGATACAAAGGTATAGGGGAAAAGGACAACAATACATATCTATGTATAGGAGTTTCATTACTCATCATGATTTGGGAAATGAATGGTACTAGAGGAGAGTATTTGATGACTTGGATGCCATCATATGGAGCCCATGGTTGGATTGCAAAGAGTCACAGGAGGATAGATGACATTTACCTTATTGTTGATCTCCTCAATTTTTGATAGGGTGCACCATATACATCATTGAGAGGTTCTTGCCAAGAAAAGTATGAAGGCAACTTGGGAGAGTACAAGGAGTACCACAGGGTTTAGTTATTTTTGCTCACATGCACAAAAGGCGGATAGATTGTGGACCCAGTATTGATGCAAATTCAACTATATTTGATTTTGGGTTAATACAAGCTCAGCCTATGCATTGGGATATGAGAGATATAAAAAATTTGGGAGTCACTATTGAGTATGAAGCATGGTTTGTAGCACATAGACCACCACAATTGACATGGATAGGAGATGCAAGTTAGTTGATCCAGGTACTGAAGGAGGATCAACTGGGAGTTAGAGGAGGGATAGTCATATGTTGTCAGAGGTAAGGGCACATTGTGGTTGATGAGGATTATATTATGGAGGGGACTTGGGATGAGTAGGGACAGTTCTATGAGGAGCGTTTTGTGGGCCACCTATTGGAGAGGAGGGTTGGGGATTAGGAACATCTATCAAGGGGATAGAGACCTAGAGATTAGTCGAGAGATGGAGGAGATAAGGGATAGGCAACTAATGATGAGTAGGAGACATGACAACTTTAGTTAGCTATCATACTCTCATAGAGAGATGTGGTTAGGAGGGAGAGGGATCATATGTGAGAGGAGAGAGATATGGAACTATGGAACTAGCACAGACAACCAACTTGCAGGTTGAAAGAGATGCAATAGTGGGTAGAGCACAAAGGTCTAAGAAGGTGATGTTGAGGGTGACAAAGACAGTACAAGGACCGTCATCTAATATTGCCACGAAGATGGTTAGGTATGCTCAAGAAGTGGAGTACCACATGGACTTATATGAGGCTATTGTACCACCAAAGCATAGGGCAGGTATCTTTAACACGGTTAGGTCTAGAAGGAGTAGGGGTCAAAGGACATCAAGGGACCTATGAGGCCCCCATGGTAGCTAGTATCAGAGTTTCCAAGATAGGGAGAGGCGGGTTTCTCTAGAGCTCAGGAGTGCAGGTCCACAGAGTTAGAGGGTGGCTCGTATTCATAGCTCTACTTGAGATGATCTTGTAGACAATTTTTTGTTAGTTAGATACTATGACACTTTATACAAGATAATTATGTATGAGATGCATTTTGGATTTCTTACATGACTATGCATGACAATTATTATACTATCTATGGATGCACATTTAATGATGCTATAAGGATGACCTTCTACATGATGGATTTCTATAGGCGTATGCAATGAACAATTCTCTATTTTTTAGATATATAAATGCAAGGTATGGATCAAACTAATGTGTTTGTCATCATCTTTATGTGTTTTTATGTGTGTATTATGTGTATGCAATGCAATGTATGTTATGTGAATGGATTATGCTTGTGTGTATGGATATGCAACCTAATACTTATGATGGTTACATTATATGATTATGAAATGTATGAGATGTACTATGATGTGTATATTTGTGATGTGCTAACATTAATATGTATGCATGGATGCAAAGTGCAATATTTAATATGCAATTATTTTTGGTGTGTCATAGCATGAGAAGAAAAAGTAGAGGAACAAATTAGTAAGAAGTGAAGAAAGTCATATTGGTTAGGGAAAACAGATAGATTGAGGGGTCTAGGAAGAATGGATTAGAAGAAGAGAGAAAATGAATTGATAAGTGGGAAAGATATGGGTAGATATGAGGATTGTGAGCTTTCTTTATAAAAGTGTTTATTTTCATCATTGGGCACTTTTGGATTTTTGTAAATAGATCTAGATATACACCAAGGTATGAAAAGACCAAGGTGAGGACAATATCACTTTGCATAAATAGACAAATTATAGGCAAGGAATGATTCCATCCATCCTAAGGTGTGAGTGTTTATGGTGGAGGTATGTTTGAAAGTCATAAAGCATAATGATCCATGTGTAGAAAAGCGTTAGATGACCTTTGATCTGCATAGGATGTAAGATAATGCTAAATGAACGTGCCAATACAAGCACCAAGAATACTTGTCCCACAACTTCAGGAAAACATGCCACAAACAGAGCATACAAAAACCATTTCAATTTCCATCCCCGCACCTCTAATCATAGGGATATCCTTGAGTAGCATAAGAACTTGACATGAAAAGAATGAAGTAAAGAAAAGGGTTAGCGACCAAATGAGTCAACAACCATTTAGATCGTCCTGCCAAAGATATGCGTTTCAGGTAGGATAGAGCTGGATATGTTGATTTTTGGATAAGATGCTAAATGTTTTATTAATAGGATGGTGATCGATAGGGTTCTTGTTCTAGGACCAACTTGTTCATAAAGGGTGACAATAAATCAAGATTTAGATTAAGTCAATTAGGCAATTGATCAACTTAGGCCATAGGATAATCGGATAGTTTGTCTCAGATAAAGATGTTGCAATGTGATGCATGTTTTAGCATGAAATTTCATTGTCATAGCAAAGAGACTATTTAATGTGGATTATGATAATAATGATGGAGATGGTGCAAGTGCAGGTTTATTGCGATATACGAATGGGTATGACGGATTATGATATAAAACTACATGACCAAGGATTGCAAAACATCTCGTGTATCACAATTTTCTAAATCTCATCCACAACCCTAGGTCAAGGAGGTGCTCCCAATTAGGAATATAGTTGTGTGTGCTAGCAGAAGGGGAAAGACTGAGTTTTCTCTAGAAGGATATGACAAAAATACACTAAACATTGACAATCATCATGTCATAGAAGGTGTGGAAAAGGGGTTTTATTATGAGGGGAATCTTATTATGAAGCATGAATGGGATTTTATTATGAAAGAATAGATAAATTTATGATAGATGGAGAAGCCTGACTTACTACACATATCACTTGTTTGCCAAGTTTTCACCATGGTACTTGCCCAAGGCACCACCAAAGAACAATTTATTTCTCTTTAATTTGTCACTTTTTCAAAAAAAAAATTGTCACACAAGATGCCTATTTACCAGGTTTTCATCAAGATGACGATTTCTTTTTCTTTTTCATTTTTTTTTGTATTTTTTTAAAAAAATTTAAACAATTTTTCAAAAAAAAATTTAATTTTTTTGATTGGATATTTTCAGGATGAGGTGTAGATATTTTTGAGATGCATACCATTAATTATCTCTTCAAGTGAATCCCCTTCATTTGTGGCAAGATAGTATGCATTGGATCCATAAGTTGTTGTGATGATATAAGGACCTAGTTAGTTAGGTTCAAACTTTCCAAGCTTTTACCTCCTAAATTTACTAGACAAATGTGTGACTAATTATGTCAAATGCATGAAAGATCTTGATGATTGTGATATTTCCCTCTACACATGTGTGACATGAGGCTTTAGATGCATGACTAATTGATGCAATTACATGATTGTACTTTGCAAATGCAAGATAAAACCTACAGTTGCGAGATAGATTAGAACATATGCAAGAAAGATTATGCAAATGCGAGATAGATTTGTCGATTGCAAGATTCCTATCTTGTAGCCTACAAAATTTGAGAATAACAAAAAAATAACAGATTAGTGTATTCACATTAGGTTCACCAAATGTGCATAAATTAAATGCAAACCAACTGTTGAACTCTTGTGGGTGACTCCATTGATCTTCTCCTTCTTGTGTTGTGTGAAATGACTCTTAGAACCGCAACACAATTCTTGCAATATGATAGCACAAGAATTCAAAGACTGTGGTTGTTGATGATTGAGAATAAAGATTGATTTATAGATCTCTAAGATTTGAATCGATGATCAATATTGAGAGTTCAACAAAAAGATCAATGGTTGGGGATCATAGAGACAAGTTGGTTGGAAGATGATCACTCATGTAACTAAGATCGGTTGACAAGTTAACTTATTTGATTGACTTAGTTAGTGGAAATATGATTTAGTTAGAAAAAGTGATTTCAATAAAGGTGGAATGACTGACTAGTTAGAAAAAGGTGATTGATGAGTTAGGGGAGACAAGTGACTAGTGGATGTGAGAGTCAGTGCCACTTAGAGAGGGGAGGATAATTGTCCATTTTAAACATGTGTCATAAAATGATAAATGAAATTATCATTTTATTTAATTTGGAGAAAATTGAAATTTGACATGTGAGAGAAATTAAATAAATTAAGAAATGTATTTAATTGATAGGACACAATTAGTTAATTAAATAATTTGAAATAATTATTTAATTATGGGAAGATAATGGAAATTGATTTAATTAGATTATTTAATTAATATTGGAAGAAAAATAAATAATTATAAATTATTCAATTATGGAATGGAGGGAAAATTAAATTTTGAATTTGAACGTAGAAGAATAAAGTTAAATTAATTAAATATTTTAAATTATTTAATTAATAAGGAGTAATTAGTAAAATTAACATTCGCATGCGTGGGACAATTTCGGGTGTCTATAAGCGACCCTTTAAAAATTAATTAGGTATAACAATGTGTGTGTCATATTGTAGCAAAATATGACTATTCTACTTGCAATTAGAACGTCAATTTCATTCCTATGATAAATCCAACGAATCGAACTACAACAAGAAATGCATCAATTTTAGGAAAACCATTGTGCATCACATCATATGTCTATTTACAAATTTATATTTTCCTTGATGTTGTACTTATATTATTGTGTTATTTACAAGTAATGAATGCATTTGTTGAATATTTTTTTCACGCGTGAATCCAATAATGGTATCTTTTGCATCTGTCATACAATCAACATTAGAACAATATTGGCAATGCACTAATTGTTGTCATCACCATTTTAGCTCCAAAATCTAAGGTCTGGTTTCTTTTTCTTTTCCAATAACTAAAATTAGCCAAAGAAAGAAAGAACACAAACCAAAAGGAGGATTGGAAGTGGCAATCAATAACATTGAGATTCGCAGTGTAGTAAATGTCATTTTTAAAAAGCACAAAAATGAATACAAAGTAATATAGTTCATCTTAATTTCTCCTTCAACTTCTAATTGTTTAATTTGGTTTAGGCTCTTAGAGATGAGCAATGGCAATAATGAGGCAGTGCAATTTTGGTACCAAATTCTGATTGATGTCTATCACTTCTTGTTTTACATGGTTTTGGTACTGCATCTCAAATAAAGCACAAGTTTGCTACAAATATAAGAGGTGAAGGATGTAGTCTTTGATATTTAGTGGAGATTTTTACATCATTGCAACACTAATCTAGGTAATCTAATTAAGAACTGTGGAATCAAATTGCAAATGAACATGGTTTTGATCATGATACATTTAAAATCCACCCATTGATAGAATAAAATGTCTCTTAAACAAAAGTAATACTTCTCTAAAGAAAGAGAGTGGCTACCCAAAAAAAAAATTATAGGAAAAGAAATTACACTAATGTTACACAAATGGTCGAAGTAGATTCATAGCACTTAAAAAGCACAATAACTCGCAATGAAACCAAAAAGACTTAAATTAGCTAATATATGATTAATACAAGAGGTGCCTACAAAGCAAAAAAAACATACCCAAGAAGACAAAGTTAATCCAAATAGTAAACCTTTAAGTTTAAACAAATCTATATATACAAAACAATGTAATGAAAATGGAAGGTCTTCTGTGAAGAGAGATTAGATTGGACAATAAGGGCATTTCTATTCTTTTCACTTCTATAGGTGGATTTACAGTTGCTACATGATATTCTCTTAAGTTTTTCTTCATCATGAGATTATTAAAAGCAAGTCAAGGTGTTGATCTGTAAGTCCTTTTTTCTAGATATTTACGGTTCGATGGTCATTGTGACTTGTTCTTCTTGGCTTGTCACCATGCAATTGGGGCTAAATGTCTCATTTGATTTTATGATCTTCAAACTATTATTGCAAGGTTTACCATAACCTATTAGCTTAATAGAACCACTTCCAATTATATACTTAACTGACAGTGATTATGAATTTAATGTGGTTTGTTCCAATGTAACATTAGTCAATGACTCAATTTATTTGTTCAAGAAACATTAATTTGAAGAAGTTTGTTTACCATAGGAAATGACCTTGTGCAAAAATTGATCAACAATTTTTCTTGATTAGTAGTTCTAAATTATAAGACATGGTTGAAAATATTTGTTTTGCTCCTACGTCATAATATGGATTTGTTGTAATGATAGATATAAATAATATATTATTTGGTAATGATTCTCTAATTCATTATATAGGTTTGACCAGTATTAGGTCATCTATGCATTCCTCTACTTGAAGTTTAACATTCGTATACCCCTTCTGTAACCTTGCGAATTGAATTGCCCTATATTATTGAAACATTGTGATATTGAGGAAACTTTACCGATTTACTATAGATCTATGTAGGTCTTTAGGGTTACTTTTTCCCTTATTATCAATTGATGCATGTAGGCCAATGTTGTAATCTACCTAATTTCAATCGAATTTCATGCCAAATGATAGTCTTGATATTTGATCAAGGCATGTCTCAATTTCTTTTGGTGATGTTTAGTAATAAACATTCTATTGTGGGAAATCGTTAGCCTACAAAAATTTGTGGCATTCAACTATTATTATTTCATCAACTACTATTTCCACCTTATCCACAAGTAATGAATGCATTTGTTAAAAGTTGTCATACAATCAACCTTGACCGATGAATCTCTTCTAGTGACAAAGAAGACAGGGGGTGAATTTTTCTCTGGCTCAACATCTAAACAAGAAGAAATTGAGGTTGTTATAGTCACCACTAGTATCCATACATCCTTTGGAAAAGCTACTCATCTTGTTCATTTGACAGAAATTGTTGGCCATTTTCAAAAGGTCAAATAATCTATCCTGACAAAAAAATTATATTTTTTAGCACTTTAATATATAATGATGAAAAACTATTATGTTGGTGGTTTGCAATCAAAGTATGGGAAGAGATTGTGAAATTAATATAGTGTCCTTTGTTCCAAAAACCTAATCATAGATTTTTAAAATTAATGAAATTGCTTTAAATCATTTTTTCCTTTCTTCTTTGTTTACAAAGCTTGACACATTTTCATAGTGGTTTCTTTTCTTATTGTCTATGCAAATTTTGGGATTGTCTTAACTAGTGCAGAGCTTGACACATTTTCATATTGGTTTCTATTCTTATTGTCTAGGCAGATTTTGGGATTGTCTCAATTAGTATAGAAATTTTCTTCAATTTGAAATTGGTATTCTATGTGTACATATTGGGGAAACATTATTTGTCTTTAGAATGCATGTATGTGATGAAAATTTGGGTGCTAAAAAAATTGATTTAAGTCTAAATTAACAAACCAAGCATTCACAAATAAATCAAACACCTCAAGATCGGGATGCTAAAAAGGAATAAAAGAAGCTAAATTATCAAATAATAAATAGAAATGCATACTTTGTTCAAATTCCTTGATTTCATTATCCAGCAATTTAATGTGTGCTTATGACATTGAGGATGCTTGATTTTGCTCCATGATGTTCGATGCAAGATATGGATGATGATTATTGCAAAATAGATGTGCAAAGGTGAGTGATGATTTGAGCATTACGATAGTATGATCATGAAAAAGTGGACGATTTGCATAAGAATGAGAGGGTTTCAATAGAATCGGATTAGAGATAAGGGCAAGTTGGGAACGAGACACTTGACCTCAAGAGGAAAAGTGGCAAGCTTCAAGATGACATGTGGAATTGGATTCCATGCTTATCCTCAAGTGGCTCAACCGGGAGTGACAAGTGTCCTTGGAAGAGAAAAGTGCTAAGGAGAACGATGACATGTGTCCCAAAAGACACATGTCAATTTTGGGAGCTAGCCACCCAAAATTGGCTATAATTTCATAAATATTAGGAAATTAGGAATGTGCACACACATGTGAGGGGGGAGGTTAGAATGGATAAGGTTGGTTAGATGGATAGGGTTGGTTAGAACTCATGGGTGAGGCTAGGGGTTAGATTAGATGGGGATTTAGGTTAGGAGACATGTGGAGAATTAATTAATTCATAAACTGGAGGAAGAGGATAAAATGAACTAAATAGAGCAATTAAATTATTCTTAAATTAATAGAAGAAGGGTTTAAGGGATTAATTAACTAAAAGCATAATCAATTAATTGGGCATGGATTTATTAATTAAATTTAGTTAGAGGGGACGAGATGTCACATATAATTAAATAATATAAATTATTTTAATTAATGCAAGCGACCAGAGGAATTAAATTTGATTAAATTGATTAGTCAAATTTAAGTGTCTACATTTTGCCCCTCTTTGTGGTGGCGCTAAAATAGCGTCGGTGCAAAGAAAATAACACACTTGCAACTCAAGGAAAAGGGAGCGAGACAAAGATGCCCCAGACTGGACTGATGATGGATGAAGGCAAAGGGAAGGAGTGCTCACTTGAGAGGGTGCACGAGAAATGGGGACCCGAGCTGCATCTCGAAAGAAACATTGCCCTAGTGGATAGGAGGTAAGAGAGTGATAAATTGGATTGGGAGGCACAAGCGACACCTGAAAATGAGTCTGTAGGAAGAAGATATGCTAAAAAAAGTCTGGGAGGGCACGGGACGTTCAAAATGGGCAATTTAGGTACTTTATATTACCAAATTTGGTAAAATTTGGGCTCATTTTCACACTGAGTTATCGAGAATCGAATCTTTGAAGAGATCTTTGTGAGCTTTTAGCATATTTGAGAGCTTGGAGTGTGCACAAACAAGATGGCTAATCAGGGAGGACCGAGGCATCGTGTGGACATAGTCAGGAGCATCAGGTGACATCGGACTTCAGATCGCAAGGTAGGCTTCGAAAACTAACTTTGTACCTTTGTTTTTGGTTTTTTTTTTAGCATTTTTGGGAGGGAAAAACGTGTTCCCACCAGACAGCGTCCGATGGGTCTGCATTTGGGTCTTGTGATAGTGCGTTCCTATGATTGCGAGATCGCTTAGGATTAGCAAGTCAGGGAGAGAACACAATTTATGTGAACCCAACAGGGAAAGGGGAGGATTGCTTAGGTTGGGTGGGATCGTGACAAAAATGACAGGAAAGCAAACCTGCTAACAAAAGTCTGGCGGGTTCGCGAACCCATAATATTGGGGAAGGCAAAGTGGTTGTTGATGACACAATATCGGGTTCAAGGGAAAGGGGAGATTGGTCAATTCGCCAAGAGGCAAAGGAGGGTAGGCTAGAAGAAAAGAGAATCAAACAAATTAACAAACTACTCTATGATTTGTATTGGAGCGTGGATATGCTCGTGAGCCGAGAGAGGCGATTGGTGGTACTTTGACTTGGAGTCAAGCTTAGCATCATAGAGTGGGTGTGGATTGATGCCATTGGATTGGGTTACGTGGCATGGATGCCCCATGTTAGATCACATATGGCCATGTTGATTGGTGGGCAAGGTCGTTGATGTCATAACTAGCACCATTTAATTTCTCTTCAATGTCGAACAGGGTGTGTCTGAAAATTGTATGCGATAGGGAAGTGGTTAAGATTGGAGGTCTTTGCACCATAAAATAGTGACTTGGGTTGGATCATGCTCTATTAGGAGCTGTTGGGATCTCTTTCGTATGACTAAAAATGTTTTTCAAACCTAAGTTAACTGAATCCTAAACTATTCTAAGAAAGACTTCAGATTTGTAACCAAGGGCTCAAACAGGACAAAATTAAAACTCAATCATAGAATTTTCTATTCAAAACTAAAACAACTTCTAAGATCCTACGCAATTAAATTCTAAATTACACACTGGAAAAATAAACCTATTTTATGTTTGCATGAAATAAAGTCTATTCTAAGTTTGTAGAAAAATAAATTATGTTCTACAACTACAGTAAATAAACTTCGATTTTATCAAACATCAAATAACCTAAATTCCATGAGTAATCTCTAACAATGTTTCCACTCTTGCTATGATTTTGAATCCACCATCTTAACATCTATAGTAATGAAGACAAAACACATTGCTTAATAAAAATAAATGAAACTAACAAACCAAGATTTGATAACATGCATTCACGAAAGTAATCTTCTACAATTTGAACAATAAATTTCTCATTTACTGAAGAATTTATCAAAACCCAAAAATTTGAAATGAAACGAAATCAAAATGCAGAACTAAAATAAAATAAAATAAAACCACACAAGGATCACCTCCCTTTGGTCGATTGGGCCCTTCTCTTCCTCTGTTGGGATCTGGAGAACAATTATCCATGGATCAACTTTGAGTTTTCATTGAAATATACTTCCAGAAGGAAGTGAAACAAGTTAAAAAATATGAGACTCTACTATCGGCTAACTTACTAACTTGCTGAACTATCTAACTAGATTTTTGAAGAAAGCGAAGGGATATTTATATATATCCTTTATTCAAATTAAAACTAAAGTTACCTTCTTAAAGTAGAGTAACGATTAAAAAACCGAACTAAAGAAGACTTAACCTAGAATTAAATAACTTCAGGAAGAAGTTTAAGTTCTCAGGGACAATCGATGAAAAAGATGTGGACAAGATCAAGGGGATCTTCTAACTGGAATGATCAAGAGTTGTCATCAACTTCGTGGCAATCAAACTGGACTATCTGCTTGTTAACTTGAAACACATCCAAGAATGCATTTATGAAGACAAAACAGATCATAATGATATTATCTTGATTATTTAACCATCCATTCATGCAAACAAGCAAAAAGTAAAACATTTAATCAAAAGATATTATTTCTAATATTTTCCCTAATAAGCAAAATATAATAGCAGAAACGAGTAAACATGCATGCATATAAGTATGTCGCCAAGAATATTAGTCCATAAAATATTATTAAAAGTTTAATTTATGAAGTATAAAGTATAATAAAAAAATTCATGATAATGCACTCACCATTCCTCCCCCTCCTATCTAGAACCATGTCCTCATGGTTGATCTGATAAATTTATGTTTTGCCTCTCAATCCATAAAACTAGATCTAGATGGTTGAAATTGTATTGTTGATACTTTTGAGGGGGTACATATCCATTCCATTGTTCTACATCATTTTTCCATTCTCTTAAATTTGCCTCTGCAAAATTATTCGATGCATTCAATTGTGGCACAAGCATGAGGATTAGTGGAGGTATGAACTTCATTCTAACCCATTTTATATCTTTCTCTTCCATAATCCTTATGAGTGACCTTACCCTATTAAGACTCTAGGTAATGTTTGTAGGAGAAATAGGTTCTCTCTTCCTTAATGGAACTAGAATGGTATTATACTTGGTTCTTGATGCTTTCAATGCTCGGTAGGGTAATTGGTTCTAAACATCCCTGAATGCACTTATATTGGCAGCCAAATTGCTGATGTAAATGGGTTGTACCTGCTTAAGTTGTGCAATGGAGATAAATTTTGATCTAAAAGTTAAGGAGTTTGATGTCTCATCTTTAATTGGGAGGCCCAATCTATTTTGTTGATCTCTATATTGGTTCAGCATGTCTTCACATTCTACTTGATTCTGCAACAGAGACACAAATACTCTAACTTGTACATCTCCAACATAGATATTCAAAAAAGTAGTAGTGGCCTAAAAGAAATCCATGCAAAAAGAATTCACACATTTGGTTTTGATAAAGAGGATGGCTTCTATAGAAGTCCTCAAGAAAATCATTATCATCCTCATACTTTGTTTTCCTGTCCAAAACCAGCTGATTAATTGTTCATTGAAGAAATATTTCACGAAGAAACAGAGAATACAACCTAGAGGGTTTTCTCATTTCCAATAAAGCTGATGAAAGTTTTGCAACTTGCTCTACTCGTTGAATTGCTCTATTCTTTTCATCTTTATCTTTCTCAAGTTGTTTTAACAACTCAGAATTTTCTTGTTTATGTTTTTTAATGAGTAGAGAAATTTCTAAAGGAATGGCAAAAGAAGTTGAGGTTCCTTGAGTAGGGGCTGGCGATTTTTGATTCCTTATTTGTTTCTCTTCCATTGCCAACTCCTCTTTTAATTTCCTTATCTCCTCATTATTTAGCAACACCTGAGCAGTGGCCTGATTTAATGCTTCCTCTGTTTCTTCCATCCGTTTTTCCAATTTTTTTCTTTTTCATGAGCAATTTTATGTGCCTCCTCAGTTTTCAAAGTGGCTGTTCTTATCTCTTTATCTTTCTACTTCATAAAATCTTCCATAAAATTTATTTTCTTTTGAACTTTAGAAATCTCTATCTCAATTTGAGATAACATCATTGCTTTGATCAACTCTGCATATTCCTCCTCTCTTCCTTTATCTACAGCATGAGGAATTTATTCTTCAACCAATAGTTCTTTTCCCTCCCTTCTGACAAACTATGGAGAAGGAGGTGGTAATTGGGTTTCAAAGTCATGGGAAGGAGATGAATGAGTTTGAGTAACCTCAAACTCTTTAGAAGCTTCCAATATTTTAGTATCTACTCCTAAGGGTGTAGAAGAATGAGGTGACTATTGGGTCTCAATATCACCTGAAGATTCATCATCAATAGAAATTATTTTGGATGAGAACTTTTTAGGGATTTTCTCAATCTCTTGTTCATTTAATGGAACATCGTCAGGCTAGGTTGAAACAGGGGGAACATTATTAGTGGAATGTGTGGCAAGAGGGTTTTGAATGGGAGTTTGTTGGGTAGGCTCATTTGGTTTTGCAATGGAGGGGTCATTATGAACCCTATGGGTGTTAGAAGGAGAGCTAGGTTCTTCTCTAATTTCTTCCCTACTGATATTTTTGGTAGAGCTATGGGTAACTCTAGATATCTTGGGCTCCTCCCTTTTTATTTTCTTCTATTTCTTTGATGGGACCTCTTTTGTGAGTTCAGTCCCTTTATCTACCCTTTTCATTTTCTTCCTTGAGGGTTCCCCTTTTTCTATTTTCAAACTTTTTAACATATGACCCTTCTTTACCTTTTTGATAGGTAAAGACAAAAATTCTAACCATTTTTCTTTCCCTAACTCATTCTTTAAGAAATGGTATTTGACAATAAGATGAATTAGACTAGGGTATTTTATATGACCATCTCTTTCTTTTACCCTAGCTATCATAGAAGAAATATATGAAAATAGGAAAGAAGGAAGATTAACTCAAGCTTTTATCCTAGTGTTTGCATACCTTAAATGAATTAGGAGTCACATGCCAAGGCCCAACACCATGCCATACTACCCTTCACAGGTGAAAAATTTCATAAGATAGAGCATTGTTGTTTTCCATGGCTCATCCAAACTGCTTTTGTTCACACCCTTAGTGCTACCTTTATGTATCTGCAACTCAGGCCTCTTCTCATTTCCTTCATAAAATAAATTGATCACTTCATCAAAATTAATGTGGCCCTTGTTGATCAATTCCCCTTCAGTGATAATTCTTGAGAGTTCACTTATAACTTGGGGCATCACTTCAATTATTTCCCCTCCTACCCTAGTAACATTTACATGGAAATTCTCCACAAACTCTTCCACAATTCTCGGTGCAAACCCATCATACATTTTAACAAACCTCCGCCAACCCACTTATTCTAGCAATCTTTCAGTCTCTAGGTCTAAGCTAAAATTTTCTGGCTCAGTGATTCTTTTGTTCCCCATTCCTTTCTTACTTAAAAATTTTGCTTCAGCTCAGCAAATTAACTCGGCTCACAAAACTGGAAATAAAAAAACCTTTCGTGAAAGAGAAGAGATATGTTCAGGGTGATTAATAATTACACAAATTTTTCATTAACTCCATTCGAAATCTGCACAATCTACCCGCCATTATATTGTACTTTACTTCAGAATTTGTTGAGTTGGCTACGACTTTAACATGTGTGTTAATCACCATAATCATCCATTTTTAGAATTTGAAATGACAATTAATGGCATTCCAACTCATCCCTTATCTCTTTGTTTAATACTTTTTAACTTATAACATTAATGTGATTAATAAGCTAGCGAAAACTTTATGCAAACAAAATTTACCATTTCCTACTTTTATATCTACAAAATTAGAAAATGGTATTTTGAAAATAATACCTATGATAAATGTTTACCTTTAGATTATCCAATGTATATTGGTTAGGAGCCATCATGCAAAACTGATCATTTTGCTACCAAGGAAAAGTAGCATACAAATCAAGAGCCATCGGGATCTTAAATATCAACTTATCAATAATAAAACTGACAAGCTGGTCAGGAGTTACTTAGGCCTCTTTCTACATGGACCAAGTAAACATTAAATAATGAAACAATCTTTAAAAAAAATAGCATTAGAGATTATCGAGAGCAAAAGGAACACTGATTCGACAAAAGACTTATTTCAAGAAAATTGAGAGCCATCAGGAGTCATCATGAGCAAATTGTAGTTGATCCGAAAAAAGCCGCCACTTTTGGTTTTCAACTTTTCCCTTAGATATGAATCGCCATTTCTAGTTTTTAATTCATCCCTAGGGTAGACCGCCATTTCTGGTTTTCAATCTTTCCCGATTTAATTTTTTTTTTGGAGATAAACCATCATTGTTGGTTTTGAATTTGTTGGTATTATGGATATGTTGCATTGGTTTTGTCATTGATGTCAACACTTATCCTTCTGGAGATCTACATTGTTGATTTGGCACTATGGTTATATTGGTTTACTGTTGAACTGGCACATTGTGTTCACCGACAAGGTCAGTGACTTATGCATAGTCGTCGGTATATGCTCGCCGACAGGTTATATGGTTCACCGGTACTAATGATGACTTGTTATCATCTGGAGATCACTTGATTATGTCAAAGACATGGTTTGGTTACTTGGTTTTGGTGTTTTGGTTATTGGTCTAATGGGGTTGACATATTTGTTGTTACCGGCAGATAGGTCTAGGTTATGGACCGGTATATGTTATCTATTCTAGATCAGCATGACACGTTATGGAGATGATTTATTGATTGGATATTGTTGTAAATGTATTGAGCTGACATGTTGTATCACATCAAGACTTATTTGTAATTGATTTAATTGTAATATTCTTAGTGAGTCGACCTACACATTTGGTCTTAGGTTTTGTATAAATGTAAGATCTCATTTATGAGATGAATGCATGGTTATGGTGTGGAATTGTGGTATGGTATTGTAACCTAGTATGTGCAAATATTGAAGATCATATGAGAAGATCATAGAGAGAATCAAGCAGACATTATTTGAAGGTACAAGGAAGGTTTAAAGGTGTTTATCAGAGCTTAAACTGGTACAGAATCCAGCATTGGAGATGTTATTTTGAGCAGTACATTATCATTGGATTTAACCATCCAACTGTGTAGTCAGTGTGAATCCTAATTTGTGATTGAGCAGTGAGCTCTAGGCGGTTGGCCTTTCTGCATGTGCAGACCCCATTTGTATACACATACTATCTGCAGTAGTATCATCTGATTGTGGGTAAGGTTTCCCACCATGGTTTTTTCCCTAACAGGGTTTCCACATCAAAAATATATGTGTTATGTTTTGTGGATGTTGTTTCTCTTTCTGTTTCATGCATTAAGTTTCACCGGTATTGATATTAACTGCTAATCTGTTAACCGACATTAAGTTTGGTTTACTGGTATTAAGTATTAAGTTGGATCTTAAGTTATAATTGGGTTGAAATTCATTGACAACTGATTCACCACCCCCCCCCCTCAATTGTCCTTCTGGTGCCTAACAGAATTTACCTCCTTTATTCTATCTTCTTGCTGGAATTATTCAGAACTGAGGTTCATCACATAAGTGATATCTTCTATGGTGAAATGCTCAAATTCTGGACTGCAACTCTTCAAGAAATTATTCTTTAGATGCTGGTTTGTGATATAACTTGAGATGGTGACCATTAACCAACTTGACTCTCTTTTCTCCATCAATAGGCACTAACTATGAGCATAACTGGGGTTTTTTCATACACCAATTCATAACTTGGAGAAAACCATGTTGTAGTTTTCCAGGTTGTATTATATGCCCATATTGCCTCATCCAATCTATCTGACCAATCTGATTTCTTTAGTGAAATAGTCTTTGTTACTATATTTTCCAACTCGCGATTAGTGGCCTCAACTTGACCATTTGCCTATAGGTGATATGGTGAAGACTTTCGGTGTGTCATTTTGTATTTGTGCATGAAAGCCTCCATCATGGAAGACATGAGCTATAGTCCTTGATCAGATACTATCTCCCTAGGTGCACCGAATCTCTACAGAATGTGCTTGTATAGAAAGTCAGCTGCTTTATCCTTGTTGGTGTAATTATTTATTCATGTTGGATATTATTACACCTTACTTAAGTTTACTTAGGTACATGCATATCATAGTAATTTGGGTATGAGACACTTGGGTGTTTGTGCCACATTGGGATAGTGTGTGTAGGAAAATTTCCACCTTTTATGGTGTGATCTTATTATTACTTTATCATATCCACTTATTGTGGGATGATAATTCCACATTCGGTGGGTGATCCACCTCTTGTGGAATATTATATTGTTTCTCCTACCTACCACACCTATTTCCTACCTACCCTTGTTTCTCATTGAGCCAAATGTCATGTTTGTGTGCTCACATATCATATAGCCTTGCCTATATAAGCAGGCTCATATTCATTGTATGTATTGATTGATTGATGATCCAGTTGATCAATATTTGCTCTTGATAGAATACAATTTATTCCTATCAATATTTTGTCTCTCTATTTTGTACTTTTCATTGAGTTCTTGATCCTGGCAAAATCTCACATGGTATCAGAGCCTATAGAGCGTCATTGATTTGTCTTGGAGAGGCATTTTTTGAGGCTTCTATTTTTGGATCTGGGGAGGTGCTATTTTTGGGGGTGTCATACAACGATTTGGACATCACCATTGCGTCCGAGAGGTCGTTTCCATGAAAATTGACTATAAAGTCGATCTATTTTGGTGATGGTAAAAAATTCCCCTATTCTGGTATAATTGTATGGATTTTGAAAAAAAATATTATAATATTCTGCAAAAAATATCCCTTTTCTATTGTACGCAGAATATAATTTATTATTCGAGGAAGTGTTTATTTGTTTTAAAAAGATTTTATTAAAACAAATATATTTTTTTTTCGAGGGGGGGGGGGGGGGGGGTCGTAACCCTCACCCCTTGACTGCAGTTGTACCTGCTTGTCACAGGTCTATACCCTGCATGTCGCAGAGTTGCAGGTGATTGTTGTACCGCCGCCCTACCATCATGTCGACAACGACCGTCATCACTGGCCTCTGGCCTCTGTATTTTCCCCAGCATCTTCGGCCCCATGCTCCTCCACCGCTGGTCCTCCCAGCACCTCCTGGTCTTCGTGCCTGTCCACCGAACTCCCCGCTCCAGCTACCTTGCTCCTGCTCCGGCATACATCGTCAGCTACTGCAGCCTCCTCTCTGTCATGCTCTGACAGTTGTTATTTACCTCTGGTCAGCTCTGTCTGTCGGTTTTATTTTTTCGTCGTGTGTTTCCTACCTTCCCGTCGGTGATCTCCCTACCGTGTCGCCAATGCAGCCACTCTAGACTGAGCCCACTCACCACTCGGGTTCATCCTTTCCGATCTAGTCCACATGGCTCTTTTGCATTAGCTCGTGGAGTGAGCCACATCAACTAGCAACCTTTTTAACCAGCAGGATCCATGTTCGCCATGTGGAAGGTGGCCAATGACCTATAGGAAAGACACCTTTGTACAATTAACACTACCACGCAGGTGTAAGGATCAGTCACCTTCCACGTAGACAAACACCTCATCCACCATGTGTCAGGCTAGTCAACGCCATGCGTATAGTCTATACGGTACGGACAACCATGCAGGGGGAGGTCAAGTTTTTTAACGACCAGACGGACATCAAATTTAAGCCCATTGTTTTATGTTGTCAGCACTGCATCAGTATTATTTTGAAATTTTTTTGGACCCCTTCTCATTTGCATTTTTTAAATTGTAGTTCAACTTCAAATGGTCATATCTTGCTCATTTTTGCTCCTTTTTTGGTGCAATTTTTTTTTAAATGGGCTAGATTTTCATGCTCTTCGCAATGGTGGAGGAATTTTCTAATTTTGATGGATGGTTTTTTCTTAATTTGCAGATTTTCATGACTGTACCTGTCTAATCCCATATTTCGCAACTTCAAAGGCTTCGTTTGGGGTCATATGACCTCGTTTTCAGGTGCCATTTTTTTTTTAAAGTGCATCATTTTTTGTCTAATTTCATAATATTCCATTAGTTTGTATCGATTTTAAGTAGAAATTGTACTTTCAGTATTTGGTCATTTTTGGCCTATTTGGTACTTGCATTTTGCTTGGATCTTAGATTAGATCACTTGCAGTATTTGTTGAAGTCTCTTGTATTCCTTTTTGAGAAGTTGTAAAATTGAAATCATAAGTCCACCTTGCCTTGTTTTTCAAGTGGCCCATTGTATATGCACTAAGTATAAAGTGCCAAATCACCATTTTTTAAATTTTTTTTTTTTTTTTTGGGGGGGGGGGGTAGTTCTTGATTGAGTGAATTTGGGGGGTGTCTTGTGTGATTGTGCCTCTCTCTATCTTGTGTTTTTTTGTTTTGGTGCCATGGGTTCTCCTAAATCTCCACTTTTAACTCCTCATAATTATACATCATGGAAGATAAAGACATGGAGTAAGCTAATGGAAAAAGGACTCATTCATTATGTAAATGGAACTATTACAATACCACCTGATCCTAAGGATCATCCTAATGCTCAAATTGAATGGCTCACTAAGAATTCTAGGGCACTTGGAACTCTTAGAAAGTATGTATCAGATGACCTCATTTTTCACATTGATAAGTGTACTACAATTAAAGAGGGTTGGGATATTTATGAGAAATTGTATGGCCAAGTTGATGAGATTAAGGGCTACAAGCTTGATAGTGAACTCACAACTTTGGATCCCAAGGATTTTGATACAATCCAGGATTATGTCACAAAATCAAATGAGCTAAGAGCAAAGCTAAAGGATTGTGGAATTGACAAAAAGGATGCTCAATTGGTTTATAACATGTTGGGAAATCTTCCATAAAAGTATGCAGCCTTTGTATCTAGCTTTCACACCCATAGGTTAGCTCAAGGTTCCTCTTACACTTCTCCCTCATTTGATGCATTCACGGAGATGTTGATACTTGAGCAATCTAAGTTGACCAAGATGGGGATTCTCAAATCTTCAAAGTCATAAGCTTTGGTAGCTAATAAAGGGAATCAAAGCAATCAAGGAAAAGGCAAGAACCAAAAGCAACCTAAGTCTAAACCACAACAAGATGGAGCACAATCCTCCTCTCCACAACAAGTTGATTCTACATCCTCACCTAAGAGGAAATCTTATAAGGACAATATTTTTTGTGCATATTGCAAGAAGTCAGGACATGATGAACAACATTGTTACAAGAAGGATATTGATGAGTTGAAGCATCTTCTTGAGAAGAACAAAATCAACCTACCTTCTAGAATGTCTACTTCAGCTTCCCAAGAAAAGGATAAAGGAAAGGATCGCTCTTTTGGGACAGATAAAGGAAAGGGATAAGCTCTTTGTGCTACTACAAGTCATGATTCAGGGAGATGGCTTCTAGATTCAGGGGCTTCTCATCATATGGAATCTTCGTAGTCTATGTTCTCTTCATTTGAGCCTTGCCACATGCCATATATTTTGATGGGAAATCATACATACATGGATGTGATTGGGAAAGGATCTATTACCATTGGGGACAACTCCTTCAATGATGTGTTGTGTGTACCCCACTTCAAAAACAATCTTCTTTCCATCTATCAAATCACACATGGGGAAACCAGGAAAATTGTGGAGTTCACACTTGATTCAGTTATCATTAGAGACTTGGAGACTAGAGATATCGTTGTGACTGGGGTGGTTGATCATGCATCTTGATTGTACTCCTTTTCACATTTTGGTCCTATTGATGAGGTTGATTCTTCCTATGTTGATGATTCAGATTTTGAGGAGAACTTTGGGTACTTGAACTTGGGTGTTCTCACATGTGACCCCATTCTTGAGCCATGCATTCCATCTCCTCCTATTGATATCACATCACCTATTGCACCTGATGATGCAGAAAGTGCGATAGTTTTTCCTTCTTGTGATTCAGTGCAGTAGGATATTTCATGTCTTCCAGCTTCAGTTCATTGGGATGACTACTTGATAGACATTGCAGGTTTGTTTGTGGAGTCCTACATTGTAGATTTTGGAGACATCATTGATGACATTCATCTTCTCTTTGATGAAGATGATCCTTCTTTTATTGTTGTGAGGGAACACTATGACCCTCTTGTGCATGCTCTACATGATCCTTATTTCGAGGTTGACATGATTGTGGATTATTATGAACAACAGTTTGATGAGGTCTCTTTATCTTTAGAGGAGACATGTGATTCTTTCGATATTTTTCTACATTCATCTCCACTAGATCTTGGAGTGCCTTTTTCAGCAATGTGGAGTCGTTCACCACCTTTGGAGGGGGTAACTTTCAACATTGACATGGGGACACTTGAGCAGTTTTAAGAGATTCCATTCATCATGAGTTTTTTTTTCTACATATTATCTTCATGATTTGGGAGACTTCATGGATACACCTTTGGTTATGTTTCTTCCCAAGGGGAGGAACGTTGTTCGATGTTTGTGGAGTAGTTTCTTCATACATCATCAAGCTTCTACCATTGGTGCAGATTTTACATTGAGTGGGGCATACCTAGTCTCTCTTCTTCTTCTCTCATATGGGGGGGACTTTTTCCTCACATGGGGTTTTGTTGTTCTCATAATTCTATGAGAGTTCTATGTATATAGTTTTCATCTCTCTTTTGGGGGAGGGTTTTTTCCCATTGGGTTTTTCTCTTTTTCCCCGCTTTGTGAGAAATTTCATTGCATTGGTTTGCATGCATTTGCATTTGTACATGGGTACCTAACATGGCCTAGTAGTCAGGACCCATATTGTATTGCTTAGTTGCATTGTAGACTTAAGTGAATTCCCCTCAGTTGCACTTAAGGGGGGGTGTTGGTGTAATTATTTATTCATGTTGGATATTATTACACCTTACTTAAGTTTACTTAGGTACATGTATATCATAGTAGTTTGGGTATGAGACACTTGGGTGTTTGTGCCACATTGGGATAGTGTGTGTAGGAGAATTTCCATCTTTTATGGTGCGATCTTGCTATTACTTTATTATATCCACTTATTGTGGGATGATAATTCCACATTCAGTGGGTGATCCACCTCTTATGGAATATTATATTGTTTCTCCTACCTACCACACCTATTTCCTACCTACCCTTGTTTCTCATTGAGCCACATGTCATGTTTGTGTTCTCACATATCCATATAGCCTTTCCTATATAAGAAGGCTTGTATTCATTATATGTATTGATTGATTGATCATCCAGTTGATCAGTATTTTCTCTTGATAGAATACAGTTTATTCCCATCAATATTTTGTCTCTCTATTTTGTACTTTTCATTGATATCTTGATCTTGGCAAAATCTCACAATCCTCTCTTGTTGTTGGCAATGCTTTCACTTCGACCTATTTTGTCACATAATCTGTACAAACCAAAATGTATTTCTGTCCTCCAAAAGGAGGATTAACAGGTCCCACAAAGTCAATTCCCTATTTTTTAAATGGTTTCAAGACTATCTGAGGTTGAAGTGGCATTTCCATTGTTGTTGTCGGTCTCCCCATGTGCTAGCAATCATAACAATGTTTCACAAAGAATTAAACATCCTTAGTCATGGAAGGCCAATAGTAGTCGGCACCCAGGATCTTATGAATTGCTTAGATCATAGAATAATGTCCTTCTAGTTCATGATGACAAGCATAGATGATGTCATAAACATCAATCTCTTGTATACACCTATGAAGAACGTGATCGTGGCACAATTTAAATAAGAGACCATCAATCCATTGAAACCTAGAGCTTTCACAAATTAATATTTTCTTTTTTTTAGGATTGAAATGATTTGGACACTTCCCTGTCACAAGATAATTTGCAATGTCAACAAACCAAGGAGATTGTACTAAGATAGCAAAAAAGTGCTCATCTGGAAATGCATCATTTACTAGTTCATTATTTCCCTGCAACACCATCCTAGAAAGAAAATCAGCAACAACATTATCTTTTCCTTGTTTATCCATAATGGTATATCAAATTCTTGCAACAATAACAACCATTTGATTATGCGACCTCCTACAAGAACTTTATTCATTAAATATCTAATGGTTGCATGATTAGTGTGAATAAATACTTTATAACCAGTAATGTAATGTCTAAACTTTTTAATTGGATACACAACAGCTAAAAAATCCTTCTCGGTTGTTGTGTAGTTCCTCTCCATTGGGCTTAAGTTTTTGATGATGTAATAGATGGCATGCATCTCTCCATTCTCATCTTTTTGTCCTAAAACTACTCCAATTGCCAAATTAGATGCATTTGTATGAATGTGAAATGGTTCTCCCCAAACTGGTCCCTTGATTATAGGTGAATTCATTAAGGTATAGTTGATAGCTTCAAATTATTTCTGACAATCAGTTGTCCATAAGAATTATGAATCTTTCTTGAGCAATGTAAACAATGGTTCTACAATTTTGCCGAATCCTTCAATAAATCTTTGATAATAACCTGCATGTCCAAGAAAGCTTCTAACATCAGTTTGTGTTTTAGGGATCTCAATCTGCTGAATCATTTCTACCTTCTTTGGATCAACTTTAATGCTTTCCTCATAAATGTGATGCCCTAAGACAATCCCTTATGTCATCATCAGAGCACATTTTTCATGGTTTAATGATAGTCTATGATCTTTGCATCTTTGCAGTACTTTATCCAAACTCACTAGTGCTTCCTCAAATGTTTTCCCATGCACAGTAAAATCATCCATGTACACCTCTACACATGAAGTATTGAAATCTACAAAGGTAGCTAAAACGGCTCTTTGAAAGTAGTTGGTGCATTACAAAGTCCAAAAGGTAAGACCCTATATGCATATAATCCCCATGGACATGTAAATGTTGTTTTATCCTCATCCTCAAGAGCCCCTTGTATTTGATTGTATCCACTAAAGCCATCCAAGAAAGAGAAATAATCTTTGCCAAATAAGCAGCTTTGTTAAATTCTTTATAATCAACACACACACACACAACTTTCCATTCTTCTTTGGCACTATAACTAGTAGAGAAACCCACTGACTATCCAAAATTGGATAAATGAAACCCACCTGCAATAATTTCTCTATTATTTGCTTAACAAAGTCCCTCAAGGTTGGGTTAATTCTTCTTTTTCCCTGCCTCATAGGTTTGACATCCTAAGTGTAATTGTGGTGTGTACAAATAGAAGTATGTATTCCTCTCATATCTTTATACTCCCAAGCAAATGCTTTTGCATGTTTTTCCAAAGTGATTTTTAATTCCTCTTCTTGTGTAGGAAGCAATGATGAATTAATAAAAAGAGGTTTATCATTAGAGATCAAAATTTCTTTGGTGTCACTTCCCTCTTTATATGGGTCTCCAATGATTGTATTGAGAGGACAAGGATGTTCTTCTTTGTTGTGTAAAACTTGATCATGACATTCTTTCATCTCCTTGCCCAAAAATCTTATCATCCAATTTTCGTCCTTGTTCCACATATTCCTCATACTCTTCAATATGTTCAGATATAGTCACCATAGCTAATTCCACCACACCATCTCATTTTGAGTCCATCTCTTCATCTATCCAAAATTGATTGTCAAGATGGAATGTTGGCTTTGCTGGAGGATAGAGAGTCAATTCTTTTTTCTTTTTTCTATTGGATATTGTCATACTCCCTGACCAGCAATCAATTAATGTTGTTGTAGTTGCTAACCAAGGTCTTTCCAAAATGATTGGATGTGTTGATTCTCTCTTTCTAGCTTTGAGCACCAAAAATTCAACTGGATAGTCCCAAGTATCAATGGTAACCATAACATTTTCTAGAACACCCTCGGGTTTAGAAGTAGATTGTGATAACTCAAGCATAGTTGTTGTTGGTTGAATTCCTTGCATTCCCAACATTTTTGCAGTATCCGTAGTAATAACATTTATAGCAGCTCCAATATCAATCAACACATTAGGTATCTCAACTTATGCTCAGGGTAATTACAAGACTCACAGGATCACTATATTTATGAGGAAGTAACCTTCCTGATAATACATTAGTAAGTTTGGTTCCTACATGAATTGTGGGAGGAAGTTTGAGTGTTCTTTCTGGAGTCTTCACATAGAGTGATTTTACAAGTTGGTTGATCTCTGGAATATCTTTGATATCTTGTAGAAAAGGAATTTCTATGTTAATCTTTTTTAATTCTCGGACTAGTGGAGAGTCTGCCATGCTAATATGACCTAGTCGGGAGGTATCAAGAACCATCTGGGGTATTTCTAACCGCTCCAAATATGGTGCTTCATTAAATTTTTTGTTGCCTTTATCAGCATTCTCATTATTCCCTTGAGGTTCCTCAATTTTCTCCCCCTCCTTGTCTGAAGCAACAGGTCGTGAAGGAACATTGTGATTCCTAAGTTGGATATCATCAACTTCTATTACATTCAAAGTAGGAGGATTAGAATTAATGTTAAATGTTTGTTGTTGATGATTATTCTTTGGATTGGGAGCTGGTTGAGCTAGAATTTGAGGTTGGTTCACCTGTTCATTAACAGTATTTGGTCCCATAATAAGAGGTGGGGGTTGTCCCCAAGTTCTTTTTGGCCCTTGACTCTGCCATGGATGAAATTGAGATTGATTTTGTTTCCACGATTGTGTATTAGGTTGCCACTGTGATTGGTTATGTTGTCATGTTTGTTGGTTCCATTGTGAATTAATCCACTCTAGAGTTCCCCAAGATGCAGGAGGTGGTTTCACTATATAAGGAGGAATCCACTGATTAGGATTTTGCCACTGGTTTGAATTCCAGTTGTTTCAAGGACCAAATTATCATGAGTAAGAATTATATCCAAAATTTTGTGGTCTATGGCCAACATAATTCAACTCTTTTTCCGCAATAGGAGGTTTCTTCAAGTGATTTTTAATCTCTGGTAAGATATTGCAAGAGATTTTTGGATGGTTCTTCTCACAAATTTCACAAAGATCAACCTGATTTAAAGGACACTCCCTCAACAAATGTTTTCCCCTACATTTGGAACAATAAATAGCTAAGGGCTCAATGCTTTTCTTGTCTAGTTGTGTATTAAGATGGAGGACGCGATCAGTTTTCAATTTCGCAATCTCCTCCATTACTTTGGATACATTAGGTGGGGTAGCTTTATTCCTTCTATAATCCCTAGTCCCAACTCTAGTCCTAGAGTAATTCCTACATATGTCAATAATTTCCTCAAGAGGGATCTTATTTATATCTCCTTTCCCCATTAAGTTCAAAGCTTCTCTTGATTCATCATCAATTCCCCTGAAGAAAACTGTCCTACTAATATCTTCATTAAGTCCCTCGGCACACCTTTTATAGACAAACATAAACAGATCGGAATAATATTCAAAAATCTCATCTTCAATCTGCTTCATACGGAACAATTCATCTTTTCTATCTCTTACACGACAGTAATCCTGGTATTTATCCAAGAATACAATCTCCATTTCCTGTCATGTCGAGATAGAACCAGCTCTTAAACCCATGAACCATCGTAATGTTGATTCTTTTATAGTAGAAGGAAATAACTTCAATTTCTTATTATCAAATGTATAATCATAAGTCTAAATATGAAAATTATCCCTTACATTTTTCATTGGAGGCTCATTATCCCTTACATTCAAATTAAGAGGATATGAAAATGTACTATTGGGTGGGGGATTTTCTACTTCATGATCTACCATTTCTTGTTGTTGTTGTTGTTCAATATGTTCAACTTGTTCTTGAAAATCGTTTTGTTATTCCTCAAGTAGTTGTTCCAGATTATAATGTATAGGAAAAAATCTTCCAAAAGGATCTCTTTCTCTTCTCATCAACTGCTTATATCATTCCCTATCAACATTAAGGATTTTAAATTTGGTAGCCAAATCTTTTAGTCCCCGGCAATGGCACCAAAAATGGTGGGCAAGGCCATTGATGTCACAACTTGCACCCTTTAATTTCTCTTCAATGTTGAATCGGGTGTGTCTGAAAGCTATCTATGATAGGGAAGTGGTTAAGATTGGGGGTCTTTGCACTATAAAATAGTGACTTGGGTTGGATCACCATCCATTAGGAGTTTTCAGGATCTCTTTCCTAATGACTAGATTTTATGACTAAAAAATGTTTTTCAAACCTAAGTTAAGCGTATCCTAAACTATTCTAAGAAAGAATTTAGATTCGTAACCAAGGGCTCAAATAGGACAAAATCAAAACTCAATCATGAAATTTTCTATTCAAAACTAAAACAGCTTATGAGTTCCTACGCAATTAAATTCTAAATTACGTGCCGAAAAAATAAACCTATTTTACGTTTGCATGAAAAAGTATATTCTAAGTTTGTAGAAAAATAAATTCTATTCTACAACTACAATAAATAAACTTCCATTTTATCAAACATCAAATAACCTAAATTCCATGAGTAAGCTCTAACAATGTTTCCACTCTTGCTCTGATTTTGAATCCACCATCTTAACATCTACTGTAATGAAGACAAAACACATTGCTTAATAAAATTGAATGAAACTGCAGAACCGAGATCTGATAACATGCATTCACAAAAGTAATCTTCTACAATTTGAACAATCAACTTCTCATTTATTGAAGAATTTAACAGAATTCAAACTAATGAAATGAAACGAAATCAAAATACAAAAATAAAATAAAATAAAACCACACAAGGATCACCTCCCTTTAGTCAAATAGGCCCTGCTCTTCCTCTGGTGGGATCTGGAGAACAATTATCCTTGGAATAACTTTGAACTTTCATTGAATATACTTCTAGAAGGAAGTGAAACAAGTTACAAAATATGAGACTCTATCACCGGCTAACTTATTGACTTGCTGAACTATCTAACTACCTTTTTGAAGAGAGCGAAGGGATATTTATTCTTATCCTTTATTCAAATTCAAACTAAAGTTACCCACTTAAAGAAAAGTAATGATTCAAAAACCAAACTGAAGAAGACTTAACATAGAATTAAATAACTTCAGGAAGAAGTTAAAGCTCTCAGGGACAAATGATGAAACGGATGTGGAGAAGATCAAGGGGATCTTCTAATTGGAATGATCAAGAGATGTCATCAACTTCATGGCAACTGAACTAGACTATCTGCTTGTTAACTTGAAGCACATCCAAGAATGCATTTATGAAGACAAAACATATCATAATGATATTATCTTTATTATTTAACCATCCATTCGTGCAAACAATCAAAAAGTAAAACATTTAATCAAAATATATTATTTTTAATATTTTCCCTAATAAGCATAATATAATAGCGGAAATGAGTAAACATGCATGCATATAAGTATGCCGTCAGGCATATTAGTCCATAAAATATTAAAATTTTAAAGTATAAAGTATAATAAAAAGTTTCATGATGATGCACTCATCACTGACAACCCTCATTGAGAGGTGGAGTGAGACAACGACTTTCCACCTACCTACTAGAGAGATCACAGTCACTGCTGAGGACATGTATTGGATTTACAGGCTATCGATATGAGTATGGGGTATAGCTCACAGGATTGAGTAGACAAATGTAGTGAGATTGCTAGTAGGTGCAGATGTACCCCTACATCATGGACAACTATCTCTGGAGCAAGCATTGGCACACGGAGCACCAGAGAGGAGGTTATAAATCTATGTCTATGCTCTTGTCAGTGGTTACATCTTTCTAGATCAAGGTGGCAGATCTATTGTTCTAGGTATGATCATTATCGATGCAGTTGATGGTGGACGATCAATGGCATGGGGGACACTGGTGCTAGTGGACCTATATAGGTAGCTCCATGATATTGTCTATCATCCATGGCATAGCTTTGGATACGTGACACTATTACTAGTGTGGGAAATGCAACACATTTCTATCTCGCACCCACTGGGTTGATATGATAGGGATCTCACATAGCTAGTAGTATATAGTTAGGGAGCACCACTTCATTATGAGGCTAAGGGTGACGTGGATCACTAGAGATTGATCTTTGATAGGTTGGATGTTAGCACCATCACATGGAGGCCTTACATGGATATAGTCCTGTGGCCAAAGGATTCGAGACATATCCCATACATGATTGCCATAGGTTACATCATCAAGAGATGGGAGTATGTCATAGAGAGGTACAGGCCAGATCGTGTGCAAAGAGAGTTCGATTGGGTACAGGATGTACCTAAGGCACCATATAGATTTTGGCAAGTTACCCGAGAGTGAGATGTTGAGTTTGGGCCACCATTGTTGGACAAGGTCGATTTGTTACAGGAGTGGATGAGGTTAGTGCCAACACCATGGGATCCACAAGGAGGACCGCTAGATGTAGGTGTTACAATTTCATACCAAGCATGGTGGGATGAACACAGGTCAAGGGTGGTTAGCAGGGAAAGATTGGAATACCTCAGTGTTAAAAGAGTTTAGATTCAGGCCAGAGGAGGGAGAGTTAGACAATATCATCTACCTCAAAGGGGAGTTGATAGAGTGGTGGAGGAAATGGTCAAGACCAAGGCCAAATCAACCACAAGGGGACAAGAATAGGGAGGGAGAGATCTAGGGCCAGAAGGGGATGGATGAGCTAGCGAAGATGGTGCAAAGGATATGGACATGGATACACCTACACAAGTACCCATACCAAGATAGGGATATGGATAGGAGCAGCAACAGAGACAAGGTCAAACATCTTTGAGAGAGGTACGACCTCATCGGTAGAGGAGGGATGAGAGGGAGGAAGGGTTAGTAGAACTTCCAGACCCAGTAGTGTGGATTCGATCCCTCAAGGAGGAATTATGGAGGGTAGAACAAAGACTAGTGATAGTTACTGGAGAGAGGGATAGCCTGTGGCAGGAGAGAGATGCAACATAGTAGGAAAGGGGTCAGCTACGGGTAGAGAGGGATAGGCTAACATAAGGAGGGACGCAACCTTAGATGCGAGGGATGTCATGGAGAAAAAATGGTGGAGATTAGAGGAGACAGTGGTTAGATACCAGCGGGAGAGTGATGAGGCTCGTCGCTAGGCTGGAGGAGGAGGGGGTGAGGGGATTTTGGCAGGGATGATTGAGTGATAGATGGCCAAGATAGAGGCACTCTAACACCAGGCAAATTGGTAGAGGGCACAGTATGAGAGATTCATTCCAACAGATCAGGAGGAGACATACGTGCCACCACCCAACCCAGAGGATCCATCTCCTCACACAATAAAGGATTGAGGAGATCTAGTCAAAGTATCAATGGATTGAGAAGGAGGACCCGCACAAAGGGAAACATAGGGTTAGCATTAAGATACACAAAGGGATCCTAAGGACAGGATCAGGGACAAGGAGCCACCTAGCTACCCAAGAGCATTTTATGATAGCTTGATACAAAGGATTATGCAGATGAGTATTTTAAATGTACCATATACAAGAGCCAAATAGTCATTCATTGCTTTGATTCTTGACACCCCATGCAATTTTTAGTTGAGCATGCGAGGTGATCAACATTCTTTGATTCATTGTATGTATTTTATTCTTTTAGATCACATGTACCACATGATGGATATATTGATACACTTGCAGATTTTTTTTTTGACATACATTCAGATAGTTACATATATATATTATGGGTATCTTTCTCTAGTCCACATTTATGGTATCTTTTATGTTCTTGATGTATTTATGTATGAATATGTATGGATGCATATGAGATGATACTAACATTTTGTGATGTAGGATGTGATGGATGCATGGATGATTAGGCTATATGATATGAGTTATGATATGATGATGGTATGCCATGCACTAATGGATTTGTGATGCAAGATGTGATGTATGCATGGATGATTAGGCAATATGATATGAGTTATGATATTATGATGGTATGAATTATGTTCTAACCCATATATGATGTAGGGTGCCATGCTATGAGATGTAGAATTCTCTAGGAAGACTAGTCAAGGATTTAAAGACTGACAAAAGAACTAGGGACCATGCACACATTCCCAGGTAAGACCAAGAAATGAAAAGGATCAAGCGAATGCAATGACATGCAGATGAAAAGATCATGGAGCATGAGCACCTGCAAAATGGGATGTCGTGTAGTGAGAACTTATTTTGATGTAGCATTGTATGTGAGTCACCAAGGTATAAAGAACCAAGGTGGAATTTCAAAGCAAATGCATGGACTAACACATATGAATACAGATGTGAGGCTAATCTAGCACTACACAGAGTTATAGAGACTCTATAGGGAACAGTACGAGAAAAACCACAAGTAGAAGACATACCCTAGTGTAACATGAGATAACTGAGACCTCATGAGGGTACAATAAGGGACATATCCACGCCAAGCAAAACCAAAAACAACAAGATCACACATGTTGCTTTGTTATTCCTAGCACACCATGATGTAAAGGATCGTGGTGATGGAGAGGAAACAAAATAACAATTCTTTGAAATGATAAATAAAGATCAAACAAAATCAAAGTCAACATGAGTGTCTCAAATATCTTTTGCCAAAGGATGATTGATGAATGAGGATTGTTGATGTTGTCTAACTAGAAGAAGGATACATCCTATGCAAACTGGTGATGAGATGAGAGATTGATGATACTGACCGACAAAGGGGACCTGATGAGGATGTGATGACAAAGATGCTAAAGGATAATTGTGAAAGAATGAGTTGAGAGGATATGATCTCGAAGGACACTACCAACATACACATACATACAATGACACCTATATACACAACACTCCTATGTACAACTGACAAGGTGACCCAGGAGAAGGCAAAAGGGATGTACAAGACAAAATGACACTATGCACAAAGGAACAAGCACGGAAGGCTAACTACAAGGACTATGGAAAAGTGAAGTGCAAGGTGGAGTTGATGGAGACAAGTTGTGAATGAGGGAATCCGAATAACATGAGATATTGTGTAGATGAAGGATGAATGTGATGGAGATGTGGATGAGAGTGGGTAGTGATGGATACCGCGTCGTGGAAAGATGGATGCAATAACTAAAAGACAATGGGACTACCCATTACATATAACACATGTTGCTAGGTTTTTACCATATATACGTGCCCAAGGTACCACGCAAAGTGGTTTTCACCAGAGGATGAATTTATTTCTTTACTTTTTTTCTCTTTTTTGAGTTTTTTTATTTTTTTGTATTTTTTATATTGTTCAATTGTTTTGTAATTTTTTTGATTTTAAACATGAGGTACACTGCCATGGACTAGGCATAGAATCTCTTCAGATACATGATATTGAGGGGTTCATTGAGAAGTTCCCCTTATGGATTTGGTAACTAATAGGCCCCTGAAACATACTTTGTTGTGACCACATATGGACCTAACCAGTTAGCTTAAAAATTTCCTTTCTTCTCTCAAACTTGCAAATTATGTGGATTTTCTCTGAAAACTAGATCACCTACTTCAAACTCATGAGGGTTAAATCTCTTTTGATATTGTCTTTTTAATCCTATCTAATAGATCTGCAAATGATCATCCATGCTTTCTAATGTTGTTCATTAAGGAGGTCTAGTTGACCTAATCTTGTCACTCGATAGTCTTCATTAGAAGAAAATTCTTTGAAGGATAGGCACAATTATGGTAGCTCGACCTTGATTGGTAAGACTTCTTTTGCACCATAAACAAGGGAATACAGAGTGGCTCCAGTGGGAGTTCGGATGCTGGTGCAATAAGCCCAAAGGGTGGGATTTAAATGTACGTGCCAATCATGACCAATTTCATTGATAACCTTCTTGAGAATACGGAGTAGGGTTTTATTGGTTTCCTCGGCTTGGTTGTTCCCTTGAGGGTAGTATGGAGTAGACCAACAATGTTGTATATGGAATGTGGAGCAAAGGTCACGCATATGTTGGTTTTTAAATGAGGTTCCATTGTCAGTAATAATGGTGGAGGGAATCCCATAGCAACAAATGATATGATATGGGATAAACTTAGACACTTGTACACCAGTGGTGAGGGTGAGGGGGATGGATTCGACCCACTTTGTGAAATAATAAGTAGCTGCAATGATAAACTTGTGTCCATCTGAGGAAGGAGGGTGGATCTTACCAAAGAGGTCCAGGCCCCATGTAGAAAAAGGCCATGGTGTTGTTATCAACTACAAATCTTGAGATGGAACATAAATCAAGTCTCTGTGTTGTTGACAAAGCACATATTTCTTAACAAATTCACAACAATCATGTTCCATGCAATTCCCACTCTTAAGAGTTGTTTGGTAAGAACATATCCACTCGTATGAGCGCCATAAGTTCAACATGCACTTCTTTCATTGCAAGATTAGCTTTGTTCAAATCTAAACATCTAGCAAGGATGTCATGGTAGTCATGATGATATAGATTGTAACCTATAAGGGTAAATCGGGCACAATGACGAATGAGGTTCCAACAGTTATTACGGGATATGTTGGGTGGAAGCGTACCATCTTTAAGCTAGGCATGCATGTAATGGTACCAGGGAAAATTGGGGTCCAATGATGTTGCACACCATTTATGTGTGCAATGTTTCAAATGTTGGTTGAAGAAGTTGTTTGACTAGGAACTCATATTTAGGGCTGTCAGATTTAATTGTGAGAAGAGACCCAATGGTAGCCATTGCATTGGCTATTTTGTTCTATGTTCCAAAGATTTGATCAAATATGATGTTCTGGAAGTTTTGTTTGAGACCATCAACCATTCATTTATATGGAAGGAGTTTTTCATCTTTAGTTTGATACTCATCATTTACCTATTTGATAGCCAACCGTGAATCTCCATAAACTAGGATATATGTGATGTTCCACTAAATAGCTATTTTGAGACCTATGATGAGTCCTTCATATTCAACAATGTTATTGGTACATGGGAAGGACAACATGAAGGACTTGGGGATGAGATCAACCTGAGGGGTAACAAACAAGAAACTTGGCCCCTATCCTTTCTGAGTATGAGACTCATCAAAGTAGAGTTTCCAAGAGGGTTGTGTTGTGATTGAGCAAACATGTTCATCAATAAATTTTGTGATCAATGGATGAGCATCAACCAATGGTGTTTTTGCTAACTGATCAGTAATGACCTGTCCCTTGATTGCCTTTTTGTCTACATATTGTATGTCAAATTCGTTGAGTAACATAACCCATTTACCCATACGTTTTGTTAGGGTTGTCTTTGATAGCGGGTATTTTAATGGATCAATCTTGCAGGTGAACTTAACTGTATGACTTAACATGTAGTATCAAACCTTTTATGAACAAAAGACAACAGTTAAACATGCCTTTTCCATGGGAGAATAATTGATCTCATATCCAACCAAGGTTCGAATGATGTAGTAAATTGATCTTTCCTTTCCCTAATCATCATGTTGGGCGAGAAGTTCTCCCACAACTATTGGAGTAACTGAGATATATAAGAGTAAGGGACGACCTGGAATGGGTGGCATCAAAACTAGAGGATGAGCTAGATATTCATTTATCTTATCAAATGCTTGTTGGAATTGAGCATCCCATTTAAATTCAATGCCTTTTCTAAGAAGGTGAGTAAAAGGTTGACACTTATCTGCAAGTTGGGCAATGAAGCAATGAACAGATTGTAAATTTCCTTGTAGGCTACATAAATTCTTCAATGTTCTGGGAGGAGGCATCTCTAATATTGCTTTGATCTTTTTAGGATCAACCCCAACACCATGCTTGGATACTACGAATCCTAGGAACTTACCTAATGTAACTCCAAACAACCACTTCTTAGGATTAAGGCACAACTTGTATTTATCCAAGCATTCAAATATATGTTCTACGATAGCTGGATATTCTTCTCTTGTCTTTGATTTTCCTAATATGTCATCCACATAATCTTCTAGTATTTTATGCATGAGGTCATGAAAAATCATGGTCATGGTGCATTGATATGTGGCACTTGCATTCTTGAGACCAAAAGGCATGACCTGGTAACAAAAGGTGCCCCAAGGGGTGGTGAATGTTGTTTTATGTTGAT